>NC_134357.1:43491561-43851713 GCF_048569485.1 Anomaloglossus baeobatrachus | reverse complement strand
GTCTTAAACACGTGGCCCGCGGGCCGCATGTGTGAAGACCTGGCCAAACTAGGTAGTCACAGATAGGCCATCGCATAACACCCTTCCCTCACTTAAGAGACACACAGCCGACCTAAAACCCTAGTCACCCCCCTTAGGGAAAGATAGACACACCAGTGGGTGGGACCAGGCGGTTGGACACGCCCACCCAGGGGTCTAGACAGCCCGGGGC
This sequence comes from Anomaloglossus baeobatrachus, assembly GCF_048569485.1. Taxonomy (NCBI): domain Eukaryota; kingdom Metazoa; phylum Chordata; class Amphibia; order Anura; family Aromobatidae; genus Anomaloglossus; species Anomaloglossus baeobatrachus. Next base: position 43,851,502 of record NC_134357.1, on the reverse strand, counting down.
GGGAAAACAAGCAGTACAGTTTGTAGTTCGAGTTGAGAGGAGTGTGGGCTGGAGCTAGGTGTAGCTCCAGCAGAGAAAGTTCAAGTTGAACGGTGCCAGGGTCGGAGCCCTGGTGCCTTGGCTAGGTGGCAGACGGTGGTCTCCGTCAGCAGGAGACGGGAAGACGGCTCGGCAGAACCGAGTTGGACCGGGACAGGGTTGTAGCCCACCGGTACTGACATGGGGAACTGACCCAGAAACCGTAGCACAGAGGGGTTAATAGGACCCTGAAGCCAGGACCGAAACCTGCGGCCTAGCTAATTAACCGATTGAGGCCAGGATTATAGGTCCTGTCCCACCCAAAGTCCCTAATAGAAGACAACAGCCTACCGATAGAAAAAGACGGCCACTGCCAGGGCCCATAGAGCCCACGGGCCAGCGTCTGCGGGTACGGCTCCTTAGCCCACATCCAGCCGGGAGCGGACTCCTGAGTTCCAGACCAGGCAGTCCACCATTCACAAAACTAGTGCAGAGGAAAAAGACAGTGACCACCAGCCTGGGTGGGGGACCTGAATGCAACCGACTGCGGCGGCCGGCCACCAGCACCTTTGGTTTACCAAAAGACTAGTGTGATTCATTTACTGTGAGTAACCAAACATCCCCCTGCTTGCTCAGGCGCGCCGGCCCTTGCCATCGCCATACCCTGCACAAAGACACTGGGCCCCGGGGCAACCATCCCTACCCGTGGAGGGGTTAACATCCAGCTGCCACTACACCTCCCCCGGGTGCCCCATAACAGCAGCGGTGGTGTCCCACCTCACCACACACCGTGGGTGGCGTCACAAACTTAATACGGCCTAGCCCGTACATCTACGTCCCCCCCTTTTATTCGGCATGTCCGCAAGACACCTGGGTCCGGAGACCCTCATGCCACCCCCTTAGAAGGTCTGGATCCAAGCAGCGGCGGCTGCTGGCACGGGGGCGGCACACCCCAAAACTTGGCGTCATGAACAGGATACTTACCCATCCACTTACCTGGTGGAAGTGCGCCTTGAATTAGACAGTCAGCGGGGATCCGTTGAAAAAATTTTAAGAAGTCGCCATTTTTGCCGCCATTTTTAGGCGCGAAAACTGCAGCCCAGCGTCTTCTTCCCCGAGAAAAGGGCGCAAAGCCGAAGCCCCGCCCCCTGGGAACACGGCGGGAAGGTGAACCCGGAGGTCGTAAAACGAAACTAACTAGCCATAAAAGAGAGTGCTGGGAAAAGACCGAGGGGGAGAAGCGGGAAGATGTCTGCTCCTAAACCTTATGCTGGAGCCGCGCAGACCGCTGGAGCAGCGGCGCCCCGAGGTGGAGTGGTGATCCCCGTGGAGGAATGCAAATCAGATCGTTCACCGATGGGAACCGCTGCCTGGTTGGAGCGAGAGCTGGCGAGATTCTGTGTCCGGGTGTCCGGGTGCGGTCACAGTCACTGCAACAGGTGCTGGAGTGGAAAGTGGAGGTCCGGAGAATGGTGGCCGTGGTGTTGGCCCGTGAAAGCCGAGCTACCCGCACGGTGTCGCGTCAGGAGAAAGGTACCCAGACCATCTCGACCTCGTTGACCTGCCCGGAGCCGGAGCCTGTTTCCTATGTGATGGGAGAATGCCGGCCGGCACCGCTCCCTGGAGCAGCGGCATCAACCTGCCATACCACCTCCGTTCCCAATGGAAGTTCAAAGCTCCGGGCTGCATTGCAGCTGGTCCCCGGGGTGCTGATCCCCAGGGGCCAAGTGAGCCATACGGCCCCATGCAGCAGTGGTAGCGGTTCCCAGGCTACCCAAGTTTGAAGTCCCCGTTGGGACCGTCTGTTGTTTTATAGTTCCCGTCACAGTTCATGGACCATGGCTTTGGACTGGAAAGCCAACCCAAAAACTATTGGGTCTTGTAAATAGCCCCTGACCAAGCTTCTCACCCTGCTGCAGTCTCTGGAGAGGCTGGTTGGAGGAAGGGCCTGTGGTAGAGTCGACCGAGGCCCAGTAACTAGCAAAACCGGTGACTACCCTCCAGGTCAGGGGTCCCCTGGACGTGGGGCCCTTGAAAAAGACTGCCGGGTAAGGAACTTTTTATCCGGCCCGTACAGGCAACACCCGGACCTGGCCTGGACTTGGGCAAGGGGTGCACATCATTGCTTAGCGGTGGCACCAGGGGGCAGGTTGTTTTGGGTGGGGGTGAGGTGGGAAGGACCCGGTCCGTCCCGTCCCGGTTTTAAATGTGCAATGTTTAAGAAAAGTGCCTCCCGTGAGGGAAGAAACCAAATCTAGTTCGATGTAAATATGTTAGTATACTTGTAATTGTATTTTACCCCCTTTTTCATCTTTTTCAGTTCCTGGTCAATAAATGTTGGTGGTCGGACAGCCCGTCGACGGTCTGTATTTAACCAAGGGGGATTGTGACGCCCTGGCAAAACCAGGTAGTCACAGATAGGCCCCAGCATAACACCCCTCCCTCACTTAGGAGACACACAGTCGACCTGAAACCCTAGTCACCCCCCATAGGGAAAGATAGACACACCAGTGGGCGGGACCAGGTGGTTGGACACGCCCACCCAGGGGTCTAGACAGCCTTGGCTAGGTGGCAGACGGTGGTCTCCGTCAGCAGGAGACTGGAAGACGGCTCGGCAGAACCGAGGTGGACAGGGTTGTAGCCCGCCGGTACCAACATGGGGAACTGACCCGGAAACCGTAGCACAGAGGGGGTACTCGGACCCTGAAGCCAGGACCGAAACCAGCGGCCTAGCTAATTAACCGATTCAGGCCAGGATTATAGGTCCTGTCCCACCCAAAGTCCCTAATAGAAGACAACTGCCCACCGATAGGGATAGACGGCCACTGCCAGGGCCCATAGATCCCACGGGCCAGCGTCTGCGGGCATGGCTCCTTAGGCCACATCCAGCCGGGAGCGGACTCCTGAGTTCCAGGCCAGGCAGTCCACCATTCACAAAACTAGTGCAGAGGACAAAAAGGACAGTGACCACCAGCCTGAGTGGGGGACCTGAATGCAACCGACCGCGGCGGCCGGCCACCAGCACCTTTGGTTCACCAAAAGACTCGTGTGATTAATTTACTGTGAGTAACCAAACATCCCCCTGCTTGCTCAGGCGCGCCGGCCCTTGCCATCGCCATACCCTGCACAAAGACACTGGGCCCCGGGGCAACCATCCCTACCCGTGGAGGGGTTAACATCCAGCTGCCACTACAGCTCCCCCGGGTGCCCCATAACAGCAGCGGTGGTGTCCCACCTCACCACACACCGTGGGTGGCGTCACGAACTTAATATGGCCTAGCCCGTACATCATACGTCCCCCCCTTTTATTCGGCGTGTCCGCGAGACCCTCATGCCACCCCCTTAGAAGGTCCCGATCCGAGCAGCGGCGGCTGCTGGCACGGGGGCGGCACACATGCGGCCCCCGAGGCTGCTTGTTGTGGCCCGCAGACCCCGTGACGATCGCAGCTCTATGCCCAGGGCCGGCAGGACTTTACTACAATTGAATCATTTGCGGTGCTGCACAGAGGAGATGTCTGCGCTATACCTATGGCTCCTGCCCGCTAATCGGATGCAAGGAAGTGACATCGCTGTAAGACGTCACCGCCTTGCACCTAATTGGCAGGCAGCAGCCATCTCCTCAGAGCAGCACCGCAAATGATTCAACTGTAATGAAGTCCTGCCGGTGCCGGCCCCGGGCATATACCATATGCAGAATTATTAGGCAAATGAGTATTTTGATCACATGATACTTTTTATACATGTCGTCCTACTCCAAGCTGTATAGGCTTGAGAGCCAACTACCAATTAAGTAAATCAGGCGATGTGCATCTCTGTAATGAGGAGGGGTGCGGTGTAATGACATCAACAACCTATATAAGGTGTGCTTAATTATTAGGCAACTTCCTTTCCTTTGGTAAAATGGGTCAGAAGAGAGATTTGATGGGCTCTGAAAAGTCCAAAATTGTGAGATGTCTTGCAGAGGGATGCAGCAGTCTTGAAATTGCCAAACTTTTGAAGCGTGATCACCAAACAATCAAGCTTTTCATGGCAAATAGCCAACAGGGTCGCAAGAAGCGTGTGGGGCAAAAAAGGCGCAAAATAACTGCCCATGAATTGAGGAAAATCAAGCGTGAAGCTGCCAAGATGCCATTTGCCACCAGTTCGGCCATAATTCAGAGCAGCAACGTTACTGGAGTATCAAAGAGCTCAAGGTGTGCCATACTCGGGGACATGGCCAAGGTAAGGAAGGCTGAAAAACCACCACCTTTGAACAAGAAACATAAGATAAAACGTCAGGATTGGGCCAAGAAATATCTTAAGACTCATTTTTCAAAGGTTTTATGGACTGATGAAATGAGAGTGACTCTTGATGGGCCAGAGGCTGGATCAGGAAAGGGCAGAGAGCTCCACTCCGACTCAGACGCCAGCAAGGTGGAGGTGGGGTACTGGTATGGGCTGGTATCATCAAAGATCAACTTGTTGGACCTTTTCAGGTTGAGGATGGAGTGAAGCTCAACTCCCAGACCTACTGCCAGTTTCTGGAAGACAACTTCTTCAAGCAGTGGTACAGGAAGAAGTCGGTATCGTTCAAGAAAAAGATGATTTTCATGCAGGACAATGTTCCATCACGTGCATCCAACTACTCCACAGCGTGGCTGGCCAGTAAAGGTCTAAAATATGAAAAAATAATGACATGGCCCCCTTGTTCACCTGATCTGATCCCCATAGAGAACCTGTGGTCTCTCATAAAATGTCAGATCTACAGGGAGGGAAAACAGTACACCTCTCGCCCATACACCCAGCTGAGTTTGAGACCCCTGTTCTAGACCGTACACTTGCAAGTTGCCAAACTAGGTCTTCTACAGAGTACAGTAAGAATGGCTGTGACCAGCATTGTTAACATGTCCTATGCTGCACTGTGAAGGAGACAAAGAGATTTTGTCTGTGTTTAGAAAATGCTGTTGAAGTATTTTCCAGTGGACTGTAGCAAGTATGAGTGAAGGGTCACTAGTTTTGAACTTCATTTCTTTCACCACCCCCAAGTGGGGCATCCTTATTTAAAGGCCCCGATCACAGTCAGCATTTTTAAGCAGTTCTTTTATAGCTAAATTTAGGAACACACTTAAAAAAAAAGAAAAGACTCGTCAAATTTTTATTTATAATTTCTCTTGTCCTACTCAAAACATATTATATAAACTGTATAAAAGGTTTTCGAGGAAGAACATTTCTGAAAAAATGATAAACTGTGTTGATTCCTTTTCTGTACCACTAGATGGAGCTAGAACCATTACATTAACTATTGTTAAAGTGACTCAGAAATTATACATTTTACAGATTTTACTGATGACCTTATTGATCAAATTAATCTGATTGGTTGCACATCTCACTTGCACACGTTTGATTAAGCTAGATAATGAGACCGGCCTGAATTTTGTTTTTTGGGTTTTTTTTCCTAGTGGTACCTACAAAACAGTCCTAGCTGATGTTAAACATTTGACGGTTTTTTTCAAATCCTCTTCTCATCTGTGATCTTCAGGATATCATACAATGCTGTATTACAGCAGTTAAGGGGACTCCGGAACTGACAAATAAAGAAAGCAAACGTGGCACTAATATGGTCAGGCTGACAACTCTGAGCACGTAATGCTGGTACATTGGATGGACAGCGATAGGGACTTATAGCTTTTGAAGGTTCAACACTTTTTAGGAATCCTTGACTGTGGGACCATGATTTGTACAATGAGGGTCTTCATCAGTTCCTATAGGGTGGGTCTGAGCTGGAACGAGATGAGGTGTTTCTGTTGGTGAAGGAAGTGACTCAGTAAGTTGGAGCGTACAAGAGGGAGGCTTGGGTTGTTGAGCTCCGGTATTAGACAGCTTTTATTTTTAAAATCATAGTATGATAATACTAACATACAGCAGGTGAAATAAATATGGAACACGTCATCAATTTCTCACCCATCTAATCCAGACAGGCAAAGAAATCAAACCATAGTTGTCCATAAATATAGTGATGTGTAATAATGAGAAATGACGCAGGGGAAAAGTATTGAACACCCGTACTGAAATATATTTAATACTTTGTTCAAAAGCCTGTGTTGGTGATGACAGGTTCAAGATGCCTCTTATATGGAGAAAATAGTCGCCTGCATTGCTCAGGTGGGATTTTGGTCCATTCTTCCACACAAACACTCAAAATCCTAAAGGTCCTGTGGGTTCCTTCTACGAGCTCTAAAACGAGTGAGCTGTCTCGAAACCTTCACAACCTTATTGTTGCAAAACATACTGATGGCATTCGTTACAGAAGAATTTCAAAACTATTGAAGACTCCAGTGAGCGCTGTTGGGGCCATAATCCGAAAGTGGAAATAACATAATTTCAACATAAAGCGGCCATGACCAAATGCCCCCTGCAAGATTTCATACAGAAGAGTGAAAAGAACGATCATAATAATTGTCCAAGGACCACCTACAGATAGCTACAGAAAGACCTGGAATTGGCAAGTACAATTGTTTCAAAGAAAACAATAAGTAATGCACTCACCCTCCATGGCCTGCATGCACGCTCCTGTATGCACGCTCACCATGCAACACTCCATTACTAAACAAAAAGCAGGTTCAAGAGTATTTAAAGTTTGCACAACAACATTTTGACAAGCCTATGAAATACTGGGAGAATATAGTCTGGTCAGGTGAGACCAAAATTGAACTCTTAGATCTATAATATACATAATGTTTGGAGGCCAAAAGGCAAATCACCCCAAAAACACCAACAACAGTGAAGTTCAGAGGTGGGAACATCATGGTGTGGGGCTGTTTTTCAGCACTTGGAAACTTCATATCAACGAAGTAAGGATGAATGAACAAATGCACCGAGGCATTCTTGACAAAAATCTGCTGCCACCTACCAGGATGATGAAGGTGAAACGAGGGTGGACATTTCAACAAGACAATGATCTCAAACACACAACCAAGGAGACTCTTAATTTGACAGTGAGGGTGATCAATGAGTGGAACAGGCTGCCACAAGGGGTGGTGAGTTCTCCTTCAATGTAAGTCTTTAAAAAGAGGTTGGATGGACATCTGTCTGGGATGATTTAGTGAATCCTGCTTTGAGCAGGGGGTTGGACTAGATGACCCAACTCTAATATTCTATGATTCTATGTATCAGAGAAAGAAAATAAAGCTACTACAATGGCAGAGCCGATCACCGGAGCTGAATCCAACGGAAAAGTTATGGAAGGAACTAAAGCTCAAAGTTCATAGAAGGAGACCAGGACCTTAAGGATGTAAAGTGTTTGTGTGGAAGAATGGACCAAAATCACAACTGAGCAGTGCAGTCAACTAGTTTCTCTATACAGGAGGCATCTAATAAGAGTGTTCAATACTTTTTCCCTGTGTTATTTTCATTTTTACAGATAACTTAATTGATGGACAGCTATAGTTTGATTTCTTTGCCTGTGTGGATATTTACTTAGAAAATTAGTGGCATGTTCAATACTTATTTTACTCACTGTATAGAGCCTATATGATACGACCCCTATGATAATGCCAGGTAGTGACCACACATATAATAAATACATTTCAGAATAAATTCCAGCTGACATGTCTAAATAATGCTGGGTGGTTTTAGTTTGATTCGGAGGTTCCCGGAAAGGGATAGATGTCCAAGAAGGGGAAAATTTTGGGAGCTTTTGGCCGGTGATTTATCTTCCTACTATAGTGTGATGTCTTTATCTGCAGGTCATTTATCTGATGCTATCCTTTAATTCCAGCAGGAAGTCTGGATTTTCCTATTGATGCCCCGAGGCCATGATGACTGTTTCTTATAGTATAAACACTGTTCAATAATACTGAAAAATCCTTAATCCTTTCCTCTTCTCTGAGGCCATCATTTACAACAACGAAGGATTTGGGAGAGCCCAAGGGGCAGTATTATGTTGTTTGGGAGGTTTTAAGAGCGGTAATGAGCTGTTATATACACAGGGCCCGTAGTACAGAAAATGCAAGTCCTTAATGGGTATTGTGATTGTGGAAAATGATGGCATACCGCTAGATACTTATATTTAGGCCCTGCGAGTAAAATGGCTGCAGCGCTGCACCCTCTTACTGTTCGTCTTCTTATAATGGCCACCAGGACTGCTCCAACAATGAGGAAAGATGAGTATACCGCCTCAGAAAATGGTCTATGCTTTTTCACATGGGACAGGAAAATGCTGCCCACTACTTTCCAATCAGCGGCAGCCAGCTGTAGTGTATCAGAGGTAGTATAATCATGGTGCAACAGAAACAAGGCCCAGGGCGGAGCAATTCGCCAGATCAATGTTCAGTTTGATGCTTGTCCTCAGAAAAAATATTGTGGAGCAGAGACTCACTGGCTCTCTGCCCCGCAATAGCTGAAAATACCAGTGGCCTATCAGAGACCAGCAGCAGATGATGTCAGGCATCCTGTCACAGGAGGCGCGATGATGTTACTGTATTGACCCGCTGTGCTGAGTGATGGAGCAGGAAGGAGGAGCTGCTCATTGAGGGATTTGTACACAGAAGTCGAATGGATATTTTTAATTGCTATATACAAAGCATCACAAAGAGGGACATTATTACTGTATGGGGGACATTATTGTGTACCACCCCCGTGTCAGTGTGTCGCCCTGGGCAAGCCAGGGGACACAGGTCACAACACCACCACACCCCACACTCCAGGTAGGCACATCACAGCTAACCAGAAATCCTTGTTGCCTCCCTCCAGAGGCTGATGATTCACACCAGGGGGTGGGCCAGGCGGTGGCTCCGCCCACCAAGGAGATCACAGCTCTGGAGGCAGGAAGTACCAGGCAGTCCAGTGAGGGACATGAACGAGTGAACAGCAGATTAGCCCGGGGAGGGCAAGTGTAAACAACGGAGTTGAGTGAGGAGCAGATAAGAGAAGTGAAAGTGGAGGAAAGAAGAGTAGTAAAGGAGGAAAGCAAGAAGTGGTGACAGAGCAGAGAGTGTGCAAAGCCTGAGGGCCCAGCTTTGTGTAGGGCCAGAACAGCAAGGTCAGCGACGGCGGTGACTGTCTGGAGGGGGACCGTTTGGAAGTTCCTGGAAGGACCCCGTTGGCTGTGTGCCCGGTGGTCTGGAGCAGTGTTCCGAAGGACAGTCAGCACCAGGGCAGGGGCCTCTCGGACCCCGGCAAGGCTAGGAGTCGCCAAATTTGCCGAATCCGTCAGTGAAGGGGACGTAGATCTCCCAACAACCAAGTCCCGATTGACGGCAACAGCCCAACCTGAAGCAGAGAGACACCGCCACCGCCAAGGCACCAGTTTCTCAGGGCCAGCGCCTGCGGGCAAAGTGTAGAGCTCCTCCGGCCCAGATTGTAGTCGGGGAGCGGGTAACCGGAGGGAATCCACCGCTACCATCAGTCAAACATAGGTGCAGGGAAGAGTGACATCACCGTCAACTACCGGGAGTGCAGGTGCAGCCGTCTGTGGGACCGTCCTACCAGCCGTTTGGTTTACCGTACAAACTGTGTCCGTGTCTCAGGCTGAGTGAGTACCACAGTGCCGCAAGGCACAGCGCTGCCCCCCCGCGTCCCTGCGCCCACCAGGCCCCGCACCTCACAACCCATCACCGGGCCCCGGGATCACCAACCCCTACCCACGGAGGGGCAACACAACACCTGGCTGCTCCCCATCACCATCCCCGGGATCCCCATCCAGAGCAGCGGTAGTGCAATCACCACAACCGTGGGTGGCGTCACGAACTATAACAATCCCCCACACCCAACCACAAATCCCCTTTCACTCACGGGCGAGGAGTGTCGCTCGAGAAACCCTGGGATCCGGCCCACAGCTCGAGCCACCACTGAGCAGCTGCCGGACCCGAGCAGAAGAGGGTGAGCGCGGTGTGCCGACACCCTCCTCCCCGCCCGCGACATCAGCGGCCGAGCCTCTTGGATCCGGAACCGCGGTGGCTCGAGGGGTCTCTGGACCCGGGGGTTCGCGCGGTCACTCGCGTTTGAAAAAGGGGGGGTATATACAGGGGAGTTAGAAGTTCGTGACACCACCCAAGGTGCGTGCTAAGATGGAGTACCACCGCTGCTGTTAGTGGGGGAGCCCGGTGGTGGTGGTATGGCAGCAAGGTGTTTAACCCCTCTGTGGGTTAGGAGAGTAGTGCCCCAGGGCCCGGTGGTTGTGCAGGGGAGTGCCATTGGGAAAAGGAAGGGTCTCTGCGTACTCACTCAGTCCAAGAATACTGACACCGACAGCTTGTAAACCAGAGTTCTGAGCACTGCTGTAGCAAGGAGGGAGCACGTTTGGATCCGTGCCCTTGGTGTTGCTTGTTAGCCTGTGGCCTTTTCCGTGGCACCTTGTCACTTGTTGGACCCTATAGTCTGGAACTAATCAGGTCTCGCTCACCCGTATGGCTAACGGAGTGAGCTTGCTCTCAGGGTTCACGCTTGGGATTTGGTGGACTGTACTTTGGGAAAAGTCCTATCCCATCGTTGCGCTAGTACCCCGATTTTGGAGCAGGTGAGGGATGAATCTTGAAGACTTCACCTCCGTCGGGTAAATTACCAGGACGTTTGAAGCTACTTCCCGGCCTGGGGTCCACGTACCCAGTCATGCCCTGGCCCCTGTCCGGAGATGGCTCAAGGCCGCCGGCTGCCCTCCTCGGCAAGTCTGTGCCCCTTGACATGATCCCCTGCGACCGGGGTTCCAGCTCCTACCAGGCCCAGACCAACGTCTGCCACCTAGGATTCTACTAGGAGCCCAGCTCCTCACCCTTAACTCTCCACTTCACAGCTCCTCTCACTTTTTCACTTTCCCCTACCAACCCCCTAAGTGGGCGGCCCTATTCCCTTCAGGCCCCCCAATGGTGTGTCTGGTGGGTATGGTGTAAAATGTTCCTAGGGTTTTGACTGGCTCTGATCTTAGCAACACCAAAGAACAGGGATCCGTAACCAAGGAGGATGCGGATACTGTGCAGAAGGGCAGATTGCACAATACCCTGTGACGACCTGATAGGCCAGGGCGTCACAATTGTATGAGGACCAGAATGGGGGGCATTATCATTGTATTGGGGCCTGATTGGGGGACATTATAGTATATGGGCCATAATGCGTGACATTATACTATATGCGGTCCACAATGGGGGACATTATATTATATGGGGTGCATAATGGGAGACATTATACTATATGGGGCCAGAATGGGGGACATTATACTATATGCGGTCCACAATGGGGGACATTATATTATATGGGGTGCAGAATGGGGGACATTATACTATATGGGGCCAGAATGGGGGACATTATACTATGTGCGGTCCACAATGGAGGACATTATATTATATGTGGTCCAGAATGGAGGACATTATACTATATGGGGCCAGAATGGTGGATATTAGACTATATGCGGTCCGCAATGTGGGACATTATATTATATGGGGTGGTGCAGAATGGGGGACATTCTACTATATGGGGTCCAGAATGGGGGAAATTATATTATATGAGGTCAAGAAGGGTGGACATTATACTATATCGGGCCAGAATGGGGGGCATTATACTGTATGGGCCAGAGTGTAATATATTATCATTGTATGGGGCCACAGTGGGAGACAGTATTATTGAATGGGGGCCAAATTGGAAGATTTTATTTTTGCATTGGGCCGGATGAGGGTCATCATCTTTGTATATGGCTTGGCATGAACGACATTGTCAGTGTATGGGCCTACAATGGCATAAATGCAGAACATGCCATGATTACTGTCTGAGAGTGGGGGTTAAAGGGCTTATTATACTGATATGGTGGGGGGCTTGTGGCATTAAGCGACTACTAATCGGCTTCATTTTTGCCAATCGGTGGCCTTTTAATAGCCTGCTTCGACAGACCACCTGGATTTTATATGGACATGCTCATTCATTGGGTGATTAGAAGCTTGATTACACAGCCTGATTATCGGGAAACCTTCCAAACCTGCTGAGGGGAACTGTACACTTTTGGACAGGGTTTATATACACTTTGTGATCCAGGACAGCCCTGGAGTTACTGAGACTGTATCCAAACTAAAGAGACAGTCCTGGCAATATTCCTATAGAGAAGATGTCTATTAAACAAGTATTCATAATAGGGTATCGAGGACATGTTCATAAACAGTCACAATAGGGAATACTAAACATCTATGACCTCTTTCCTCACAGTTAATTTGCATATACTGTATGTCACACACTAGGTGTATATATTTGGAGTAGGCTCAGGAGCTAAGCCCAATTCATAAATGGCAGTTGCTGGCTGTTTCATACAGCCGGCATCTAGCCCATCAGCAGTGACTAGAGCTAGCTCCACTCGCTGCTCTTTAATCAGTTAAATGTCATTCCAACATCCATCATTATCCAGCTTGTGATGACAGGGCGTTGATAGATGTCATGGCACCTGAACACCTACTGATGGCCTCCATTAACAGAATTTTGTTACTCCTTTGAAGCACAGCTGCAGGCTGGGCTTCATAGGAGACCATGATTTTCATTATATAATGTAATACTGTGTTATTGCAGGTGCAAATCGCCTAAATGGACCAGAAAAATGAAAAGAAAAAATGAAAATGTTTTTAAAAATGTAAAAAAAAACCCCAAACATTTGAATTTCACCTCATTTTACAATTCAAAAATAAAGAAGTAAAAACAGTAAGCATATTCAGTTTTGTTGAGGGCATAAAAGTCCAATCTATGAAAATAATAAACATATGCGATAAATCTCATAAAGAGGAATAGATCATACATAGGGATGATCGAATACCTCAAATATTCGGTTTCGCTAATGTTTGCCGAATAGTTCAACGCTATTCGACTATTCGCGAATATTCGATGCGCAATGTAAGTCTATGGGAAAATCGAATAACAACTATTCGGAACTATTCGGGCTTCTCATAGACTTACATTGCGCATCGAATATTAGCATAGTGGCGACCTATTTGTCGGATATTCGCGAAGCCGAATATTTGAGGTATTCGATCATCCCTAATCATATTGCCAGAATTGTCTTAATTCTATCTCAACACCCGTCCCCCCCCAAAAGAAGTCAATTAAAGGGTGCCTCAAAATGATATCAATAACAATTTCTCGAAATGCAAAAAAAAAAAGAAAAAAAACCAAACAAGACCTCACACAGATCCATCAATGAATTAAAAAAAAATGTTACGGGTCTCAGAGAATGGCGACAGAATCCAAAAAACACATTCTATTTACAAAATTCAGATTTTTTTAGCTAATAAAATCTAAATAAAATAATAAAAATCTGATATCTTCATATTCAATCATGTTGTCAGGTCATTTTTACCGCACAATGAACATCATAGAAATTAAACTCAGTGATGGAAAAAAAAAATCTATTTTTTCACCATTTTTTAGCCCAAATTTTTCATTAAATTATTTGGTAAAAATAATAGTGTCATTCAAAACTACAAGTTATATGTTATCGATGGGGAAAAAAAAAGTTATGGCTCTTGATAGAAAGGGAATAAAAAAATGAAAATACAAAAATAAGAAAAATGGCACAGTTGGAGAGGGGTGAAAGTTGTTACCTACGGACGGGAGATATATCCTGAATAGACCCTATTAAATTGAGATCAATTTTCCTCTTAATAGAGAATGCCACTGTGGCGCCCCTGACCTGGTCAGGCACCACTGAGTACTGCACCCATGCTGGGGACAGTACAACACAGGTAATCCAGAAGGCTGACCGGGGTGTGGTACACAGGCGCATAGTGATCAGGTCTCCCACATGTACCTTTGAGAGGACCCCTGGGGATCCCAGGAGGGGGAAAAGCCTTCACCTTCACTGGAATAGTGGAGGGGGCCAAAAGCCTCCATCTCCTCTCAAGGGGTGTGGTAAGAGAGTCTGGTTGCTAGGTGGCGTAGGCAAGAACAGGAGAGGAGGAGCAGTGAGCCAGTGAGTGCAGAGTCCAGGGAGCTCGAGTGAGGAGCAGATCCCGTGGGCTGCTGTAGTCTGACAGCGTCCGCGCAGTGGCTACCGACGGGGGAGAACGGTCAACTAGGAGTGCTACCCGAAATCCATCTTCAGCTAGAGAGAGAGCAACGGAGTGGGAAGTAAGGAGACTGCTAGAGAGTACCAGGCCCAAACGGGCGGCAGATCCCGAAGCGGAGATAGATCCAGCTTTCTTTTGCTAAACCTGCCGGTGTGGGGCTCTCAAAGCCCACGCCACAACACCACAAAAGCCGCAGCCACGTAGCCACAGTTAGGGCCCATAGGTCACAGGAGGCAAGCAGCTGGAGTGGCCTGGTCCAGGCGACAAGCAAACGGCAAACGAAGGGGAGAGAGGCTGCAGCATCTTCCCTGGGTGACCCCCATAGGGACTCAAAGTCGGGGTTACCCCAAACCACCAAGGGCTAAGGAAGGCGAGTTAGTAGTCACCCTCACAAGTCAGCCTGAAGGACACCTGGTTCCCACTTGGTTCATCCCAGCTACGCCCGGGTCACTCACCCTGCTATCAACTGTGAGTAAAAACCCTGAAAGACATCCTGCCTGTGTTGAGTCATTCTGCGCCTTGTGGTGCTACGCACCTACACCGGGCCCTGGGGCTTGCCTCACTCTCAGGAGGCTATTCCAACTAACTGCACACACCATCAGCCCCAGGCGACCCTCAACCTGCAGTGGCGGTCCCTACTGGCCGCAATACTGAGAGTGGCGTCACGACAAGAATAGAAGATTTCCTACCAGTGACAAGATCCAGCCGAGTGGAGTCCCTGAAGGTAATGCACCGACACAGCGTTCTCGGGGCTTCACACCACCATCTTACTTCGCATGCTATCGCGTCTGCAGACAGTTTGCATTGCGGTTAATTAAATCAATCCTTTAACAGTGACTTGACAAACACATGGTAACAAGATGCTTGATGGCTCCTCGCATATGTTGCAACATAAATAAAATACTTACTGGATGTGAAACCTTTTATTGTGCCGTAATCTCTGCAAGTCTTAAAAGAAAGTAACATTCCCCAAACATGGAGAACGCTTCTGAGCACTTGTCTACAGTCATTGAGTTCTGCCAAGTTTTATGCCCTGTCTGTTCATTGCGTATCAAATCATTCCTGCATGGAGCATTCCCGCTACTTAACTGGCTGATTTACGGCACACAAGTGGTCTGTACGCGCACACCAGTCATTCCTTACCAGTATGCTGAGAAAATGGGAATGAAAGCGAAGATATATCGTAGTAGAGCGCACTGACGGACACCGACAGAAAAGGGACCCCGTGTAAGAACAATATAGGGGACATTTGCAGTCCAAGAACTCAGCTAAATGCACAATTCCACCTGCTTTGACGGTAGAAATGGGCCCCCAATGTCACGCTAGGTACGGGGAAGTATCATGCAAGTGGCAAAGGGAAAAGGAACAGAAATCCTGTATCTAGGGAAGGGGAGGATGGGACCTCTAACCAAACCTACTGCTGGTCCCTGGGGTCTCTCACCACCCTAGATAGGGTATGCACCTATGCGCTGAGTCACATACCTGACCCTAGGTATCCCTAGTGCTTGGCCCTAAGTAGGGAATGGGTGCGATGAGTTCTTCATCAACCCCACTAAACATTACAGAAGACACAAGGAGGACACACAGGGGAAATGCATAAATTACTTATCCATAGATCACTCAGGTAGAGGTTCAGAAGAGTTTTCAGCACCACAGAGGAGTACAAGCCACCTGCTTGCAACCATCCAACCATATTGAATGAACTGAAGAATATCACCGGCACCAGTGTAAGGCCTCTTTCACATGTCCGTGAAAATCACGCACATTTTTCACGGACGTTGTCAAAGGTGCGTATTGCTCTTCGTGAGCCGTGTTTATGGCACACGTGTGTTCTCCGTGTGTTATCCGTGATAACACATGGAGAACGGGAAGTTTCTTCTCACCTGTCCCTGGCGTCGCTGTCCGTGGTTCTGATCTTCGGCCTCCGGTCCTGCCGACTCCCCGCTGCTGCTGCTTCCAGCCGCAGTGAAGTGAATATGCAATGAGCATAATGAGCGGCGGTCGGAAGCAAGTGACAGCAGCGGCAGAGACTGCAGGGCTGGAGAAGGTGAGTAAAGTTTTTTATTTTATTCTCAGACACGTGTGTTTTCTCCGGTGCGTGTCACACGGAACACATTCGCGTGGTCCGTTTTCATTCCGTGTGACACCCGTGATGCCGGAGAAAAATGGACATGTCTACGTGTGGAGCACACGGACACACGTATGCTCCATACGGACACACGGCCCATGGCAGAACAGGCATGTGAGCACAGACCCATTGATTTTAATGGGTCTACGTGTGCCCGTGTCTCCGGTATGTGAGGAAATGGACCAAACACGTACCGGAGACACGGACGTGTGAAGGAGGCTTAAGGAAGGAAGGGGTATCTAAGCACCAAGAGAATACTAATAATCAGCAGCTGGGTGGAAGGCGAGCTTCTGTTGGGTCCAAAAGGGGTTGAGATGAATCCAGCAGAAAAGCTACCTATACCAATGAATACTGACAGCAGTAACAATGGAAAGTCATGGAGAATTCTATACAGCCAAACGCTGTGACCTTCTATGGCCAGAATCCACATGACTGTCTGTCACTCGTGACACACCCATGACACCCAACCTCTTGTCCTCTTGGTGACTGCACAGGTTTCACCATTGATGTGTCCGCCCCATTATAGCGGCATATTTCTCCTTTGACCTAAACCCCCAAACTGTCACAAAACCTAACTTACATCACCATAGAGTGTTATAGCGATCCAAGTTTGGTTCAATTTTGGATCGCTAGAAAACACTTGTTTTAGGATCTTTCATTTGTAACATAGTTAAAAATTTCTGGTATTAGGACATGTTTATGTCGAAAGTGCCCAGTACAAATATAATTTGGATCTTACTTAAGAACCACTGCAGAAATTTGAAGCAGATTTCAGCTACAGATGTGATCCAGGGGTAGAGTGAGTGAACCCGAACAGTAAATGTCGGTATTCATACCGAACACGGAGTTTATAAAAAAAATATCATCATTCGAGGTTGGAGTTCGGATGCTTCTGTACCACCCCGCGGGCTCGGCTGCGACCGCCGAGCCGCTCGGATCCGTGCTCGTACTGCGGGTGGTGGCTCGAACCTCTCACGGACCCGGGGGTCATGTCGCTCTGCAAGGGAGTTGGCGCTACACGCGGGGATTTGGGTGTTTGGTTTGGGATGATAGTAAATGACGCCACCCACGGGTTGTGGTGATTGTGGACACCACCACTGCGGTGAAGGTGCGGGGATCCCGGGAGCAATGTGATGGCGCAGCTAGGTGTTGACCCCTCCGTGGGTAGGAGGTGTTGGTCCCGGGGCCGGGTAGGCGAGGGCCGGGGTGCAGGATGAAGTGTTGCGGTGCAGTGTGGTGTGGTGCCTGATGGCACTGGTGTACTCACTCTGACACAAGACACTGGAGTCTCTGGTAAACCAAACGGAGTGATGAACGGGGCCCGCAGCCGGCTACAGCTTCTTCCAGGCTAGGTTGGTGATTTCCACCTTTCTCCTGCACTTCTGTGTGTAAATGTTTTGACTCCTAAGCCTAGACACCGGTAGTCCGCTCCCCGACTGGTATATGCCGTAGGAGCCCGTTTGCCCGCAGACGTTGGCCCTTTGGGTCTCTATGCCTTGGCGGTGGCTTTACCCTGTATGGTTGGGCTGTTGTCTTCTAAAGGGACTTGTGTGGGGTAGGTCCTTAAGTCCAGCCCACAATCAGTTGATTCGACTCGGGCCTGTCGGTTCAGGGCTTTGTACTGGGTCTGAGTACCCTGCCTGGTGCTCCGGTATCCAGTTGGCTCCTCGGTTCGGTTCCGGCGGGCCACTAACCTGTCCCTGTCCCTTACGGTTCCACTGGTTGTTTTCCCGGTCTCTTGCAGGCGGCCACCACCGTCTGCCTCCTTGCCAATGGTGACTGGGCTCCGACCCAGCCACCGGAGTAGTCTTTGGCAGGCCTGAGCGCAGGTCTGCCTGTGAACTTGTCTGCTCTAACTCTGACCTTGAACTTCATTCCTCTAGAGCCTGAGCTAGACTCTACTCACTGTTTTTCCCACCTCCAGGCCTGTGAACTCTTCGGTGGGCGGAGCCCACTGCCTGGCTCCACTCCCCTGGTGTGGACATCAAACCTGGAGGGTGGTGACAAGGGTTTTGGTTTGGCTGGTGTTACCTAACCAGGAGGGGGGTGTGGTGTTGTGTGTGTGACTACCTGGGACGACCTGACTAGTCCAGGGCGTCACACTTCTGTATGCTGACCACTAGAGCGAGCGCTAAAATGCTCAAATGCTTGTTGCTGGATTCGAGCTGGACGCAATTACGAACATTATGGAAAGTCACTGATTGGGCAGTTCGGCTCTATGTCCATATACAGCCAGCCATAAACAGAGTATTTCTGTTGAGAGGAAGGGCGGAGGTTGTTTTTTTTGGGCACATTACATCCGAGAATATTGTTTTATTCCCCGGGAGAGTCTGTCAGAGACGTCGTCTGGCTCTCACTGGGGCGCCTGCACACATCAAGCAGTGAAGTGAGCCTGTGCGTTGTGGTCATTGTTTCATAGACTAATTCCAAGCACCTACGATACGCGGCCAGATCTTAGATCCAGGATTTCCTCCAGATCTTAAGGCCCAGTCACACTAAACAACTTACCAGCGATCCCAACAACGATACAACCTGACAGGGATCGCTGGTAAGTTGCTAGGAGGTCGCTGGTGAGATGTCACACTAAGCGACGCTCCAGCGATCCCACCAGCAACCTGACCTGGCAGGGATCGTTGGAGCGTCGCTACACGGGTTGCTGGTGAGCTTGTCACACAGGCAGATCTCACCAGCAACCCGTGACCAGCCCCCAGCGCCGCGTGGAAGCGATGCTGCTCTTGGTAACTAAGGTAAATATTGTTATATGTAAATATATGGGTCCCTGGTTATCCATCATACCCTGTGATAGGTACTCTTGGTGCTCGACTCAGTGTGAGCCACTTGCAGTATTTGAATGACTCACGCTGGGGTTAATAACAGCATTATTGGATGGAGTGTTCACAAAAAAACGCCCTCTGCTCTCCCTCCCTCCACCGGAAGTGCTCTGTTTATGACTGGATGTATGTGGGCTGAGAGCCAAACTGCCCAATCAGTGACTTCCAATGAGATTCAGGTCAAATTTGGGTTCAGAACAGAACTATATCTAAAGTCCGACTGAACCCACAGAACCTGAACTTCAATGGGTCTGGTTATCTCTATCCAGGAGTACAGAAAATCTGCACAAAGAACCTTGACTGTTTTTCCTATTATACTTGAACAGGGTGGCAGAAAATTCATTAAAATGCATGGGATGAGGATGGTCCTCGCAGTAAATGTAGATTTCCCTAAGGAAAACACTCTGAAATCCATGTCATATAAGCCTCCTGAGATTCAACATTTTTGTTTGTTTTGTGAGGCTACGTTCCCACAATGAGCTTTTGGTTAGTTTTTGATGTTGCAGAATGTCTGCACCTATTATGTAAATTAGGTTACTTGCATTTTTTCGATGCGTTTTGTGTACTTTTTTTTACATACGTTTTTATCATTTTTTTACGTTGATTTTTTTTGTCTTGGTTTGGTGTGTCATGTTTTAAACTAAGTTGCTTTGTTTTTGATGCTGCTTCGGACTTCTCAGAGGCTCATGCCCACGGTGCAGACGAGAAGAGAGGATGTGAGGGATCAGTCCTTGCCTTCAGCCTAAAAGTGAGTATCTCGCACTACAAGTCCCAGCATAAATCCCCTTGCACTAAAGAGGCGATCGTGGTGCAGGGGAAAACCACAGAGCCGAATAGCAGTCTCTGCTGCGACTATCACGGCACCCAACCTCCCTGTAATACTATTGTATGTTTGAGGATTTCGATAGCGTTAGGGCAATGACAGCCAGAGACGAGTTTGTGGTACAAGATGTGTTTATGATATGTAACCACGGTAGCTACACAACGGAAATACACAGTATAACAAACACAAACAAATACCTTTCTGAAACGGAGCGAAGGGGATTCCCAGGGCCACGCACCGGACTCCCCCAGGGAGACCACCAGAGCGAACCCCTATACAGGGACTGTCCGGCAATCAACCCCGGAAGGCCTAAATGCGGTGCAGCCGGGACACAAGGGGCAAGCGGTAAAGTCCAGAAGTGTCCGTACGGAATGAAAGTCCAGAATGGTTATGAACCGGAAGAAACCGGGCAGACGTGCTGACAAAAGACGGCAGACGGAGTCCGGGCACAGTTTGAAGAAACCGGGTATGGTCCAGAGTCGGTCGGTAGATTTCCAGGAGGATCCAAAGGTAATCAAGTAGCAGCAGCAGCAAAGCAGGAGCACACAGCAAGCAGTATACTCAGGCACTGGACTAAGCTTAGAGGCGGCCTTTTAAGCAGCTGGACAGGAAGTAGGGCAACAGAACACAAAACTCCATGTTAACCGAGGGCAAGCTTTTTCAAAAGAGGACTGGAAAACCCGGAAACCTGACACTCCCCTTTAACATCCTCATAGCAAAACATAGAATTGTCCCTGCACCAGAAAAACAAAGCTTAAATAACATGCCATAACTATAGCTGAATGTTCTGTGTATTTTGTGTGTGTATATACATAGATGGAGTTCACCGATTGTAGATTTATATAGTTTTCATTAATTTGGGAGCTATATACAATTAGTGCCCTCTAGAGGCAGCAGAAGATAAAAAGAAATCTGACATTTCACTCAAAGATTGAGTAAGTGGAAGCAGCTTACCTCCACTCCTGCTCTTGCCATGGCTTTTATATCTGTGGTTTGGTCTACTGATAAGCCAGGTACAGTACTGGTTTTAACTTGTCCTAGACCTAAGGTCCAGTCACACTAAGCAACTTACCAGCGATCCCAACAACGATAGGGATCGCTGGTAAGTTGCTAGGAGGTTGCTGGTGAGATGTCACACTGCAACGCTCCAGCGATCCCACCAGCAACCTGACCTGGCAGGGATCGCTGGAGCGTCGCTACACAAGTTGCTGGTGAGCTCACCAGCAACCAGTGACAAGCCCCCAGCGCCGCGTGGAAGATGCTGCGCTTGGTAACTAAGGTAAATATCGGGTAACCAACCCGATATTTACCTTGGTTACCACCGCACGGAGCTACACGTGCAGAGAGCAGGGAGCAGCGCACACTGAGCGCTGGCTCCCTGCTCTCCTAGTTACAGCACACATCGGGTTAATTACCCGAAGTGTGCTGCAGCTAAATGTGCACAGAGCAGGGAGCAGCGCACAATGCTTAGCGCTGGCTCCTTGCTCTCCTAGTTACAGCACACATCGGGTTAATTAACCCGATGTGTGCTGCAGCTAAATGTGCACAGTGCAGGGAGCAGCGCACAATGCTTAGCGCTGGCTCCTTGCTCTCCTAGTTACAGCACACATCGGGTTAATTACCCGATGTGTGCTGCATAAATGTGCACAGAGCAGGGAGCAGCGCACAATGCTTAGCGCTGGCTCCTTGCTCTCCTAGTTACAGCACACATCGGGTTAATTAACCCGATGTGTGCTGCAGCTAAATGTGCACACAGCAGGAGCCGGCACTGACAGTGAGAGCGGCGGAGGCTGGTAACAAAGGTAAATATCGGGTAACCAAGGACAGGGCTTCTTGGTTACCCGATGTTTACATTGGTTACCAGCCTCCGCAGAAGCCGGCTCCTGCTGCCTGCACATTTAGTTGTTGCTGTCTCGCTGTCACACACAGCGATCTGTGCTTCACAGCGGGACAGCAACAACTAAAAAATGGCCCAGGACATTCAGCAACAACCAACGACCTCACAGCAGGGGCCAGGTTGCTGGATGTCACACACAGCAACATCGCTAGCAACGTCACAAAAATTGTTCGTTAGCAGCGATGTTGCTAGCGATGTTGCTTAGTGTGACGGGGCCTCTACACTTCAGGGGATTATTCAGTAGTGCTTTGGCCAATTGTGGAATTTTATTGCTCTTTGACTTGACAAATTTTACTGCTCAAAATGTGGCACGATTGGGAAAATGTAGATGTCCCTTTTTTTTTTTTTAACCTGTCCATGACCCTTGATGCCATGGTAGCACAAGGCATATTCCAAAAAAACCCACGTACTTAACTAATTAATAAATTAATGAAATAAATAGACACAGGCAGTTTGTGGAAGAAAGGTGGCCGTGATGGTTTATTAAGAGTAACCAATACATACATTAATCAACACAAAAAATTACCAATAACTCATCAACATATTTAAACTGTAAATGCATGATGTTACACCATCATGCAACCACTACTTCACCATTACCAAGCAAATCCACCCAGGAAACCTGGGTGATTTTTCCCTCTAATAAAACATCACGACAAAAAAGAAAAACCCATAAATAAGGGGCGGGCGGGCGGGTGTCTCTTCAATCTTCATCAGCTGGACTGCCAGCTGACAGGTCAGTCACCCACATTTATACTTGAATTTCCCGCATAAAATTATTAACAACCAATCATCTTTAAAGGAAAAAAGGCGCGCAACAGCTGGCTTAAACCAGTTCACTCAGCTGTCCGCGTTACGTCACCTTACCTCACTGAAAATAACGAATTAACCATTTACACACCCTCAATATTACAACTACAATCATGAAAATGCCTGTGCGACCATAGCAACCCTCGCTAAAGGCTATAGGGTTTTTCCATGGTAGCACAAGGCATATTCCAAAAAAACCCACGTACTTAACTAATTAATAAATTAATGAAATAAATAGACACAGGCAGTTTGTGGAAGAAAGGTGGCCGTGATGGTTTATTAAGAGTAACCAATACATACATTAATCAACACAAAAAATTACCAATAACTCATCAACATATTTAAACTGTAAATGCATGATGTTACACCATCATGCAACCACTACTTCACCATTACCAAGCAAATCCACCCAGGAAACCTGGGTGATTTTTCCCACAAGGACACGACTAACAAGTCGTGGCCCCCCCCAAACCACACAGCCACCTCTCTACCACAGACTGTAACCCTACATTAAAAATATCTAAACCTATATCCGACAAATGGACCCAGTCCTGTCTGAATAACCCCGGTGAAAAATCCTCCAAATCTATATGTCGGTAAGAAAAACCACCGACGGCTTTAAACATTTTTTCCATCTCCCTATTAATCCTCTTTTTGATCTTGTTCATAAAAGAACCACCATCAATGTTCCAAACTAACCGAGATATCATCTCAGAATACACCAAAGTAGATTTAGGGAACATGCTTTTAATATTAAACACATCTCTACGCATTCTAAAAAGCATTTCAAGCGTATTAATTTTCCCAATATCATTCCCACCCACATGTATAATGATTAAATCCGGGAAAGGTGCTCTGGATTTCAAATCATACAGCACCTCACCCAGATCCAACCACCTAAGGCCCCTGTACCCAAACCAAAAAATTTGAATAGAATCCCGTTGAAATGACAGATTCTCAGTGTAGTTCCTTTGCCTAGCTCTCTTCTGAGCCCAAAAAATATAGGAGTGTCCTACAATCCATACCGTCAAAGGTCCTAAAATTAAAATGGTTAAAACAATAAATTAGGCCGAATATATGTCTTAAACCTCCTTGATTTCCAACGGCCAATGCACTTTATTGTGTCATCGCCTAACCCGAGCATTGCCGCTTCAGTGGCAGCTCCGATCCTGAATGAGTGAGAAGAGATTTTTGGGGTACTTATGTTTAACTCCAGAAGGCATTTTCTTAACACGCTATTAAACTGGAATATGGTAACTGGATCCCCATTAGCATGTATTAAAAAGGAACCAGGTACCATAGGTCGGCAATGAAGCCAACTATTTACATTACTCACCGGACATACCTCCGAACCCAGCACTTTATTTAATGAAATGACCCGACCCTTGCCCAGTTGATCCGTTTTGGATTTCCGGATAGTGATCAATAATTGACCATTTAAAACGGCTACATCACTGACAGCTAAACCCGACAACTGTTTCTTGCTAATAGCTACCAACTCACTGATCCTTAATGCACCAAAGAACATGAGCACAAAACCTGTTTGAAATAAACATGTTTCCAAAGGATCATAACATACAAGTGGTAGTGTTTTCCATAACTTCTCAAGTAAATGAAAAGAAATTGGACAACGCTTGTCTTGGCAGCAACCTGATCTTTTTAATCCCTTTAACACTTGTTTCACTGCAAAGTAACTATTCAATGGGGGGCTGCCATGCAACTTCAGAAAAAATGAAACCCCAGCAATAATCCTTGCCAGTGAAGCATAACTAATATTCTCATCTAATAAACCCTCTATGAACAATAAAGCAACCTCCCTATTAATTACAGAAAACCTCGAGTTCCTAGCTTCACAAAAATCACACCATCTCTTCCATGCAACTGAATAGCCAGCCCATGTTCTATCAGCCACTGAATTTTTGATCGCCCCACCAATCAAACCCCTAGAATATCCCAAAGGTGAGTAGGGCAAGGTGCTCCGTCTTGGTCGGCATCTGGGAGAAGATGCCGAAACTGCATCCACTGCTGGCGAGAAAGACAATCAGCCACAGTGCTCTTATTCTTATTCATATCAAGTGCTGCTTTTAACCATATATTAAACTTTAAGCACATTAATACTAAATGTCTCAAAATTTTCGCTGACCACACACATTTTGAGGACAATGTGTTGATAGCAAAAACCAACCCCTGATTGTCAGAAAGAAAAATTATCCTTTTATTCGCCAAAATCGGACCCCACAGTACAACTGATACCAGAATTGAAAACAACTCTAACACTATCTTGCTTTTTGTTACCCTACCCAGTACCCATGACTCCGGCCAGACACCAGCAGACCAATGGTTAACAAGCACTAACCCAAAACCTTGAAAACAATCCACACCTATAAAGAAGGATAGGGACTCTGATGACCGAAAATCCTCTTGCCAACAAGTAATACCATTAAAATCCTGGAGAAATTCAAACCAAATAGCCAAGTCTTCCTTCATGCCTACAGTAAGCCTAATATGGGACCGCGGAGACTTAACCCCTTTTGTCGCATCATAAAGGCTTCTGGAAAACACCCGGCCCATTG
This sequence comes from Anomaloglossus baeobatrachus, assembly GCF_048569485.1. NCBI lineage: Eukaryota > Metazoa > Chordata > Amphibia > Anura > Aromobatidae > Anomaloglossus > Anomaloglossus baeobatrachus. Next base: position 43,826,413 of record NC_134357.1, on the reverse strand, counting down.
GAATGATCCTGAGTGCGAAATTCAATGCTCCTAGCAAGGATTGCAAATCCTTCAAAACTGTCTTTTCCTTTAATAGCATAACACCAATCAAGTATTTTAATTTAAGAACCTTCTCTTCCGGTAACATACATTCCATTCTAGTAGAGTCAATAACAATCCCCAAGAATTCTAACCTACAACACGGGTAAACCGTCTTCTCAGATGCTAATGGGACACCGAACAAATGAGCCAACTCCATAAATTTTAATAATAAATCCATACAAACTGAAGACTGACTAAAACCAACAAACAAAAAATCATCTAAATAATGAATAACACCACCTACCTGTAACTCAAATTCTAACACCCATTGCAAAAAGGAGGAAAAAGCTTCAAAATACAAACAGGACAACGAAAAACCCATTGGTAAACACATGTCGAAATAAAACTTCCCGTCAAAACAAAAACCTAACGAATTAAAACCTGTTGGATTCACCGGCAACAGCCGAAACGCCGCCTTAATATCAGCTTTCGATAACAAGGCATTCCTACCAAACCGTCTTACCAAATTAACCGCCATATCAAAGGACGCGTATCTCACAGACGTACTGGCAGGGACAATCTCATCATTTAATGACCCACCTACTGGGTGCGACAAATGATGGATAAGTCTGAAACTGCCGACCTCTTTTTTGGGTACCAAACCTAATGGGGACACCCTGAAATTATCAAAAGGAGGAGAACTAAATGGCCCAGCAACTCTGCCGGCCTCAACTTCCTTCTCAATTTTCTCCCTAACCACTTCAGGAAACTCTTTAACTGAAACCAAATTTTCAAACATACTACAACCTAACCCTTTAAATTCTGGCACAAAAAACCCCTCCGTAAAACCATTTAAAACCAACTCACGCTTCGCCTTGTCTGGGAAAAGGCCGAGCCATGGACGCATTCTTTCCACCTTCACTGGCGTCAATGCTTTTATTAAGCTGCTCTTTGAGTGAAGATCCCTGAGCACTAGATTGGGCAGTCTTTTTAAAGCATTTAGCCATGGGATGTGTTCCCCCACAAAATGAGCACTCATGTCGAAAACGACAATTGTTTAACCATTTACATGACGTCTCATTATATGCGAAACACACCCCTTTCTTCAAACCTTGAGTGTTATGTCTGACCCCAGTATTTCTCTGTGGAAGCATCAAATTCAACCAGAGCCCCACATCCTTCACCCCCCATTTAATGTGAGAGTGTACTGCCATTTTTTGCCTAAACGATTCATCGTAGGTCAACCATGCCGTGCCCCCAAAATTTCGGTAGGCTTCGAGTATGATGTCTACGTGCTGAAAGAGACCACTACATAAGTCGGATCTCCTTTCCCCAAGAACAGCAGCATAGATAGAAAAGGATTGAATCCAATTATTAAAAGACCTAAAAGGCTTTTTTTTATCTTCATTCTCCTGCTTGTCATCCTTCCTCTCCAATCTATGCTGCTGTTCCCTAGTAACTGGTAACAATGTGAATACATCAATAAACTCCCCATTCCAAATTCTTTCCTTAACAGAAGCACTCAAATGAAAACCAAGTGGCGATAAATCGCATGTAATAGCCTCCTTAAGGAAAGAATCAGGAATCCCTTGAACTCTATTACTGCCCAATGAATTTGCTAAAGGTAACTGACTATTACCTTTAAAAATGTCCCTTAATGTACTGAACACTACATCTCTAATGTTATTTGGGAAAATGTCATGCACAGGGAAAGGGGTAGAAGGCTTCTCACCCCTCCTGACGTCCGGATGCTGGAGACTTCCATCCGACCCCTCATCGCTGGATCCAGACCCGACAGCAAACGGCTCTTCTTCGGGGCAACTCCGGACAAACAGCTCCTCTTCTTGCCCTGCCGCTGGAGTAGGCGTTCCGCCCACCCAGGCCCCGAGCGCCGCCGCTGCCCTAGAAACGCTCTTTTGCTTGGGCAGCGGCTGAACACTCCGGCCTCTGCTGCGCCCCCGTTCCGTGGGCGCCGCCATCTTCTTCCTGTCCTTCGGATCAGCTGACCCGGCACCACTTCCTGTAGCGGCGCCCGTCCCGGAGCGATGACGTTGTTGATCTCGCGATGCCGCCCCGCGAGACTTGGGACCCGACGTCTTCCTCCGCTCTGCTGCGCTCTTCCGCGATGCCGCCGCTGGAGGTGAGTATGCCTCCTTTCTTCTCCTCTTCCTCCGCAGACTCTTGTCAGCCGACTCCTCCGCCGCCAATCCTATATTCACGACCGGCGGCGCCTCCGCCGGCCGCACCGCTTCAGCCGACTCTGACGATGCCGATGGAGCTGCGACTTCAAGGCATGCTTTCAGCCACTCCTCGCCGCCTCGTTCTCCGGCTCTTCTTATCAGCTGCTGCAGGAGATCTTCCATGTCTTGTCTCTTCAATCTTCATCAGCTGGACTGCCAGCTGACAGGTCAGTCACCCACATTTATACTTGAATTTCCCGCATAAAATTATTAACAACCAATCATCTTTAAAGGAAAAAAGGCGCGCAACAGCTGGCTTAAACCAGTTCACTCAGCTGTCCGCGTTACGTCACCTTACCTCACTGAAAATAACGAATTAACCATTTACACACCCTCAATATTACAACTACAATCATGAAAATGCCTGTGCGACCATAGCAACCCTCGCTAAAGGCTATAGGGTTTTTCCATTCTTATGGCATTCCACAGCCCATTTCCAACCCTTAAAAATTTGGTTCAAATCCAAGTGCTTCGTCTTATGATAGAACATCTTGGCATTGAGGTTTCTGGAAGCACTGAGGTTTCAGGATGGCACGGTGGTGTCGGAGAGATTTGCCAATTCATCCAGGAGTTTGGAAGCCCTTCTCTTTCTTCACGAGCCTTCAGGATGTTTCAGTAGAGTTGGCAAGTATCTGCTTACCAAAAGTAAGAAAACCCATCATTGAAACTTTTAGCAATTCTTATTGTGGTCATTGGCCAAGTTCCTCTATATAGCTACCCATACTTTTGCACACTGGATTATAAGACACACCTCAAATTTAGAGAAAAAATGGGTGAAAAAAAGAGGTCTGTCTTATAATCCGGTGGTGTCTTACTGGAGAGGGGCAGCAGCGGTGGTGGAGCGGGGTCACAGAAGGCAGGGGTGGTGGTGGAGCAGGGCGATGCTGCAGGCAGTGCAGTCGGCTGGTGTCCCAGATGCGGTCCCAGAAACTGTTGGCAGTGACGGCTGTGCTGGTGCTGGGGCGACTGTGCTAGTGCTGGCGGCAGCTGTGGGCGCTGAGGGTTTCAAATAATGGTGCCCGGAGCCGACAAGTACACAGATTCAGCTCTCGGCTCAAAGACAAGCTGAGAACTCATCTGCACACACACCACCTCTTGGTGCCTTTTTCCTTAAGTCCGCTGCTGAGAGATCAATGGGCCGGAGGCGGCGTGTGCGTAGATGAGATCTTGAGCTGAGAGCTCCATCTGCACACACACCGCCTCCGGACGCCATTATCTGACACTCTCACCGCCGTCAGCCGCGGCAGCCTGTGCACAGCTGCCGCAGACCCTGCATAGCTGCCACAAACCCTGCACAGCCACCGCAGACCCTGAACAGCCGCCGCAGCATTGCCCCTGCCTCCTGCTACCCCTCTCCACCACCCCCTGGTAAGCTACATTCCGATTTTAAGACACAACCCTCTTTCTCCTCCCATATTTTTGGGAGGAAAAGTGCGTGTTATAATCCGAAAAATACGGTAATTCTTACTCCTATTAAAAGTTTCTGAGATTCATTCTATGGTTCCAGTGTGAATTAAAGAAATACACAGGCATGTGATTTTCAAAGCTCTCCAAATGATCTTAATGAGAATCAGAGCAATTATAATCCTCAAAAATATAAGCATACCATGAATAAATTTAGGCGGTCCTTACATGGTAGCAAAAAGTAGAATACATAACTGCATAATAAATAACGACACTCCCAGCATCAACCCAGCTAAGCCACATCCTCTGAACAAGTCTTTGTTCCAAAAGTGGAATCCCATCCCCTAAGAAATTTTTGACAGGTCTGAAGACATTAACTCTTTCTCACCAAATGCTTACAAAATCCCTGATAAGGTGCAATACATCACAGCCACTAGGTGATCATCTACAGACACATACAGCATAAATATCTCCCAACAGAATATTAAAAATCATGTCTTTTTGGATAACTTGACATCATGCACCACGCATCTTGGAATATGTTAATTGAAGAGGAACGGTATGGAAGGAAACATCTGTAGCCACTAGCCAGGATATCTTGTATTATTTTTCATGGCATGACTTTATAGCATGCGCTTTTCACTGCTCGAAACTCACGAAGCCTTGAATAATGTGGATGTATTATCCTTGTCATATAACAGTACCGGCGTGATCAAAAGGATAAAACTCGGCACTAACGTGTCCTAAAATAAAATCCAGATTAGCAAAGTAGCAATTTTTTCCAACTTCGTGTCAATGATACGGATATCACCCATCATCCTTTGACACTATAAGCAGACTGTTATGTTATCTTCCTAAGGGAATCTTAATGAAAATGTAAGTTTTATGGGAGGATTAGTCAGCTGGAGCCTGGGATCACTGTCTTGTTATTACCACGAATGCCTGATCCTGACATCTTACTGTAGCTGAAGGCGAGTTCATCCAGACATATTTATCACCTCTTGTAGTAATTGGCGATGAAAAGTTTGCCTCCGGGTTACGAGCAATCTCGAAAGCAAAAAAAAAGTATTGTCTTCCTACCCCCGCTGTCAGCAGATTATTATAGACTGGCAATGTAGTATAATAGTACAACTGAGACTGTGGACTTATGTAGACATATTGGTTATCATTCACATTAGACCACATATGTCAAACTCTGCCCCGCAGGCTGATTTTATATGACCCACAATGCCAGATGCCTATTATTCTGTATGGAGGGCTATATGGACCCATTATTCTGTATGGAGGACTATGTGGTGCCCATTATTCTGTATGGAGGGCTATGTGGGGCCCATTATTCTGTATAGAGGGTTATGTGGGGCACATTATTCTGTATGGAGGGCTATGTGGTGCCCATTATTCTGTATGGAGGGCTATGTGGGTTCATTATTCTGTATGGAGGGCTATGTGGGGCCCATTATTCTGTATGGAGGGCTATGTGGGGCCCATTATTCTGTATGGAGGGCTATGTGGGGCACAATATCCTGTATGGAGGGCTATGTGGCGAACATTATTCTGTATGGAGGGCTATGTGGGGCACAATATTCTGTATGGAGGGCTATGTGGGGCCCATTATTCTGTATGGAGGAGTATGTAGGGCACATTATTCTGTATGGAGGGCTATGTGGGGCCCATTATTCTGTATGGAGGAGTATGTAGGGCACATTATTCTGTATGGAGGGCTATGTGGAGCATAATATCCTGTATGGAGGGCTATGTGGCGAACATTATTCTGTATGGAGGACTATGTGGAGCCCATTATTCTGTATGGAGGGCTATGTGGGGCCCATTATTCTGTATGGAGGGCTATGTGGGGCCCATTATTCTGTATGGAGGGCTATGTGGGGCCCATTATTCTGTATGGAGGGCTATGTGGGGCCCATTATTCTGTATGGAGGGCTATGTGTGGGGCCCATTATTCTGTATGGAGGAGTATGTAGGGCACATTATTCTGTATGGAGGGCTATGTGGAGCATAATATCCTGTATGGAGGGCTATGTGGCGAACATTATTCTGTATGGAGGAGTATGTAGGGCACATTATTCTGTATGGAGGACTATGATGGGACCTATTATTTTGTATGGAGTACTATGTGGGTCCCACAACTTAGTTGTCCCACGACTTTGTCCAAGTTTTTATTTTTGTCCATCTGTGTATTTGAGTTTGATATTCCTGCATTAGACTAAAGCTGAATGAATATGTAGGAGGGTGGAAGAGTCCCCTGCTATGTAAAGTGTAAGCTTAAGTAAAAGTGTTAACAATGTGTAGTGAAATTTATTAGTCAGATATAGCAGAATGGGGAATGTTAAGTAGGATGTAGTGTGAAGTGAAGGTTTAGGATGTTATTTATAGGAAGTAATGTAAAGTAAAGGAATGGACTTTGTTAGTAATAGAAACAGTGAATTATAGGTTCTGCTCACTGTGGGGAGGGATGAGTGTTGAGCAGAGTGAGAGACTTCCTGGTTACAGAGAAACCTGAGAGTCAGTTCAGTCAACGTTCAGCCTAGCAGGAGATAGTCATTAGTGCCGGGGTCGGTCTTGACAAATTGATGCCAATTCTGGAAGGTCTGGAGCATAAGGCTCATTCCGGCAGGCTTGGTGAAGCTGTCTGAGCGTGACGCATAGGGGAATTGGATTGAGGAAGTCAGAACAATCCTGGAGTGCCGGAGACCCTTGTGAAACATTCTGAGGGTATTGACGGAGAAAGTAGAGGTTGCCCCTGTTTATATAGTGGCCTGGAAATGGTGAAGCTGCTGCTGAACTCATAGTGGGAGCTTGTAGATGGAAGGAGAACTGCCAGTACATATGGTAGTGACTCGCCCACCCCAGGGCCTTAGGTGACTCGGTGTTGGGCCGGACTAGTCCGGGGTAGTCAGTGGTGGCGGGGCCCGACTCCGTGACCCTGGTGGAGTCAATACAAAATGTGGCGGTATTGGGGGTGATGATAGTGTTAAAGTTTATGAAAGATTCGTGACGCCACCTGTGGTAATTTGCAGCTATGGAGCCGCAGCTGCTGTAAGTGACCTCCGGGGCTGATGTTATGGCAGCTAAGGTGTTTTCTTGCTCTCCACAGGTAGAGCGGGTACCCCGGGTCAACCTTTGGTGTTTGGTAAAGTCTATGGTGTTGTAGATGCAGTGCAGGATAAAACAGACGACACAGGGCTCGCAGTTAAGGTCTTTACTCACTGTTAGGTCTCAATTCAGCAGCTGTCCGGTTGCCCACAGTATGCTGGGATCCACTGTCAAGTGCCTCCGCCGATCCCGGGTTGTTCAGAAGTCAATACCGGTGCACCCCCCCTGTGTCTCTTTCCTGACTGACTTCTTAGCCTTGACTCTATTAGCTGAACTGGTCTCGGCCTCCACCACAGGGCCTGTACAAAAGGGGGCTAACCATAGTTGTATCTTGCTCCCTTCACTGGGGATCTGTGGTGGGTTGTGGCCCTGGGCGCTTGCAACCACCCCAGGCCTTCGGTGTTACTTTTGAGGAATTGTCTTTCTTCCCTCTGTCTGGGGACCGTCCCCGAATGCAGCCAGATCCCTCCACCCGATCTTCCAGTGGAACAGGCCACGAGCCAATATGCCCTACCGTGGCCCTGGAATCCTTTCTTTCTTTCTTTAGGTGTCACCTGGGCCTAACTAGACCCCAGGATCTCCACCAGGAACTTCCTTCTGTCACTCTCTCTTCTCCTTCACTTTCCTGAGGTAACTACCTCCCTCTCACACTGCCTGACAGGCTGACTGACTGAACTTGAACTTCCTGGTTGCCTTGTCTAGTCACACTTTCTGACCCCTCCCACACACCCACTGACTAGGCCCCACCCAAACTATTGGGACCAGAAATGGGACTTATGGCCCCATGAATACATATATGGGGGTTGCTGCCACTATCCCTGACCCAGTGTATGCCTACCAATTGGTGTGTGCAAGTTTTAGTCTGTGGACCGGCATATGACCTTATTCTTACCCAGGATGGGACATCACACCTCTGGCTGAGATGCAATATCTCTATGGCGACGGAAGCCTCAGGGGCGCCACAGTAGTCCTAAAGGTAAGGAATACCCAAGTCAGAGAGAAAAAACGTTTACTCACTTGTCTGCTATGCAGCTGATAACTGAAATCAAAGCCTGTTATGTTAAAGTGACATCGGTATGATATGAACTTTGTGGTGCCTCCTAGAGCACTCATTGACATAAGGACACTCTGTCCCAAAATGCAAGTAACACCTCCCAAAAAAAGCTGAATGGCTCGACCAATGTTGGAAGGATCAACCAACAGACTAATGAGTATGGGAGGCTCCCATTCCCCCTCCCCCCCAGATAAGATAATGTTGGGGAAGAAAAGAATTTAGCCTGTTGGAATTTCAGCACCTTTTTGTTCCAATATGAAATTAGCTGTTCTCTCTCATGGGGACCTCAGCAATGCTCATTTCCCGATAATCGTGCACTTGAAAAAGGGCTGTTGATCGCCTGACGTGAGAGCAAAATGCTTGTATGTAGTTGTAAAATGATCTTCTGGCAAACACAAAAGATCAATGTTTTCAGCAGCACCTCTGTAACGCTCATGGCCAGTGTAGAGGAAGCGAGCGGGATAAGTGGACCCACTGCACCACAGAGGGAACCCAGGCTTACCTTTTGTGGGAGGGGCTTAACTAAGTGCCCACCGCGAGACGGATGCTAGGTACCACTCCCAGGGCAGTGACCGGGACTGTGGTGTGTGACCCCCAGGACAGATGATGGACTCAGGTACAGGCGGGATGATTAAGGCAGGCTGGAAAGGCAGGTACAGAGAGGAATAGTGGGCATTGCAGGGATAGGCAAGTATGGGTAGGCAGGTACCGGAGACGGACACAGGGTTAACGGGACCTGACAACTAGCTCGCAGACTGGTAGACTGGTATGCTGACTAACTTAATGTGTTGCACAGTAACCTCCCCTAATGGCATACCTCCCAACCGTCCCGGATACAGCGGGACAGTCCCTCTTCTGAGCCTTTGATCCCGGGTCCCGCCCGTGAGGCTGTTTATCCCGGGCTCCACCCACCCACTGTAGCCCCGCCTCGCTGTTTCTCCCTTCTATTCATTACAGAGCCGACCGCGCACCTACTCCTGTGACTGCTGCTGAGGTATGAATCACCCCCTGCAGCAGAGCGATCCCCCTGCAGCAGAGCGACCCCCCCCCTCCCCCAGAGCCGACCCCCCCAGTCCCGGAGCCTGCGTTTGTCTGCAGCTGTTCTCTCTGACTCCCCGTGTGCGGCTTCTCACTGCTGCAGACACGCGGGGAATCAGGAAGCTGAGGAGACCGTGCAATCAGCACTTCTCTCTCCTGCAGATAGCAGTGACAATAACCTATGCAGAGTGACATCTGCAGGCTTCTATTAGCTTACCGATCAGTGGTCTCCTGCCTGTAGAGCTGCTGGGTCCTAGCTTCCCAACAGCTTCAGCTCTGCTTTATCCTGGCTGCCCTACCAGTTAAAGGGAACATGTCAGCAGAAATTTCACAATAAAAGTAATAGATTCCCCTCTGCAGCTCCTGGGCTGCTTCTAGAAAGGTTCCTGTTGCTATTGTGCCCCCTTTGAGACCTACAAAAATACTTTATGAAGTCTTACCTTTTTGTATGCAAATGTGTTTTTATGGTCACGGGGGCGGGCTGTCTGGCGTCCGTTATTCCCCCTCCTGCCGCTTTACGCAGTCCCCCATTGCTCATTTACATACACAAGAACGCCTTCCTCATGTAACTGTCCTCCCGAAGATTTGCGCATGTGAACGCTTTTTCAGGTGATTGCGCAGGCACGAGATTATGGGCGGCGCTGTGATTGTCATCAACAGCGTTAACCAAGTACCCGCCCATAATCTCGTGCCCGCACTTTTCCCTCTGACTCCACCGTTATGCGCAAGTGCTGGCCATATGAACCATGTTACCTATTACCGCTTGCACGAGATTATGGGCGGGTACTTGGATGACTTTGCTGATGACAATCACAGCGCCGCCCATAATCTCGCGCCCACGGTAATAGGTAACATGGTTCATATGGACAGTGCTTGCGCATAACGGTGGAGGCAGAGTGAGAAGCGCGGGCACGAGATTATGGGCAGGTACTTGGATGACGCTGCTGATGACAATCACAGCGCCGCCCATAATCTCGCGCCCATGGTAATAGGTAACATGGTTCATATGGACAGTGCTTGCGCATAACAGTGGAGGCAGAGTGAGAAGCGCGGGCACAAGATTATGGGCAGGTACTTGGATGACGCTGCTGATGACAATCACAGCGCCGCCCATAATCTCGCGCCTGCGCAATCACCTCAAAAGCGTTCACACTTTGCACAGTGCTCAGTCCCGCGAGAGTGGCACTGGGCATGCACAAAACTTCAGGAGGACAGTTACATGAGGAAGGCGTCCTCATGTATGGAAATGAGCAATGGGGGACGGCGTACAGCGGCAGGAGGGGGAATAACGGACGCCAGGCAGCCCGCCCCCGTGACCATAAAAACAGATTTGCATACAAAAAGGTAAGACTTCATAAAGTATTTTTTTAGGTCTCAAAGTGGGCACAATAACAACAGGAACCTTTCCAGAATGCAGCCAAGGAGCTGCAGAGGGGAATCTTTTATTTTTTTTGCTAAATTTCTGGTGACAGTTTCCCTTTAAAGGGAACCTATCAGGTGCAATCTGCACTCAGAGCCAGGAGCAGTTCTGGGTGTATATTGCTAATCCCTCCCTAACTGTCCCTGTATACACTAGCATAGATAAAGGCATCTATAGAAAAAGTATTTTTAAAGAGCTTATATCTTATGCTAATTAGCGCGGGGACTAGTCCCAAGGGCGTTACTTCACTTGGCTAGTCGGCTCACATAGCGTATTAGTACTCACACAGGGGCGTAATAACATGCTAACATGCTATGCGAGCCGACTAGCCAAGTGAAGTAACGCCCTTCGGACTAGTCCCCGCGCTCATTAGCATAAGATATAAGATCTTTAAAAATATTTGTTCTTGATCTCTTTATCTATGCTAGTGTATACAGGGACGGTTAGGCAGGGATTAGCAATATGTGCCCAGAACTGCTCCTGGCTCTGAGTGCATATTGCACCTGACAGGTTCACTTTAAAGGGAACCTGTCACCAGATTTGGGGCCTATAAGCTGCGGCCACCACCAGCGGGATCTTATGTACACATTCTAACATGCTGCATACCTCCCAACCGTCCCGGATACAGCGGGACTTTCACGCTTTACGTTGTTTGTCCCGTTGCCACGGGCGGGACGGCCGGCTCCCGGGCTCCGCCCACCCACTCTCTCTCCGCCTCCCTGCTTTTCCCTCCTACCATCCTAGTAGACGTGGCATAGAGAGGAGCGCTGCCTGTGCTGCTGCTGGTACAGTAAACTAATCTCCCCAGCGCTGATTTCCCTCCCTCCCCCCTCACCCCCGGCCGGAGCCTGTCTGTGCGGTCGGCCGGCCGCCTGTCTGTGCGGTCGGCCGGCCGCCTGTCTGTGCGGTCGGCCCGCCACCTGTCTGTGCGGGCGCCCCCCTGCCGCCTGTCTGTGCGGGCGCCACCCGCCGCCTGTCTGTGCGGGCGCCCCCCGCCGCCTGTCTGTGCGGGCGCCCCCCTGCCGCCTGTCTGTGCGGGCGCCCCCCTGCCGCCTGTCTGTGCGGGCGCCCCCCTGCCGCCTGTCTGTGCGGGCGCCCCCCTGCCGCCTGTCTGTGCGGGCGCCCCCCGCCGCCTGTCTGTGCGGGCGGCCCGCCGCCTCATTGTGCGGGCAGCCGGCCGCCTCTCTGTGCGGGCGGCTGGCCGCCTCTCTGTGCGGGCGGCCCGCCGCCTGTCTGTGAAGGCGGCCGGCTGCCTGTCTGTGAAGGCGACCGGCCGCCTCACTGTGCGGGCGACCGGCCGCCTCACTGTGGCTGCCTGCGTGTCCGTGCTGGAGGCCCGCCGGCTGCCTGCGTGTCCGTGCTGGAGGCCCGCCGGCTGCCTGCGTGTCCGTGCTGGAGGCCCGCCGGCTGCCTGCGTGTCCGTGCTGGAGGCCCGCCGGCTGCCTGCGTGTCCGTGCTGGAGGCCCGCCGGCTGCCTGCGTGTCCGTGCTGGAGGCCCGCCGGCTGCCTGCGTGTCCGTGCTGGAGGCCCGCCGGCTGCCTGCGTGTCCGTGCTGGAGGCCCGCCGGCTGCCTGCGTGTCCGTGCTGGAGGCCCGCCGGCTGCCTGCGTGTCCGTGCTGGAGGCCCGCCGGCTGCCTGCGTGTCCGTGCTGGAGGCCCGCCGGCTGCCTGCGTGTCCGTGCTGGAGGCCCGCCGGCTGCCTGCGTGTCCGTGCTGGAGGCCCGCCGGCTGCCTGCGTGTCCGTGCTGGAGGCCCGCCGGCTGCCTGCGTGTCCGTGCTGGAGGCCCGCCGGCTGCCTGCGTGTCCGTGCTGGAGGCCCGCCGGCTGCCTGCGTGTCCGTGCTGGAGGCCCGCCGGCTGCCTGCGTGTCCGTGCTGGAGGCCCGCCGGCTGCCTGCGTGTTTGTGCTGAATGGGTGTGGATGGGGAGTGGATATGGGCGTGACTGTGAAATGGGTGTGGTTAGGGGGCGTGGCCTAAAAATTTGCCGCGGCGCGCTACGCGCGCCGCAAACTTTGTCCCTCTTTTCCTTCTTTAAAAGTTGGGAGGTATGCCTAATGGTAGTGTGCCTTAAATACACAGTGCCTCTCAGCCATAGGCCTCGTCCTGTGTAAACATGATCTATGCTGCTGAGAATATTATTACAGATTGCTCAGTTCAATCCAAAGACAAAACCACTTACTTGCACGATGGCGATCATTTAACATTGCATATTGTGCCATATAATTGCATCGTTACAACTCAGACACCGATGTGATCAGGACAGATTTTTATATCCTTGAAGTAAACATTGAATGTTCCTATTGATTGGCAACAAGCAGAAATCTCAAAAACTAAAAAAAGGCAATATAAAATGTCCTAGATAAAGAAGAGTTGTATATCTTCAAAATCCACAATAAACCCCATTTGTTGCAGATTTTGCTGTAAAAAAAACCTACAGATCCGCAGCAAAATCAACAGCTCCAAATAAACAATTGATAACATAAAATAAAAACATTATTTCCACTATTTTCCATTTTGTGATCCTCTGCTTTTAACAGCAGTTTAAAAAAAAATATTGACTCCACGGGAAAATGTCTGAACTGATCAGTAAAGTTATTCTCCTGTCATTTTTGTGGATGTAAGTTATTTGTGTGCTCATCGACACTTATGTGAAGGTGTCTGTGCTTTACTCAGGAGACCTGCAGCAGATGGAGGAGTAAATATGATCCTTTAATTGTTTAACTGGAGTCTTTAACATGAAAGACCCTTATGACACGCAGGTACGCTCATCACAGCGCACATAGTGCCTCAGGACAGTCTTGTGTGGTCCTACGAGTGGGATCTTCAGACTCTTGTGTGAATTTTCTTTAATGACTTTTTTGTACAGATCACTCTCCACTCATGTTGATTAAATTGCACATTTTTTTCCATAGTTCAAAAGCTCAGCATCTGTCTGCGCCCTGGAACGCCGCAGTGCCCATATGTACACGGTGGATGTGAGCCTCTGATATTACTGTGAGATCGGATACATAAAGCTTTTCTTACAAGTCATTATTTTTGCTGTCAGGTTAAAGGGGTTCTGTAGGAGTGAGACCCCTCAATCACGTACCGAGGATAATTAATCAGACAGTGGTAGCTCAATATGGAGGAAAATTTACATCTTTTCATACAACTATCCATTAAAGCTTTATTTCACATCTATAAGTTGCTGAAAAGGGCTCTCAACTAGGGTTGGTTGCCCAACTCCTAACCAACAGGGGTAAAGAAACAAAAAAAGTTTTTGAAAACCCCTCTTTACTAGCCAAAGTTTGTTTTAAAAAGAAACAAGCTGTGCTTTATTCACCCTCCCCAGGTCTGTTGCTGATACCAACATCCACCACATTGCAGTTGAGAACTGATCTCAGAATTGAGCTGCTGAGCTCGCTGATTGGCTGCAGTGCTGTCTACATGATGTTGGCGCTACAATCACAGACATTGGGAGCTGCGGTGGAGATTCAGCACTTGACCCATTAAGGTGAGTAAAGTACAGCCTGTTTGGTTTAAAGATGGGTGACAGTTTCTGAAACTCTGAAAAATCTCTTAAAGGGTGTTCCCAACATTTAACGTTATCTCATATAATACAGATTGGAGTGGTGGAATTGAGCAGGTTGGATGCTCGGATGGGTTCAATTCAAGTAACAAGTATAATGGAAGTCAAGGGGAAACTCAAGCATTTTTCTGGAAGACCCCCCCCCCACCCAGGAGGACAATCACTGAAATATATGCAAACCGCATTCAAATGCAAACCGCATTCTAATTAAATGGAAACAGCATAAGGAAGACGCCTGGAAGCATCTCTGACTCCCAGGTCGCTGCTGGGAACATTGACAATAAAACCGAAGATAAAATGGATTTTATAGGAAAAATGAAGAAGAAACATTCTTTCCTATATAATGACTTGTATATAAGGCAAAATAAAAAAAGAGGAAAAAAAACCCTGCCTCCTCCATCCCTTAGGCAATGTGCACTTTCTCGTTGCTTTCAGTGTTGAAAAAATACTGCAAATAAGCTGAAAGAATTTCCACACTGCTTCTTTCAAAAATGCAGCAGTTTTTCATCTCAGTCAGGAAAAAAAACACAATCGTACGCATTAGATTTATGAAATCTCATCGTTTTTGCTGGTACTGAAAAAATCAGCATTTCCCCACCTTTGACTCACCGTTTGATTCATAAAAGTTGGTGCCTTCCTGACCTTTGACTCACCGTTTGAGTCATGGCTGGATTCCGTTCCCGCAGCGTTGGTGACCGGGGTCACTGAAATGTCACCAGCACTGCAAGTACGTGAGGACCTGTAGTTGACCCCTGGGGGGTGGCTTTGCCACCCCCGTGGCTACGATCCCTCTGATTGGCAGTTGAAAATGAAAGTGAAAGTAAACAGCCAATCAGAGCTATTGCATTGTTTTGGGCTAAAAAAGAAATACCCCAAACAGTGCTGCAGCAGCATCAAATCATAGCTGGAAACCAGCAGACACTCCACCCCCACCCTCTGCAGCACTGATAGGATGTTCCAAATGGGATGTGGTCCCTAAAAATTTTTTGGGGGGAAATTTTGTTGAAAAAATGAGAAATTGCTGATGAACTTTGAAACCTTCTAGCTTCCTAATAAAAAAAAAAATTGTTTTGAAAATTGCACTTATGTAAAGTAGACATGTTGGAAATGTTATTTATTAACTATTTTGTGTGACATATGTCTCAGATTTATATGCATAAAATTTCAAATTTTGAAAATTGCGAAATTTTCAAAATTTTCGCCAAATTTCCAACATTTTTACAAATAAAACGCAAAAAATATCGACCTAAATTTACCACTTTCATGAAGTATAATATGTCACAAAAAAGCAGTCTCTGAATCGCCGGGATCTGTTGAAGCGTTCCAGAACTATAACCTCATAAAGTGACACTGGTCAGAATTGCGTAAAATGGCGAGGTCAGTAAGGTCAAAATAGGGTGGGTGGTGAAGGGGTTAATTTGCATAAAACGCATGAAAAAAACCTCACGGAAAAAATGTAATGTAATGTGTGAAGATAGCTTAATTACCCGGGCCATCTCTCACCATATTTCTCTGTCGCATCTGGCTACAATAGATGACATAGTAGAGGGGAATATAAAACTACACCCGTCGGTAGTCCCTGGTAAATGTATTGTTAACATTTTACTACCTTATCTGGGATTGTAGTGTGTGACATGGTCATCGAGTGTGCATGAACACCCTGATGCTTAATTGAGTATCCAGCAGTGGTGAGCACGCTCACCCATCACTAGCTTGGATTGCTATTCTTTACACGCTGCGACATCCCTAGCGTTTGCTAGCGATGTCACGAGCGATAGCACCCGACCACCGAACAATCCCTCCTTCAAGGGGGAGGTGCGTTCGGCGTCATAGCGACGTCACTGCGGCGTCACTATAGCAGAGGAGGGGCGGAGATGAGCGTCTGGAACATGCCGCCCACCTCCTTCCTTTCTCATTACCGGTAGACGCAGGTAAGGAGATGTTCGTAGTTCATGCGGCGCCACAAATAGCGATGTGTGGTGCCGCAGGAGCGACGAACAACCAGCGGCATGCACCACCAACGATATTTTGAAAAGGAGCGACGTGTCAACGATCAATGATTTTTGACATTTTTGCGATCATTGATCGTCGCTCCTTGGTGTCACATGCTGCGATGTCGCTAACGGCGCCGGATGTGCATCACTAACGATGTGACCCCGACGATATATCGATGTCGCAGCGTGTAAAACACCCTTTATTTCTGGAAAAACAAAAGAGCAGAACTTGTTTTAAAATTCATTAGCAATGGTCTACAACATCTTCAACGTAGTCCCTGATTTGGCTTAATGTGCCAACAGGATGTGCATCCCCCCACAATATCATCACATCATAATGTCACTTGAGATGGAGGAGACTGGAGCCAGAAGAAAGAAGCAAGTCTGCAGGGGACGAGCCAGGAAACTGCGGTGCTGGGACAGGAGGAGCAAGGTGAGTATTATGTATTATTATTATTTATCCCCTTTCATGCAAATGTAATTTCCTCCCAAATTTGAGCCATTTCAGATTTCAACTAATTTGCTCATCCATATTCGTACTAGATCAGTCTTAATGAAAACGGTAATGATTGCTTGGTGGGAAGTTACACAAAAAAAGGATGTAGCGAGATTGGACATTTCCACCCGAGGCCATTGGTCACGGCCCAGTAGTAAGAGCATGATTAAGTTCTTGGTAATAGAATTACAGCGGGGGGGGGGAAAAAATCCAGGTTTGCAGGAAAAAAGTAGGAATCAAAGAGTGAGGAAGCCTCTCAGGTAACCACTTAAGCGTCCGACACTATTGGTAAGGAATTCTTCATTATTGATGAAGTGGGGGATAGTTCTCAGAAAGTTTGCTGTAGGCAACTTTCTGGTAAGTGCTCACTCCCTATTGCTGATACTTCATTACACAGGTCTACAAGGGTAAAATTGATTGCAAAGTAAGAGGTGATATTTATATACTTTCGATATCTAAACTCAGAAATAATATTGAAAAAAATCAATCACATACAGTTTTTTCACAAACACTGACTCCATAGGCTTCTGAAAGAATAGAATTCCAGAAGGAATTCCTTCCATATGTTTCTGAAAGGGAACTTGTCACCAAATGTTTATAATACTCACCTAACAGTCGGTGCGGAGCAGACTGATCGGATGGGCGTCTCTGTTCTCCGGGTCCGCACCTCCTCTTTCGGCCATCTTTGTCCTTGTTCTTCTGAAGCTAGTGTGGATGACACGTTCTACGTAATCCTCACTAGCCGCCATTGAGGTCCCATGCAGGCGCACTACAGTACTTTGATCTGCCCTAATCAGAGTAGATCAAAGTGCGCCTGCGCAGGACCACAATGTCAGCTTGTGTGTATGACGTATAATGGCACAAGAATCAATTTCCAATAATGTTGCAGAATCAATGTTCCATTAGAAAAAAATATAATATTATATATATATATATATATATATATATATATATATATATAAACAATTAGAAACAATTTTCAAAGCAGCACTTAAAAATAACTTGGGTGCAAAATCCTTCACAGCAGCATGCTACCGTCCCTTCAATATTTCCAAAAATCAGAAGGCAGCACTCCACTTCTCTTTCAAATAAAATCTTCTTTAATGGCCCATATCACAGGACGTTTCGGTCAAAGGCTGACCTTTTTCCAGCAGTGTTCCTATAAATATATAACATTGTGTACATTTTTGGCTACAATAAGAGATTTTTCTTGTTCATCTCGCTTGTACATAATACACGTTTTGTGTGAAAGCCATATGTGATGGTTAAAATTGGAAGTGTGTTATTTTTAAATTAGGGCATAAGAAAACATAAGAATCAGTCACTGTGTTTGAAACAATTTTCATAAACCAAAAATTTGCATACCTGTGTTATTTGTGAAAAATATCTGCATGTGGAAAAAAAAATAACTAAGAAGGATTTTCAAATATTCAAGGTCTATTAATTAATTTATTTTTATATCAAGACTATAAATTTTCAAGCTCCGGTTTTATGTCAATAAAGCTTAAAGGGGATTTCCATTACTATATAGTATATTGCAAATAGGCTTATGGTGGTCTTGAAACGGCTGTCTTCTAGCTCAGATGGAATGTGGAAGAATAAGGTTGGAGCAGTGTTGTATAGGAAAGTCAGTGGTCCGGTATGAATGAGGTCTTTTTCAGGGGTTTTTTTTCTCGTTCAAATGATTTTTATTAGGTTTTGTAGTTAACAAATCTTGAAATCGTGCGTTAGAAAATTTAAGGACAAATAGATAGTAATATCAAGGTTAAGAAAATTCACATATTTTTACCCCACCCCAGTTTGTTAGTGTTGATACATCAAGCAGTATATTTTGTTGGTCAAACCAATTGCTTATGAATTAACTTTTTGCAAAACATAACTAAACAACAAATAAAATTAACAACTTCCTGACATGGATTCCGTAGACAGTCCAGCAAATTTGCAAGATCAAAAACATAGTGAGTTTTAGGTCAGGGAGATATCAAAGACTAGAGCTTCAGGCCTGGAATTATTAGTGAGCTTGTATGTCTCGAATATAGTTAGTGTTTCCTTAACGTCAGTTGGGCTATATAGTTTGTCGGTGATTGGGCTCTGGCCATGGGTCCCATTTGGTGAGGTACTTAGTTTGGGTATTATTTTTTATTGCATAATAGTACTCTAAAGTTTTATGTAGAGTTAGTTTCTCCTTAGCTTCTTGAATATTAGGAGCTTTCTCACTTTTCAATTTGGATGCAATGAGATTAGTGGAAACTAGTAGAATATGTATTACTATGGGCCTAAAATGTTTAGGTATCGCTTCAATGTTTAAGAGAAGAAGAACTAATTCTGGAGTTAGAGTTACATCTAGCTGTGTAATGGACCTTATAAGTGATTGAATGTCTCTCCAGAATTTCTTAATTTTTGGACACGACCAAAATATGTGAGTTATATTTCTTGAATTTCCACAGTTTCTCCAAATTGTCTCTCCAGGAAAGGAGACAAACTCTAGCGCAGCGCCACCTATTGGAAGTAGCGATCCTAAAAGTCAAAAGTGGATTTTTAACAATCCTTTGCATATGACTTAGGATTTATGCCAGATCAGAATCCACTTTTGACTTTTAGGATCGCTATTTCCAATAGGTGGCGCTGCGCTAGAGTTTCTCTCCTTTCCTGGAGAGACAATTTAAATATTTCCCAGAGGGGCATTGCAGCTATAAGTCCCCTTACTGGCAGCCAGACTGGCTTGCAAAGTCTCCTTAAGGAGAATAGTGTTCCCCCGTGGTCCCCACATAGCTTCTCATGAGCCGGATCACACACCCCATACTTTGCACTGACGAGGGGCAAGCACCCCAAAACACCATGTCTGCAAATTGGGATTCTGATCTGGCATAAATCCTAAGTCATATGCAAAGGATTGTTAAAAATCCACTTTTGACTTTTAGGATCGCTACTTCTAATAGGTGGCGTTGCACTAGAGTTTGTCTCCTTTCCTGGAGAGACAATTTGAATATTTCCCAGAGGGGCATTGCAGCTATAAGTTCCCTTACTGGCAGCCAGACTAGCTTGCAAAGTCTCCTTAAGGAGAATAGTGTTCCCTCGTGGTCCACAGTTTCTCCAGCATTTGTTTGAGGTTTCTGTGTTAATTAAATGCAATTTATGGGGTGTGTAATACCAGAAGGTTATTATCTTATAATTGGTTTCTATAAGAGCAACGCAAGGTATATTATTGTAGACTGTGGCCAATGACTTTTGAAATCTTTATTCAAATTGATTTTCTGGGATTTTTAACTCGATTTTCCACTTTTCCAAGTGTTTTAAATTAAGGAGATTTGTGTCTTTGTTATACATTTGGTAGATATATTTGGTTTTCCAAGTGTTTTGATTATTTGGATTCTCTAAGAGAGCTATGATGTTACTTGGAAGGTGGAGGGTGGTGCTAGGTTTCATGAATATTTTTTCTATTATCTTCCAAGTTTTCTTATTTGACTTTGTTAGTTTGAATTCTTTTGCTAAATCTTGGTAGGGTTTCAGCTTATCGTTATCGAGTATGTCTGAGATTAAGCATATTCCCTTGGATTTCTAGTGGTTGAGCTTTATTCTTGGTGAGAATGCAGAAAGCGTTTCTATCTTCATCCAACCTATTGATTCGGTTCCGTGTATTTTTCTAGATTGGGCTCCGAATTTCCTCCATGTTATTATTGAGTTCCTGGTGATGACCTCCTTAGGTAGTCGCTTTTTAGAGTCGCATAGGGAGGCCACCACCAGGTCTCCAACTTCTATATTTGGACAATAAGAATCTTCAAGTCCCACCCATTCAGGTTTATCATCTCTGTTCCAATACTTCTGACTGCTTTTAATAGTCGTTGCTTGATAGTAGGCCGTTATGTTTGGCATCCCCAACCCCCCATTGATTCTGTTTTTTTTAGGGTAGATTGTGCTACTCGAGGCTTAGTTTTACCCCATACAAAAGATGTTAGTTGAGTTTGCAGTTTTTTTAGAAGCTTCTTCTTGATTGGTAATGGGATAGTTCTGAATATATAAAGTAGCTTGGGAAGTTCCAGCATTTTGTATGTGTTTATTTTTCCTAACCGGGAAAGCTCTACTTTGGATAGATGTTGTAGATCTTTTTGGATGGTATTATAAATGTCAGTAATATTCTGGTTAGCGCAGTCCTTTGTGTTTTTTGTTAGTTTGATTCCTAAATAAGACATGCTGTCCACATTCCACTGAAACTTGATTTTCGATTGTAGGACTTTTAATAGATCCTGATCCAGATTAAGGTGCATAGCCTGGGTTTTATCCATATTATTGACCCTATATAATGAGACCCTTGAGAATTCTTTAAAAATTTCCAAGGTCTGTTTGACCGAGTTCAGTGGATCTGTTAGAGAGAGTAGGATGTCATGGTTTTTTTTGGGTTTTTTTTTACTGCACTATTCTAAGTCCTGTTGTGTATAAACATGTGACTCTTCAGATTTTGTGTTATACCATGCCTGATGAAGAGACCTGAGTAGTCTCGAAAGCTTGCAATTATTACCATCTTTTCAGTTAGCCATTAAAAGGTATCAACCACTGAGGACTCTCAGTTCTTTTAAACAATTTTTTTATCTGCGAAAAGTGACACTTTGAATTGTCTGTTATTAGCAGGGATGCCGCTAATCCGGCTGTCCATCCTGATATTCTCCACCAAGGGCTCAATGAAAAGATTGAACAACGACGCGGAAAGAGGACACCCCTGCCTTGTTCCATTCAAGAGGTTGATTTTACCCGAGAGGAGACCATTTGTTAAAATTCTCGCAGACGGGTTTGAGTAGAATGATTTTATAAAGTCTAAAACCCTCCCATTAAAGCCAATTTTTTTTTAAAGTTTGTAGTAAGTAGTTCCACTGATCCCGGTCAAATGCCTTCTCAGCATCAATTGTGATAAAGACTGTGGGGGTCTTAGTTTCCCCTGAGTGAGTGAGTAGGTTTAGGATTCGTCTGGTAGCGTCTTCTGCTCCTCTGTTTGCAATGAACCCCACTTGATCTTTGTGTATAAGGTTCAGTACTATTTTTTGTAGCCTGGTGGCTAGGGTTTTTGCCAATATTTTCAGGTCAGAATTTAGGAGCGAAATGGGTCTATAGTTTCCAATGAGGTCTCTGTCTCCCTTTTCTTTATACAAAACTGATATAGTGGCTTCTTGCATCTCCTCGGGTAATTTTAAGCCTAGTGATAGTTCATTGTTGAGGGTGGTTAAATATGAGGTTAAGATTGTAGCAAACTTTTTGTAATACTCATTGGGAATTCCATCTGGTCCTGGTGCTTTATTCTGTTTTAGAGAGTTTATTGTAGCCATTATGTCACTGTTTTTGTATGGGGAGTTTAGGAAATTTAAATCTTCGTTAGACAGAAAGGGTAACTGAATCGAGTCAAGGAATTGATTGATGTCTTCCTTAGTGGGTTTGTCTTCTAGTTTATTATTTTTTAAGTTATATAGGTTGTTAAAAAATTCCTTGAATCTTAGTGAAATGTCTTTCAGATCTGTAAGATTTTGGTCTTAGACCTCAGAATTCTTGTTCTTCTGGCTAAGAAACCCGAAGGTTTATTCATGAGATGGTAAAAATTGGATTTTGAGGTCAGTATGAATCTTTCGTAGTTGTTTGAGAGAATGTTTTTTAAGTCTAGTCTGAGTTTTAAAATTTCTTTTTGTGTGTCATCTGATGGACTAAATGCTTATGAATTTTCTAGTTTTCTAATTTTATTTATAATCTCTTCAGTTTTCTTTTGTTTAATTTTATTAATCTTAGCGATAAGTTGGACCAGGGTTCCTCTGATGACTGCCTTATGTGCTTGCCATAGAGTTGTGATATAGATATTTTCTATGTCATTATATTTGAAATAATTTTTGTAATCATCTTGTATTTTTAGGCTATGGTCTGGATGGGCAAATAGAAACGAGTTAGCTCTCCAAGTTTTATTTATGTGATGATTGGTGAGGATTTCAAATGTGATGGGAGAGTGGTCTGACCACACTCTAGGGTGAATGGTAATTTGTTTAATTTTCTGTAATGTCAGAAAGGACTAGTTCAATTCTTGAAAAGGATCTGTGGGGGTTTGAATAATAAGTATGTTCTACTGAGGTTGTATTTAGGCATCTAAAGATATCGTATAGCTCCTCTCGGTTGATCCAAGAATCAAAAGTGACATTGAGTACCCTGCCTTTGTTGGAAGAGTCAAATTTAGGGTTAGGTATGGCATTAAAATCTCTGAAAAGTAAAATAGATCCCCTTTGGTGTGATCTAATTAAAGATAGTACTCTATTTAGGAAGGTAATGTGTCCATTGTTGGGAGTGTATATGTTGGCTAGTGTGTATATTAGTGTAATGACAAATTTTTTTTTTTATGAAACCATGTGCAATCGAGGAACTTTCATGGGTAATTTAAGAATAAGTATTCCTTTTTTTTGTTTCTTAAAAAAAGTTCCCCCTTTCATTCAAATGAAATAAGGCAAAAATTATTTTTTCTCCCCAAAAAAGGACATGCAATTTTGCATTATTAAAACGATAATAGTAATAACTAAGCAACTTTTATTATTCGTTTTTTAACAAATACGGTATAAATATATACAATATGTACAAAAGAAGTGTTTAAAAATTATTTTTTCCTATGAATTTTAGATTCAAAAATTCAATTTTTTTCGATTTCGCATGTAGTTCCTCCATCAGTTTTACAGCACGTTCAGCATTTTGGTTAGATCTGGGAATGTCAATTAATGACTCCTTGACCAACCAGTGCGCCTTCAAACACTTAATTGCCTTCTTGCACTTTGTCTTGGTGAGTGAGGTTAACAGTTCACTGAAGGACGCTTTGTTGTAGTGTTGCGACTGGAACCAGGCATTTGCCCATTCATAGCAGTATCATGTGTGGTTTGCGATTGAGAAGTGCTTGAAATATTGATAGTCTGATTCGTTTTCTTGGATGAATTGATTCCAAAGGAGCTTGTTTGAGCGTCGAATAACCAACCTTGCCTCCACTCTCAACTTGCCTCAGGTAGAGCTCTTTATCCTCCAAGTTTTTCCATTCTCCATTAACGTTGGTGACATCACATAACTGAGAAAGTGTTGCAGTGAATTTATCAGAAGGTTTCTTTTTATTTTTGTCATTTAGATCAATCAGACGATTGAGTTTCTTTCTGTTGAGTGCACTGGATAAAAGTGGGAAGTCTAGAGGTTCCCTCTAGAGCAATTCTACATCCATTGTCATATTTTTTATTCGATCCAGTCGCCGTTTCTCGCTGTTGAACAGAAAACTGAAGTTTCCAAGAATTTGGCATTCGTTGGCATCTGCGTGAGATTGGGGAGCTTTTCAACATATGGAATACTTGGATCCCTTTTCTGTTGAGAATAGGAGGACAGATTCCTCGTCCATATAGACCTGTCTGCCTTTACACTGTTGCTGGAATTTCTAGAAGACATTTTCTGAATGACCTGCACTTCTTGATCGTAAAACTTAAAGCTTTGCACAGAAAATGAAAAGATAATACTAAATTACAAAATATTTTAAAATATTCCAGAATCTTCTAGATGTGAATAAAATACCACTTTTTGTTACAACTTAGAAAGATATTTTCTTTATAGATCAAAAACAATATTAAATTAAGATTTTTATATTGATTAAAATATTAATGAATATTTTAATCAATATAATCTCTATGTTTTACCTTTAATTGATCTTTACTTGAAGAAACTATTATGGTCAAAATATCGTATTAAATTCCTCAAACAAATTATGATATTTGTCTCACTTTCTTTTTACATCTTTCACTGAACTACCAGACCTACCCCTGTACGCACTCTTTCACATCAACATTTACTTTCTTATTTTCTTTCCCAATATTACTTAGAAATCTATAAACATTTACACTATTTATTTATTACGATAATTTTATCACTTATTCACTTCATATACACTTTTTAAATTAAAAAACTTATTCACAGTAAAATTCACTTTCTAGTATCCAAGATGGCTGCCTGACTCCAAATGTACCACATGCTTTTCAATTCTTTCAGCTCTTCTTATAGCACGTTTGAAAGGCTAGATCTAACTTTTAAAGAAAACGTTAAATATACATTTTTAATGGGTAACAATTAAAAATGTCATTTTTTCACTAGATTATTCTTATTCTAGATGTTCTAAATTATTCCTGAATATTCTAAATCATTCCAGAATCTTCAAAAAATTAAAACACGAAAAATCGTTTTTTTTTTAATTTTGAAATTAAAAAGAGGGGGAACTTTTTTGAATATTTTACAAATTTGATGATACTATTGTCATTTGAATGCAATTGTTCCTCGAACGTAAGGGGTTTCATTTTCGTTTTGCAAAATTTTTAAAATAGTCATCACACTAGTGTATATAGTGTTATTTAGTTTGCAGATGACTACTAGATATCTACCTTCTGGGTCAATTATCGTTTTCAGCCAACGGCAGGAGATTCCATGACAGTTTCACTATGGCATGAGACCTCTTCACAATACAAGGCGATAACTTACAGTTAGGTCCAGAAATATTTGGACAGTGACACAAGTTTTGTTATTTTAGCTGTTTACAAAAACATGTTCAGAAATACAATTATATATATAATATGGGCTGAAAGTGCACACTCCCAGCTGCAATATGAGAGTTTTCACATCCAAATCGGAGAAAGGGTTTAGGAATCATAGCTCTGTAATGCATAGCCTCCTCTTTTTCAAGGGACCAAAAGTAATTGGACAAGGGACTCTAAGGGCTGCAATTAACTCTGAAGGCGTCTCCCTCGTTAACCTGTAATCAATAAAGTAGTTAAAAGGTCTGGGGTTGATTACAGGTGTGTGGTTTTGCAATTGGAAGCTGTTGCTGTGACCAGACAACATGCGGTCTAAGGAACTCTCAATTGAGGTGAAGCAGAACATCCTGAGGCTGAAAAAAAAGAAAAAATCCATCAGAGAGATAGCAGACATGCTTGGAGTAGCAAAATCAACAGTCAGGTACATTCTGAGAAAAAAGGAATTGACTGGTGAGCTTGGGAACTCAAAAAGGCCTGGGCGTCCACGGATGACAACAGTGGTGGATGATCGCCGCATACTTTCTTTGGTGAAGAAGAACCCATTCACAATATCAACTGAAGTCCAGAACACTCTCAGTGAAGTAGGTGTATCTGTCTCTAAGTCAACAGTAAAGAGAAGACTCCATGAAAGTAAATACAAAGGGTTCACATCTAGATGCAAACCATTCATCAATTCCAAAAATAGACAGGCCAGAGTTAAATTTGCTGAAAAACACCTCATGAGGCCAGCTCAGTTCTGGAAAAGTATTCTATGGACAGATGAGACCAAGATCAACCTGTACCAGAATGATGGGAAGAAAAAAGTTTGGAGAAGAAAGGGAACGGCACATGATCCAAGGCACACCACATCCTCTGTAAAACATGGTGGAGGAAACGTGATGGCATGGGCATGCATGGCTTTCAATGGCACTGGGTCACTTGTGTTTATTGATGACATAACAGCAGACAAGAGTAGCCGGATGAATTCTGAAGTGTACCGGGATATACTTTCAGCCCAGATTCAGCCAAATGCCGCAAAGTTGATCGGACGGTGCTTCATAGTACAGATGGACAATGACCCCAAGCATACAGCCAAAGCTACCCAGGAGTTCATGAGTGCAAAAAAGTGGAACATTCTGCAATGGCCAAGTCAATCACCAGATCTTAACCCAATTGAGCATGCATTTCACTTGCTCAAATCCAGACTTAAGACGGAAAGACCCACAAACAAGCAAGACCTGAAGGCTGTGGCTGTAAAGGCCTGGCAAAGCATTAAAAAGGAGGAAACCCAGCGTTTGGTGATGTCCATGGGTTCCAGACTTAAGGCAGTGATTGCCTCAAAAGGATTCGCAACAAAATATTGAAAATAAAAATATTTTGTTTGGGTTTGGTTTATTTGTCCAATTACTTTTGACCTCCTAAAATGTGGAGTGTTTGTAAAGAAATGTGTACAATTCCTACAATTTCTATCAGATATTTTTGTTCAAACCTTCAAATTAAACGTTACAATCTGCACTTGAATTCTGTTGTAGAGGTTTCATTTCAAATCCAATGTGGTGGCATGCAGAGCCCAACTCGCGAAAATTGTGTCACTGTCCAAATATTTCTGGACCTAACTGTACATGCTCCAGCTCCAATAGCACAGAAATTGACCTTGTCCTGATTCCTACGTTTAAACTCCTCCCTTCTCTATACCTACAAGGTGGCAGCTATTAGGTTTAGGTCATTATCCAGGCAACACTGGATCCCTGATATACCTGAGGCATTATTAACCCATTCCTTGATATTAATATTGGGACCCTGTCGTCCATATTCTGGACTCACATACATCTCATTAAGCCTCTACAGGCTGTTGGTTACTATAGCAACACCCATTACCTGTGTACCTACTAATACACTTACCTATCATATACACCACCTAGCCTCTTTACAGATCGTTCAGTGATGATAATTCCCTGTGAATTAACCCAAATATTCTCTGTGTTAATCCATC
This sequence comes from Anomaloglossus baeobatrachus, assembly GCF_048569485.1. Classification (NCBI taxonomy): domain Eukaryota; kingdom Metazoa; phylum Chordata; class Amphibia; order Anura; family Aromobatidae; genus Anomaloglossus; species Anomaloglossus baeobatrachus. The sequence goes on along the minus strand of NC_134357.1, from coordinate 43,799,532 downwards.
TGATGGTCCGATTTTGATAAAGGCCTGGGGCCGAAGCGTCAAAAACTGTTTACGGACTGTTTTACACCTGTCACGCTCCCGGGGCCCCGGCACAGCTCCTTACCCACTGATCCGGTCCCGGATCACGGCACCACTCCTTACCCACTGACCCGGTCCACGTGCGTACTGGCCGCTGCTCCCGCTCCTGCTCCCCTGCGTTTCCTGTGCTCCCTGCTCGGCGGTCCCGCCGACTTGCTGTGTTTCGGGACTCTGCCCCCGGCTCCCCAGCGTCCTGTCCCTGGCCTCCTGTGCTTGTCTCCGGCTCCTGGGCTTCGCGCATGCGCATTAGGGCGCGGGCACGCTCATTCATCTCTTCTTAAAGGGCCAGCATCCCTGGAACAGGATATGGCCGATTACAGGTGCAGGGTATAATAGATTTCCTTTTGCATACGGGCGGTGCATGTTCAACGAGTTCTTGCAGCTTAGTCTGTTGTGCTAGTGTTCAAGCCCTCCGTGTTCTGTTCCTGGATTAACCCTGTCTCTACCCTCAGAACCTGACGCCCGGTGTATGTGTGGCGCCCTGGACTAGCCAGGTCGTCACAGGTAACATACATACACCCCCACCCCCACTAGACAGTAACATTAGCCAAACACAAAATCCTTGTTGCCTCCCTCCAGGGTCTGATGTCCACACCAGGTGGGGCGGAGCCAAGCAGTTGGCCCCACCCACCGAGGAATTCACAGGCCTGGAGGCGGGAAAAGCTGACAGAGTTTGGAGGCGAAAGTGAGAGGAGTCAAGTGAAGGGTGTCTGGGTTTGTGGCCCAGGCACTAACAACAAGGTTGGCAGACGGTGGTGGCCGTCTGCAGGAGTGGTGAATCGGCGCGGAACCGTAGGACCGAGGTCGGGCGTTGGCCCGCCGCTACCGGTGGGGAGCGAAGTGAAGCCAGCACACACAGGCAGGGCCATCGGACCCTGACTAGGCTTGGAGTCACCGTCAACAGTCAAATCCGAGTGTGACAGGAACCCCAGGGGTTTCCTAACAGCCAAAGACCCGTTAGAAGGCAACCGCCCACACTGTGAGGGTATACAGCTACCGCCTAAGGCTAGAGACCCAAGGGCAAGCACCTGCGGGCAAACGGGCTCCTCCGGCATCCATCCACCGGGGAGCAGACTACCGTTGGGGATCCACCGTAGTCAAACAAGTACACAAAGGTGCAGGGAAAGACAGCCGCCATCACCTGTCCGGGGAGAGACATTGCAGCCGGCTGCGGGACCCATCAATCCAGCCGTTTGGTTTACCGAGGACTTTGTGCATCTCTTACTGAGTGAGTACACCCGTGCCATCCGGCACCGTGCCGTGCTGTCCCTGGAACCCTGCACCTCACCAACCCTGCCTCCCCGTCACACCACCGGGCCCCGGGACCACCGACCCCTACCCACGGAGGGGGAAAACAACATCCCAGCTGCTCCCTACCATCGCTCCCGGGTTCCCCGTCACCAGCAGCGGTGGTGCCCATCTTCACCACAACCCGTGGGTGGCGTCACGGACTAAATCCCCCAAACCAACTACCCCTTTAACTCACGGGCGAGGAACGCCGCTCGAGTCCCCGGATCCGGCCCACCGCTCGAGCCACCGAGCAGCAGCAGCCGCAGCAGCGCCGGACCCAAGCGTTAGCGAGCGCAGCGGCGGTGTCCTCCCCGCCCGCGACATATGCCTCAGCTCTTCCGGCTCCCTGGAAATTCCCCGGTGTCAGTTAGCAGTGGATCTCGCCATCTTCCCTCTGTTTCACTCCGCCACTGGCTCTGGATTACATCTGACGTCTCCAGCCTGCATTTATCACTGGTTCCGGACTTCTCCTGCTGTCTTCGTCCGGCTCCGGTCATCCGTCTAGATTCTCTCTGGTCCGAAGCCACCGCGGGATCGGTCCCCGTATTCTGCCTGGACTTTCCAAGGACACTCCCCAAATCCTGACTGTGTTCCGGCTGCTGTGCATCTAGGCCAGACAGTCCCTGTATAGGGGTTCGCTCCTGGTGGCCTCCCTGGGGGAGTCCGGTGCATGGTCCCATGGATCCACTCCTGGACAGAACGCTACAGCACCTATTTCACTGAATAAAGAATCTATAAGAATATCCATTCCTTGTTTTTCTTATTGGGGTTCTATGAGTGCCGGAGTTCTTTTTCTAGTTTTTTATTTATAAGTGTGGTCAGGGGTCGGAGCCCCTGGACCATAGCAGCACGTGCAAAAGGCTGGGTGGAAGACGGCAGAGCAGGGCCACGGGAGACGGGAAGACGGCTGTCGGAGATCCAAGCTGGACCGGAGCAGGGTTGGAGCCCGCCGGTACTGACACCGGAAAACCGACCTGGAAACCGTGCACAGAGGGGGTACTCGTACCCTGAAGCCAGGACCGGAACCAATGGCCTAGCTAATCAACCAATTGAGGGCAGGATTATAGGTCCTGTCCCACCTAAAGTCCCAAAAGAAGACAACCGCCCACAGAGAGGGATAGGGCATCCGCCAAAAGCCCGCTAGATCCCAAGGGCCAGCGTCTGCGGGCACAGCTCCTCAGGTACACAATACACCGGGAGTGGATTTCTCCCGTTCCACACGGGTTAAATCAATATAAGAGAAACACACAGTGCAGCAGGAAGGGCCCCTGCCCTGTCAGCCCGGGTGTGGGACCAGCACACCCCTCCAGAAGGCTCCCGGCATTCAGCTTTGGTTTACAAAAGGACTCTGTGTATTATTGACCCTCCACATGAGCACATCCTCATCCAGCACCACGACTACCAACTGTAAGGCTATGTGCGCACGTAGCGTTTGTCCCTGCAGAAATTTCTGCAGCGATTTGAACAGCACACTACACCTCCCCTACCCGCGGAGGGGATCCCACCTTGCTGCCCTGCTCCATCAGCCCCGGGCACCCCCATATCTAGGCAGCGGCGGTGTCACCATCCATCACCGCAACCCACAGGTGGCATCACAGACAATCTCCATTGTAAATATCCCCTTTTCACTTGTGGGCGGCGGACCGCTGCTCGAGCCCGGATCCGGATCCCACTCGAGCCACAGTAAATCCCCGGATGCGAGCATCCCCGAGCAGCCCCTTAGCTACGGTCTGGCCGCCGCCCGCAACATGTGCACTTCATAATTTCGGAGATGGTTGAGTTACCAACCCGAAATTGAAGGTGCAGGGATGTGTAGCTCTCCCCTCTGGCCAGGAACCTGCAAAATACAAATAAAAAGAATTGTAAACACACACAAAGATAAACCATTGTTCGCATTTCAAAATGAACTATTGACAATGTAAAAAAAGATAAAAAAAAACAAAGGTTAACTATATAACAAAATGATATATGTCAAAGTATTTTTTTAATTAGTTACCGCAAGGTGATGAGCAGCCGTTCCTCAGCAGAAGCTGATTTTCTCATTCTCGTATTTGCATAGGATAAATCCAGCTGGAGCAGGGTTAAAAGGGGAACAAATTAAACAAACAAAAAAGAAAGGATAGATAGTTTAATAGATATGTAATGGATAATAGATAGGTAAATAGATAGAGAGATAAAAGATAAATAGATAGATAGAGGGATAGATCGATAAATAGAGAGATAGATAGATAAAGGATAGATAGATGAATGGATGGATAGATAGATAAAAAACAGTGTTTATACATTCCATGTTTAAGGGCGACTTTGCACGTTGCAACATCGCACGTGCGATGTCGGTGGGGTCAAATCGAAAGTGACGCACATGCGGCGTCACTTTCAACATCGTTGTGTGTAAATTCTAGATGATACGATGAACGAGCGCAAAAGCGTCGTTATCGTATCATCGTTGCAGGTTCCAACTTTTCCATAATTATGCTGCCGCGACAGGTATGATGCTGTTCCTCGTTCCTGCGGCAGCACGTATCGCTGTGTGTTACGCCGCAGGAGCGAGGAACTTCACCTTACCTGCCGCCGGTGGCTCTACGGAAGGAAGGAGGTGGGCGGGATGTTTACATCCTGCTCATCTCCGCCCCTCCCCCCACTATTGGCCGCCTGCCGTGTGACGTCGCTATGACGCCGCACGATCCTCCCCCTTAGGAAGGAGGCGGGTCGCCGGCCAGAGCGACGGTCGCAGGGCAGGTGAGTGCATGTGAAGCTGGCGTAGCGATAATTTTCGCTACGGCAGCTATCACAAGATATCGTACCTGAGACGGGGGCGGCGACTATCGCGTGCGACATCGCAGCATCGGCTTGCGATGTCGCAATGTGCAAAGCCCGCTTAACTTACCTCCTTAAATCTCTATACAGGACACAATAATGACCCTTGTCTTCCCGAGACATGACAAGGGGATTCACCCACACTTTTTTGGGGGGGGCGGGGCTAAAACCAATATATATATAAAAATGTTAAAATCCAACACAGGAACAGACATGTGAGGGGTGGAGTGGGCTTACAGCTGAGGAAGACCGATACTGATTCCAGAGGAAGACCAAAACCGATTCCAATGGAAGACCTAACTGATTCCAGGGGGGACTGAAACCAATTCCAGAGGAAGACCAACATCTATCCCAGAGGAGCACCAACACTGATTCCAGAGGAAGACCATTACCGATTGCAGGGGAAGACCAAAACCAATGTCAGAGAAGGATCATGACCAGATCGGGAAGACAACCCAGTCATAGCGTTGAACCGTGTTTGTGAGGTGTTGCTTCCTGTCCAGACATACAATACAGCCAAGGAAATTCTCAATTGGTTTCAGAGATAGAAAATAAAGCTGCTAAAATGGCACAGCCAATCACCTAACATGAATCCAACAGAAAATTTAGAGAAGGAAATAAAGCTCAGAGTACATAAGAACTAATCCATGGGACCTTCAAGATTTGATGAGGGTTTGTGTGGCAGAACGGACAAAAATCACACCTGAGCAATGCAGGCGACTAGTTTCGTCATACAGGAGGCGTCATGAAGCATCATCACCAACAAAGGCTTTTGTATGAAGTATTAAATATATTTTCAATACATGTGTTCAATACTTTTTCCCTGTATCATTTCTCATCTTTACATATAATTAAATTTATGGGCATCTATGGTTTGATTTCATTGCCTGTGTGGATTGGATGGGTTGTCACTGACATCTGCATACCTCCCAACCGTCCCGGATACAGCGGGACTATCACGATTTGCAGAGTTTGTCCCATTGCCCCGGGCGGGAGGTCTGTGTCCCGTGGCTCTGCCCACCCACTCTCTCCCCGCCTCGCTGCTTTTCCCTCCTACCATCCTAACACGTGTCGTGAGCATTACAGAGCATTGCGCGCTAGTCTCTGTGCTGCTGCTGCTGCTAAGGTAATGAATGTCCCCAGCGCTGATTTCCCCCCCCCCCCCCGGCCCGGAGCCTGTGCTCCTCTAGCTGTTTCTCTGACTCCCGTGTGTTTGTGTCCTGATCTATCGTGTGTTTGCTTCTCAATGTTGCAGGCACACGGTAGATCAGGACATTGGGGACAGGACAGTGTGTACTTACCACTTGTGTCCTCTCCTGCAGGTGCACAGTACTGGCCGGTAATATGCAAAGATAGAAGCATTAGCAATGCTTCTATCAGCTACTGACCACATGATCTCCTGCCTGGCAGAGCTGCTGCATCTTAGGCTGCTTTCACACCTCCGGTTTTGCAGAGCAGGCCAATCCGACTCTAAAACCTATGCAACGGATGCGGCGACAAAACCACATCCTTTGCATAAGTTTTTTACATGCGGCCTGTCCGTTTTTTGCCGCTTGCGGCAGGCTACTAAGCATGCGCAGTGTAAAAAACCGCATGCGGCGTCCATAGGCATGCATTGCAAATCGCGCCGCATCGTTTTTTTTCCTGGACAAAAAAACGTGCCAGGCACCGTTCCATCCGGCCGCCGCATCGGCTAAATCTGCCGCATGCGGCAAAAACCGGACCGAACGCAAGCCCATGCGGCACAATACGGCACTAGTGTAAGTCTATGCAGGAAAAACCGCAACCGGCGGCAAAAAAAAACTGTTGCGTTTTTCCTGCAGAGCACCGTATTGTGCCGCACGGCAAAAAACGGATGTGTGAAAGCAGCCTTAGGCTAAGTTCACACATCAGTTTTTTCCAATCAGGCACAATCGGGTTTGTGCCTGATGCAACGGATCCGTCTCAAATTGTGAAAAAACTGATGCGACGAATCCGTTTTTTGTTTTTTTTTGTTTTTTTTTGTTATGCTGAGAGAGAGACAGAGACCCCACCATCACTGCACAAACACCGGCACTACCTCACACGCATCATCACCGCACACACCAGCACTACCCAGCACGCATCATCACCACACAGGCAGGCACTACCTCACACGCACCATCACTGCACAAACACCGGCACTACCTCACACGCATCATCACCGCACACGCCAGCACTACCCAGCACGCATCATCACTGCACAGGCAGGCACTACCCAGCACGCATCATCACCGCACAGGCAGGCACTACCTCACACGCATCATCACCGCACACGCCAGCACTACCAAGCACCCATCATCATCGCACAGGCAGGCACTACCTCACACGCATCATCACCGCACACGCCAGCACTACCCAGCACGCATCATCACCGCACAGGCAGGCACTACCTCACACGCATCATCACCGCACACGCCAGCACTACCCAGCACGCATCATCACCGCACAGGCAGGCACTACCTCACACGCATCATCACCGCACACGCCAGCACTACCAAGCACGCATCATCATCGCACAGGCAGGCACTACCTCACACGCATCATCACCGCACACGCCAGCACTACCCAGCACGCATCATCACCGCACAGGCAGGCACTACCTCACACGCATCATCACCGCACACGCCAGCACTACCCAGCACGCATCATCACCGCACAGGCAGGCACTACCTCACACGCACCATCACTGCACAAACACCGGCACTACCTCACACGCATCATCACCGCACAGGCAGGCACTACCCAGCACGCATCATCACCGCACAGGCAGGCACTACCCAGCACGCATCATCACCGCACAGGCAGGCACTACCTCACACGCATCATCACCGCACACGCCAGCACTACCCAGCACGCATCATCACCGCGCAGGCAGGCACTACCTCACACGCATCATCACCGCACACGCCAGCACTACCCAGCACGCATCATCACCGCACACGCAGGCACTACCTCACACGCATCATCACCGCACAAGCCGGCACTACCCAGCATGCATCATCACCGCACAGGCAGGCACTACCTCACACGCATCATCACCAGACACGCCAGCACTACCCAGCCCGCATCATCACCGCACACGCAGGCACTACCTCACACGCATCATCACCGCACATGCCGGCACTACCCAGCACGCATCATCACCGCACAGGCAGGCACTACCTCACACGCATCATCACCGCACAGGCAGGCACAACCCAGCACGCATCATCACCGCACAGGCAGGCACAACCTCACACGCATCATTACCGCACACGCCGGCACTACCCAGAACGCATCATCACCGCACACGCAGGCACTACCTCACACGCATCATCACCGCACACGCCGGCACTACCCAGCACGCATCATCCCTGCACATCCCTGCACTACCGCACGCATTGTCACCGCACACGGAGGCACTACCGCACGCATCCTCACCGCACACGGAGGCACTACTGCACGTATCCTCACCGCACACGCCGGCACTACCCCGCACGCATCATTACCGCACACCCCTACACTACCGCACGCATTGTCACCGCACACGCCGGCACTACCCCACACGCATCATCACCGCACACCCCTGCACTACTGCACGCATTATCACCGCACACGCTGGCACTACCCTGCACGCATCTTCACCGCACACAACCCGACATTACCTCAGTGACGTCACCGCTGACAGCGCGACTCCCTTCAGTTGCTGCATGGAGCTGATAGAGAGAGGCGGTGTTCTACTACCGTTCCTGTCAGCTTCATGTAGTAGAGCTGAGAGCGTCGCGGTACCTCTGTGGATTACGTCGGACCTGGAGGGGTATTTGGGGATTTTAATAAAATGGTGAAAGAGGGTGTTTTTTGTCTTTTATTCCAAATAAAGGATTTTTTTGGGTGTATGTGATTATTTACTTTCCCTTACAGGTTAATCATTGGGGGTATCTCATAGACGCCTGCCATGATTAACCCCTTATTACCCCGATTGCCACCGCACCCGGGCAATTCGGGAAGAGCCGGGTAGAGTCCTGGGACTGTCACATCTAATGGATGCGGCAATTCCGGGCAGCTGCTGGCTGATATTTTAAGGCTGGGGGGCTCCCTATAACGTGGAGCTCCCCATTCTGAGAATACCAGCCTTCAGCCGTGTGGCTTTATCTTGGCTGGTATCAAAATTGGGGGGGACTTGCACGCCGTTTTTCTTTTAATTATTTATTTATTTTACTGCACAATATAGACCCGCCCACCGGCGGCTGTGATTGGTTGGAGTGAGACAGCTGTCACTCAGCGTGGGGGCGTGTCTAACTGCAACCAATCATGGGCACCGGTGGGCGGGGAAAGCAATGAATACGAGATTGAATAATGGGCGGCCGACATTTTCAAATCAGGAAAAGCTGCCAGCAGTGTGACAGCCGTGCAGCGCCGTGTCGGTGATCGGTGAGTGGGTGAGAGTGAGTGAATGAGTCAGTGAGTCAGTCAGTGAGTGGGAGAGTTTGAGAGAGAGAGTGAGTGATTGATTGATTTTCTGACAAGCAATGAATTTATATCACTTCTGGGCATGCTCAGAAGTAAAAACCGGATACGGTACAGGCTTACGGTGTTTGAAGCATGACACCGTATCCGCCTCGCATAGACTTTCATTATGCAACATGCCGCACAGCGCCGCACCCGGCGCTATGTATTTTTTGCCGCTGGCAAAAAACATTCCTCTCTGCGTCCTGTGCGGCCGCCGGAGTGACGATTTTTGCCGCATCCGGCAAAAACCGGATCAAATGCAAGTACATGCGGCACAATCCGGCGCTAATAAAAGTCTATGAGGAAAAACCGCACCCGGCGGCAAAAAAAAACAGTTGCGTTTTTCCCACAAAGCCCCGGATTGTGCCGCACAGCAAAAACCTGATGTGTGAACATACCCATAGCTGCACACCCTGTTCAGCTCTCCTCCTAGGTCCTAGCTGCCTGCACACCCTGTTCAGCTCTTCTCCTGGGTCCTAGCTGCCTGCACACCCTGTTCAGCTCTCCTCCTGGGTCCTAGCTGCCTGCACACCCTGTTCAGCTCTCATCCTGGGTCCTAGCTGCCTGCACACCCTGTTCAGCCCTCCTCCTGGGTCCTAGCTGCCTGTACACTCTGTTCAGCTCTCCTCCTGGGCCTAGCTGCCTGCACACCCTGTTCAGCTGTCCTCCTGGATCCTAGCTGCCTGCACACCCTGTTCAGCTCTTCTCCTGGGTCCTAGCTGCCTGTGTCGCGGGCGGGAAAGAGGGTGCCGGCACCGCGCTCACCCCTCTGCTCGGGTCCGGCTGCTGCTGCTCAGTGGTGGCTCGAGCGGTGGGCCGGATCCCGGGGGTTTCTCGAGCGGCACTCCTCGCCCGTGAGTGAAAAGGGGATTTTGTTGGGGAGATTGTCCGTGACGCCACCCACGGTTGTGGTGATTTGTAGCACCACCGCTGCTCAATACGGGGATCCCGGGAGTGGTGATGCGGAGCAGCCAGGTGTTGTGTTGCCCCTCCGTGGGTAGGGGTTGGTGATCCCGGGGCCCGGTGATGGGGGTGAAAGAGTGCAGGGCCTGGTGGGCGCAGGGACGCGGGGGCAGCGCTGTGCCTTGCGGCACTGTGGTACTCACTCAGCCTGAGATGTTGACACAGTTTTACGGTAAACCACACGGCTGGAAAGACGGTTCCCACGGACGGCTGCACTTGCTCTCCCAGCAGGTAACGGTGATGTCCCTCTGACCTGCACCTGATGTTTCTAAGTTGGTAGCGATGGGTTCCCACCGGTAACCCGCTCCCCGGCTTGGATATGGGCCGGAGGAGCCCTACTTTGCCCACAGACGCTGGCCCTGAGGAACTGGTGCCCTGGCGGTGGCGGTGTTCCTCACTAATGGTTGGACGGTTGTCTTCAATCGGGACTTGGTTGTTGGGGGATCGACGTCCCCTTCACTGACGGATTCGGCAAATTATGGCGACTCCTAGCCTTGCCAGGGTCCGAGAGGCCCCTGCCCTGGTGCTGACTGTTCTTCGTATACTGCTCCAGACCGCCGGGCCACTACTCGACCGCGGTCCTTCCAGCAACCTCCGAGCAGTCCCCCTCCAGACGATCACCGCTGTTGCTGACCTTCCTGACCTGTCCTGCACTTAGCTGGACTCACTTCAGGCCTTTCTACGTGCACTTTTGTTCCTTTTCTTCCTTGCTCCACTACTACTTCACTTTCACTTAGCTCCTCTACCACTTCCTTCTACTTCTCCCTCCAAACTCTAACTCTGTTCCTCACTCAAGCTCTGCCTGAGCTCCACTGCCTGGTTCTCCCGCCTCCAGGGCTGTGAACTCCTCGGTGGGCGGAGCCAACCGCCTGGCCCACCCCCTGGTGTGAACATCAGCCCCTGGAGGAAGGCAACAAGGATTTGAGTAGCTTTGATGTTCCTAACTGGGATGTAGGGTGTGGTGGTGTGATGACCTGTGACCCCTGGCTTGCCCAGGGCGTCACATTGCCCCTTAGCAAAATGCAGACCGTCCGCGGGCTGCCCGTTCAACACCGGTTTTATTTTCTGTAAAATGTAAAAAAGATAACATATGATTCATAACATCTTCCCACACGGGAGGCACATTTCTTAAACGTTACTAAACAGTTTTACGGGTACGGTTTCCGCTCTCTCCCACCCAAGCAACCTGGCCCTGATGCTGCCCCTAAAACCCAGGCAGCACCCCTTGACCCACAGTCCAGCACATGTTACCCGAGCGGGATCTGTCCTTTCCCTCCAGAGGGTAGCCACCGGTTCCTGTGGTGGCTGGGCCCCAGCCTGCTCTGCTGAGGGCCCTCCCTCCAACCTGCCTCTCCGGAGGCGGCAATGCGGAAACGGTACGGTAAAACAACATATTTACAAGCCACTAACGTTTGTGGTTGCCCTGCAAGTTCACGGGCTTGTCCATGGATAGTTCCCATGCTAACTTTTTTTTAAACGGTCCCCATGGGGACAACGGTGCCGGCTCCGGCCGGTTCAATCACAAAGATAATCTGGTGAAGTACTCGGTATCATCATTTTTCTTATCATTCTCAAAACTTTCAAACTTTTTCAACTTTTAAACAACACTCTGGTGGTCCCAACGGGGACTGGACAACGGTGCTCCGCTGCCCTACTCGTACTTTTCTGCTGAGGCGGACCCATCATCTGCCACCAGCACATCAAACATGCACTGACATGCCTGCGGTGACAGGGGCACCCGGTACCCATTTCCACCGGTACGCGGGGTATGGACAACCACGGGGTCTCCTACATAGCGGGAACGCTCACTTGCCTCTTCAAACTCAGCAGCAGACCCGGGACTAGGGCTGGAGTCGTCATCTCGTGTTCCTGCGTCAGGCGGGTTGCCGCCAGCTGTCGCAGCTTCCTGGCCTCCAGCATCCAGCATTTCAGACCCTTCCGCGGTAGCACGGAGCAGCAGATTAGACGAGCTTACACTAAGGCGCCCCATAAGTAACGGCAAGGGTGATGCATAGGCCGAGACTAGGCCGGGCCCCTCAGCCGCAGCGGCCGGTCCTGGTAGGACATAGGGACGTGGGTCACCAGTCGACTCTGCTACATCCATTTCCCCTCCGTACATCGGGGCAGTTGTAATCAGCTCCTCCACCTCGTTGGTCCACTGCTCCATCATCCGGAAGATCTGCTCCTGCTGACGCCGGTGGAATTGAATCACCCGGGCCTTCATCCAGGCCACGGTTCCAGGCTCAGGGTCTGGCACAGTCACTGCCGGGACTTCTGGCACCATGCTGTTAAGGGGCCGCGGTCCTAGCGGTTCCCCCTGGTGTACTTCAGGGACGTCCCGGACGTCTGCAGCCGGCTGGTCCGCCGGAGCGGCTGGGCAGGGTATCGCTACCAATTGGGTAGGTAGCGGGCCTAATGGCGGAGCGGCAGTAGCCATCACGGTTAGCGGGGAGAGAGGCAGGGTGAGCGGAAGCCGGCCGGGCCCCTCAGCTCCAATGGCCGATCCTTCAGGAATACAGGGGCGTGGGTCGCTTACCCGCTCATCCAAATCCTCTTCTGCCTCGCGTCTCCACATAGCAGCCACCACATCCGCCATGTCGGTCTCCCACTCCTCCAGAAGGAGTTGCATATGGGCCTGCAGACGATTACTCAGCGGGACGGTCCGGTCCCTCAACCACATCGCCGTGCCGGGCGCGGGGGTCTCGCTGTTATTGACTGGAGTGGACATCTCGGCAATCGTGCCTTCCAGGAACCCGATATGGCTGCAGAGTCCTGGCGTCTCTGCTTTTATAGCTGCTTTCACATGCAGCCAGCCGCCATCGCGTCCCCCTTAGCTTCTTTCCGGCCACTCCTCTACTGGGGCGGAGTTTTGGCCTTCGCGCCTCTGCTACTCGAGAAGACGCTCGAGCGGGAACTTTTCGCGCCAAAGATGGCGACTTCTGGAAATTTTCAGCCGGATACCTCCGGCGGTTACAAGGCGCACCTCTACCCAACGGCAGAGCGGTAAGATCTTGTTCGTGACGCCAAGTTGTCGCGGGCGTCACTGACGGATTCGGCAAATTATGGCGACTCCTAGCCTTGCCGTGGTCCGAGAGGCCCCTGCCCTGGTGCTGACTGTTCTTCGTATACTGCTCCAAACCGCCGGGCCACTACTCGACCGCGATCCTTCCAGCAACCTCCGAGCAGTCCCCCTCCAGACGATCACCGCTGTTGCTGACCTTGCTGACCTGTCCTGCTCTTAGCTGGACTCACTTCAGGCCTTTCTACGTGCACTTTTGTTCCTTTTCTTCCTTGCTCCACTACTACTTCACTTTCACTTAGCTCCTCTACCACTTCCTTCTACTTCTCCCTCCAAACTCTAACTCTGTTCCTCACTCAAGCTCTGCCTGAGCTCCACTGCCTGGTTCTCCCGCCTCCAGGGCTGTGAACTCCTCGGTGGGCGGAGCCAACCGCCTGGCCCACCCCCTGGTGTGAACATCAGCCCCTGGAGGAAGGCAACAAGGATTTGAGTAGCTTTGATGTTCCTAACTGGGATGTAGGGTGTGGTGGTGTGATGACCTGTGACCCCTGGCTTGCCCAGGGCGTCACACCTGCACACCCTGTTCAGCTCTCCTCCTGGGTCCTAGCTGCCTACACACCCTGTTCAGCTCTTCTCCTGGGTCCTAGCTGCCTGCACACCCTGTTCAGCTCTCCTCCTGGGTCCTAGCTGCCTGCACACCCTGTTCAGCTCTTCTCCTGGATCCTAGCTGCCTGCACACCCTGTTCAGCTCTCCTCCTGGGTCCTAGCTGCCTACACACCCTGTAGTTAACTCCCTGCCTGATCTGCACATTGCTGATCTGTGGCGGCTCAGAGCGATGACGGACAGCTTCTGCAGTTTCAGTTTGCTGGATGGGTGGTGGATATGGCCGTTTGTAAAATGGGTGTGGTTAGGGGGCGTGGCCTAAAAATTGCCACGGTGCACATTGCGTGCCGCACACTTTGTCCCTCTTTGCCTTCTTTAAAAGTATGCATCTGGTGAGAAATTCATGTCAATATCACCTTTAGAAATATATTTACTTTGAATATTGGTGATGTGTTCAATACTTATTTCACCCACTGTATAATTTATGGGTTCTGTGTTCCCACAGGCAGAGATTTACATCTGTATTTTTTTAACCTCTGATCCACAAGTGTCAACTTGTAAAATTGTGCTGAGTAATGGAGACACGGCAGGAGGTGCAGGGAGCTGGCTCTGACACTTGAATCTCGCTGTATTATTAGTGTGTTATTTTCTGGGTATTCTGATGCAGCACAGCTTGTGTTATGAGAATACTTATGAACTCTTTGAACTTGTCAGAGCAGGACGTTAGTAAAGTTTGTGTGTCTTTTAGCATTTCACAGTACATGCCATGAACATTACAATAGGATATAAGTAATCTCATAGACAGAAATTTCAAAGATGAAAACTGAATAATACACTCTACAGAACCCATGTATCATCCCATAGGCACAATGACACTAGGAACTTATTAATTCTGAACCTACTAGGCAACCAGATGTATTTACGGGTGAACGGATATAAAGGTAGTGGTCATCTATGGGCCCTCTTGCCTTAAAGAGTCCAATGATCCTCCTTCCACTTAAGAACACAACAGTATTGAAGTTGGCATATAGTAGTTGAGAGTCCTGTTACAAATTTTGTATTGGGTCATAGAGATGTAAGGGAGTAGGTGAAATTGAAGACGCACTAAGTTAACATTACTCAGTTTCTGGATGAGAACATTACCACTCGCTGGTCAGAAGAACGAGCAGGAACTAAAAAGCGAAGTGTGTGTTTCTTCTAGTGAAGTGATTGTGAGAGATGCAGGGTCAGGTGACAGTTGTGGCACAGTTATTTATTATAAAAGCTTGGGAGAGCAGAGAGGGGGCAGAGTTGGCACCTAAACCTGTCACGGCAGAGGCTAGAGGCTATACCAGCCACATGGGATAACACAAAGGAAGGGGAAAGGAAGGCCTTAACTAGGGAATGTGGGTATCGGTGACCCCTGACAACAACCTGAAACTCACCCTCACTGCCCTCACCGACCCTAAACAGGTTCCGCACCTGTCGCTGAGCTGGGTACCTGGGGCCCTGTAACCCCCTGGCAAATGAGTCCTAAGTAAGGATGGAGGGTATGAGTGCCAAGTCAATACCACTCACACTAAAGGAAGACAAAAGGAAACCATACAGGGGAAACAAACATGAATACTATCACTTGAGCCCAGATAGATAGCAAAGTCTACGTTATCTGTGGTATAGGCAGCCACCATAGAAGTCTCTTCAGCAACAGGAGACGACCACAGCAAGGAGCAATTATAAACCACACCCAGACCACCCCAGGGTTAGGGTAATAAAGGAAGTCAGAGGTTATTCACAGAGAAGTGAAACTGACAGTTCCCCATAGTCATAGAGTCCGCTGACTGCAGAAACGGGGAACTGTCAGATAACACGTGCTGCCAATCTCTGATCTTCTAGGACTCGCTGCCACTGGATTGTCAGCCAGCCGTAATACATCTCTGACAGGCCGTGACAAATCCGTGATAGAACCTTAACAAATGTGGAGCGGGTTTACAGTTGAGGAAGACCAAAACCGATTAGAGGGGGAAAACCGACACCAACACCAACCACAGAGGGAGACCGATATTCTTGAAAAATGTAATATTACCAGTTATGTATATTTGATTTTATAACAGGGTGTTGATCCATGGAACTAGTCTGATTGCTGTATGTGGAGTCAGGAAGGAATTTTTTTCCCCATTGGAGCTTGCTTGCCACATTGTTTTTTTGTTTGTTTTTTTTGCCTTCCTCGTCTGGATCAACATGTTAGGCTATGGGTTGAACTAGATGGACTTAGGCAGGCTTTGCACACTACGACATCGCAGGTGCGATGTCGGTGGGGTCAAATTGAAAATGACGTACTTCCGGCATCGCATGCGACATCGTAGTGTGTAAAGGCTCGATGATACGATTAACGAGCACAAAAGCGTCGTAATCGTATCATCGGTGCAGCGTCGGCATAATCCATGATTACGCTGACGCGACGGTCCGATGTTGTTCCTCGTTCCTGCGGCAAAACACATCGCTGTGTGTGAAGCCGCAGGAGCAAGGAACATCTCCTACCGGCGTCACTGCAGCTTCCGTAGGATATGCGGAAGGAAGGAGGTGGGCGGGATGTTTACATCCCGCTCATCTCCGCCCCTCCGCTCCTATTGGCCGCCTGCCGTGTGACGTCGCAGTGACGCCGCACGACCCGCCCCCTTAATAAGGAGGCGGGTCGCCGGCCAGAGCGACGGTCGCAGGACAGGTGAGTCCATGTGAAGCTGCTGTAGCGATAATGTTCGCTACGTCAGCTATCACAAGGATATCGCAGTTGCGACGAAGGCGGGGACTATCGCGCTCGGCATCGCAGCATCGGCTTGCGATGTCGTAGTGTGCAAAGTGCCCCTTAGAGTCTCCCTTCAACCTTAAAAAACTATGATACTATGACACCGACTCCCGAGGGAGACCGACACAGACTCCAGAGGGAGACTGAAACTGTCTCCAGAGGGAGACCGAAACCGTCTCCAGAGGGAGACCGAAACAGTCTCCAGAGGGAGACCAAAACAGTCTCCAAAGGGAGACCGAAACAGTCTCCAGAGGGAGACCGACAGTCTCCAGAGGGAGACCGACACAGACTCCAGAGGGAGACCGACACAGACTCCAGAGGGAGACCGACACAGACTCCAGAGGGAGACCGACACAGACCCCAGAGGGAGACCGACACAGACCCCAGAGGGAGACCGACACAGACCCCAGAGGGAGACCGACACAGACCCCAGAGGGAGACCGACACAGACTCCAGAGGGAGACCGACAAAGACTCCAGAGGGAGACCTACACAAACTCCAGAGGGAGACCGACACAGACTCCAGAGGGAGACCGACACAAACTCCAGAGGGAGACCGACACAAACTCCAGAGGGAGACCGACACAAACTCCAGAGGGAGACCGACACAAACTCCAGAGGGAGACCGACTGCAGAGGGAGACCGAAACCATCTCCAGAGGGAGACCGACATAGACTCCAGAGGGAGACCGACACAGACTCCAGAGGAGGGAGACAGACTCCAGAGGGAGACCGAAACCAATACCACTGAAGAAATCAGTGCTGGAGACGGTTCGTGACCAGATCTGGGAGACGACCCGGTTGTAGTGTTGGACCGTATTTGTGAGCTGTTACTTCCTGTCCAGTTCTAAATGGGGACTGGTGCCACGCTTCAGTGAATGTAATATAAGGAAGAGAGGCTACGTCATGTTGACACCAGGGGCTCACCAGCAGCCAAGATTCAAGACTATATCTTTTACATCCTGTGTTAAACGCATGATGTGATTACAGATGAGTAAACTGATTCATAAGAATACAAATATTGGGGGATTCGGATGAATTTGGTTGGACAGCCAGGCTCCGTTGTGCTAGAAGGGGTTAAAAAAAAATCTTAAAAATAGTGGTGATCATCTTGAAAGGTGTAAATGACTCACCCCAGGGCTCTGGGACACCCGGTGCTGGGCCAGACTAGTCCGGGGGTAATCAGCGGTGGCAGGACCCGGCTCCGTGACCTTGGCGGGGTCAACTAAAGTGGCGGTAGTGGGGGTGATGATTAATAGGAAAGTTTATGGAAATATATTCGTGACACCACCTGTGGATTGCGGCTATGGAGCCAGAACTGCTGGATAGGGCCTCCGGGGCTGATGTAATGGCAGCTGGGATGGTTCTGCTCCCCACAGGTGGAGCGGTATCCCGGGGCAACCGTTGGTGCTTATGGAAGTCTATGCAATGATGGGGGCGGTGCAGGGCCAATCAGGTAGTGTAAAGAACCGACACAAACAACAGTCTCTTTACCTTCTTTTCTTTTACTTGCAACAGTTTAGTCCTGGGAAACCGTCACAGGTGGTAAGGGCGATCCGGTCGGCCTGGAAGTACCTGGGGTGATCTCTTTGGCCAGTCGAGTAATGAGGCCTACTCCCTGCTCTTCTCTGCTTCTACAGGACCCTGCAATCTTGGTTTAGCAGTGGTCCTCTTGCTGCTAGGACTTGTGGTATGTCCCTTTCCCCGTGTGGTAGGCTGCGCAGGCCCTCTCTGGTACTTCTCTGCTGGAGTCCACATCGGGCTCCTGTGATGCAGCTGAACCTTCGGGTTCTTTATGGGCCAGGGGCCTGTAGCCCTCCTGCTCGTCGGATTCGGCTACCAGGAAAAGGTTTTACACCATGGCAACCACAGACTCCGACGTCTGATGTTTTGTTGCGCGCTCTTCTGAGGCAGACAGGTTCTGACCCGTCCTCCTCTAGCGTCTTCTCTATGTGCCTCGCTACGGCTCCTGCCTGCGTTCCTGGGTTGAGCTAACCTAGCTCCAAACCCCAGCTCACAAGACCGTACTACTCAGCTTCTCTCTCCTTGAACTTCCCTCACAGACTACCTAACTCCTCCCTCAGGTCAGGGCTTAAGGAAGAGCTCCCTGGAACTCCAGGTTTAGAGCTCCCTCTGCTGGCCCGAGGGAGAAACAGTGTTGAATGTTGGTACTTACTGGCCAATAGACTTCCCCAAGTACCTCCAGGCTCAGCATTAACCCTTTGGAGGGGCAACACTGTTGTGGCAACCAGATGCCGGGGCATCACATAAAGGATCTGAGCAGATGAGGCAAAAAGAAAGCACTAGGTAGGGTAACCATACAAGAGAAATGTTTGGTCACTTTATTAGGTTTCCATGTAACACGTTATATATAGATACTAGCTGTACTATCCGGCTTCGCCCGGGTTAATAACTGCTGTTAACAAAATAGAATGTACGGTATTAACAAAAATGTATTCTGCACACAAACACCACAAAACAAATAGATAGAAATGTAGTTATTAAAAGGCAAAAACTAAGCTAATAGAAGCATTTCACAACATATATTTCAACACCACAGATATTCCACACAGATTTAACATCCTATGACCTCACACATACTGAGAATGTCCTTTGTTGCCTATATTAACCAATGAGAGCTCAGATTAATTAACTGTAGCAAAATAGAAGCTAAGCTGTGATTGGTTGCTATTGGCAGCCTGATAAGTCTCCAGGCAACAGAAAGCCCTCTCCCCTGACAGTATATATTATCTCACACATACACATAATAGACAGCTCATGTGACTGACAGCTGCCGTATTTCCTATGTGGTACATTTGTTGTTCTTGTAGTTTGGCTGCTTATTAATCAGATTTTTATTTTTGAAGGATAATACCAGACTTGTGTGTGTTTAGGGTGATTATGTGGCGAGGTTGGTGTATGTGTGGTGAGATGTGTGCTGAGGGTGGTATATGTGTTCAAGTACGTGGTAGTATGTGGTGCATTATGTGTGTGTGTTCATGTCGCGGGCGGGGAGGGCGCTGCGCTCACCACGCTCGGGTCCGGCGCTGCTGCTGCTGCTGCTCGGTGGCTCGAGCGGTGAGCCGGATCCGGGGACTCGAGCGGCGCTCCTCGCCCGTGAGTGAAAGGGGAGTAGTTTGGTTTGGGGATTTGGTCCGTGACGCCACCCACGGGTTGTGGTGAGGTTGGACACCACCGCTGCTGTTGACGGGGATCCCGGGAGCGATGGCAGGGAGCAGCTGGGATGTTGTTTTCCCCTCCATGGGTAGGGGTTGGTGGTCCCGGGGCCCTGTGAGGTGAAAGGGGAGGCAGGGTTGGCAAGGTGCAGGGGGCGCTTGGACTGCGCAGCGCGGTGCCGGACGGCACGGTAGTACTCAATCAGCCACAAATGGATGCAAGTCTCTGGTAAAACAAACGTCTGGATGGACGGGTCCCGCAGCCGGCTGCTGTGGTTTCTCCCGGACGGTTGGTGGTGGCTACCTTTCCCTGCACCTTTTGTGTATCTTCGGTCCCGATGGCTTCCCACCGGTAACCCACTCCCCAGCGTGGATATGTGCCAGAGGAGCCCTTTTGCCTGCAGGCTCTGGCCCTGGGAACTCTAGCTGTGGCGGTAGCTGTATTTCCCTTGTTGTGCTGTTTGGACGGTTGCCTTCAATTGGGTCTTGGCTGTTTGGAAACCCCTGGGGTTCTGGTCACTAACGGATTTGGCCTGTTTAACGGCGACTCCAAGCCTGGTCGGGGTCCGCAGGCCCTGCCGGTTTGTGCTGGCTTCACTTCACTTCCCTGTTTGGTACCGGCAGGCCACTGCCCGTCCCCGGTCCTACGGTTCCGTGTTGATCTGCCTCTCCTGCAGACGGCCACCACCGTCTGCCAACCTTGCTCTTGGTGCCCGGGCCACGTACCCGGACACAGTCAGTTTGCTCCTCTACTACCACTTTACTCCTCACTCTTTGACCTCCCTAACTCATCTGACTTCCTTTCCCACCTCCAGGACTGTGAACTCCTCAGTGGGTGGGGCCAACCGCCTGGCTCCACCCCACCTGGTGTGGACATCAGCCCCTGGAGGGAGGCAACAAGGATTTTGTGACTGACTGATGTGCCTATCTCGGGGTGGGGGTGTTGTGTTGTAGTACCTGTGACGACCTGGCTAGTCCAGGGCGCCACATTCATATCCCCGAGTGTGGTGAGTATCCCATGTCGGGGCCCCACCTTAGCAACTGTACGGTATATACTCTTTGGCGCCATCGCTCTCATTCTTTAAGTCCCCCTTGTTCACATCTGGCAGCTGTCAATTTGCCCCCAACACTTTTCGTTTCACTTTTTCCCCATTATGTAGATAGGGGCAAAATTGATTGGTAAATTGGAATGCGCAGGGTTAAAATTTCGCCTCACAACATAGCACCCGGCGCTGCCCAGGATAGTAACTGTTTATCTGTTTCTTTCCCATTCTCTGTCTGTCTCCCCCTCTGTATATATCTCTCTGTCTCTCTCTCTCTCTTTGTCTGTCTGTCTCTTTCCCTGTCTATCTCTTTCTCCGTCTGTCTCAATCTCTTTCTCCGTCTGTCTCAATCTATTTCCCTGTCTGTCACTTTCCCTGTCTGTCACTTTCCCTCTCTTTCCCTGTCTGTCTCTTTCCCTGTCAGTCTGTCTCTTTGTCTGTGTCTGTCTCTTTGTGTCGGTCTCTTACTCTGTCTGTGTCTGCCTCTTTCCCTGTCTGTGTCTGTCTCTTTCCCTGGCTGCATTGTGACACGCCAACATTCCATATAAGGGCGTGGCTGCGCATTCTTCTGAAGTTCTGGCTGCATTGTGGCTCCCAGCTCCATTCGCTTTAATGGAGGCAGGTTTTTTGGTGAATAACTGTAAAGCACAGGGTTAAAATTTCCCCTTGAAACATAGCCTATGACGCTCTCGGGGTCCATACGTGTGAGTGTGCAAAATTTTGTGGCTGTAGCTGCGACGGTGCGGATGCCAATCCTGGACATACACACACACACACACACACACACATTCAGCTTTATGTATTAGATATTATTATACCAATGGCCCAAGAGCCCTGGCTACAACTGCATGTTCTTTACCAAACATTTCCAGATGGGTAGACTCTGCTGCTAGATCTGTACGGACAGCAGTGGTGGAAGGCAAATTATTAGGATTGTCACTGATTGACTCCCTTCCGTGACAAAATTTTTGGGAGGGGCCCCACTGTGTTTCTCAAAGATGATCATGGACACGGATAAAGTTTAAGAAATAATGTAACTAATCTGGGAAACGCTTGTAAGGAAGCATTAGATACAGATATCACATGTGGCTCTGCAAACATTGTGCCATTGTATCATTGTCACAAGTATATCTGTAATGTACAGTTAGGTCCAGAAATATTTGGACAGTGACACAATTTCCGCGAGTTGGGCTCTGCATGCCACCACATTGGATTTGAAATGAAACCTCTACAACAGAATTCAAGTGCAGATTGTAACGTTTAATTTGAAGGTTTGATCAAAAATATCTGATAGAAATTGTAGGAATTGTACACATTTCTTTACAAACACTCCACATTTTAGGAGGTCAAAAGTAATTGGACAAATAAACCAAACCCAAACAAAATATTTTTATTTTCAATATTTTGTTGCGAATCCTTTGGAGGCAATCACTGCCTTAAGTCTGGAACCCATGGACATCACCAAACGCTGGGTTTCCTCATTCTTAATGCTTTGCCAGGCCTTTACAGCCGCAGCCTTCAGGTCTTGCTTGTTTGTGGGTCTTTCCGTCTTAAGTCTGGATTTGAGCAAGTGAAATGCATGCTCAATTGGGTTAAGATCTGGTGATTGACTTGGCCATTGCAGAATGTTCCACTTTTTTGCACTCATGAACTCCTGGGTAGCTTTGGCTGTATGCTTGGGGTCATTGTCCATCTGTACTATGAAGCGCCGTCCGATCAACTTTGCGGCATTTGGCTGAATCTGGGCTAAAAGTATATCCCGGTACACTTCAGAATTCATCCGGCTACTCTTGTCTGCTGTTATGTCATCAATAAACACAAGTGACCCAGTGCCATTGAAAGCCATGCATGCCCATGCCATCACGTTGCCTCCACCATGTTTTACAGAGGATGTGGTGTGCCTTGGATCATGTGCCGTTCCCTTTCTTCTCCAAACTTTTTTCTTCCCATCATTCTGGTACAGGTTGATCTTTGTCTCATCTGTCCACAGAATACTTTTCCAGAACTGAGCTGGCTTCATGAGGTGTTTCAGCAAATTTAACTCTGGCCTGTCTATTTTTGGAATTGATGAATGGTTTGCATCTAGATGTGAACCCTTTGTATTTACTTTCATGGAGTCTTCTCTTTACTGTTGACTTAGAGACAGATACACCTACTTCACTGAGAGTGTTCTGGACTTCAGTTGATGTTGTGAACGGGTTCTTCTTCACCAAAGAAAGTATGCGGCGATCATCCACCACTGTTGTCATCCGTGGACGCCCAGGCCTTTTTGAGTTCCCAAGCTCACCAGTCAATTCCTTTTTTCTCAGAATGTACCCGACTGTTGATTTTGCTACTCCAAGCATGTCTGCTATCTCTCTGATGGATTTTTTCTTTTTTTCAACCTCAGGATGTTCTGCTTCACCTCAATTGAGAGTTCCTTAGACCACATGTTGTCTGGTCACAGCAACAGCTTCCAAATGCAAAACCACACACCTGTAATCAACCCCAGACCTTTTAACTACTTCATTGATTACAGGTTAACGAGGGAGACACCTTCAGAGTTAATTGCAGCCCTTAGAGTCCCTTGTCCAATTACTTTTGGTCCCTTGAAAAAGAGGAGGCTATGCATTACAGAGCTATGATTCCTAAACCCTTTCTCCGATTTGGATGTGAAAACTCTCATATTGCAGCTGGGAGTGTGCACTCTCAGCCCATATTATATATATAATTGTATTTCTGAACATGTTTTTGTAAACAGCTAAAATAACAAAACTTGTGTCACTGTCCAAATATTTCTGGCCCTGACTGTAACCAGTCCGTGTGTCACATGAACATAAACTAATGTATACTGTACTGGATTATACCTGTAATTATAGTCTTAAGTATATTGTTATACCTTTTATATAACCAGTCCGTGGGCCACAAGAACGTAAACAATATGTACTTTACTATATTATCATACTATTATACCTTAAATTATGTACTTATTATATTACTAAAAGGTGGCCCGATTCTACGCATCGGGTATTGTAGAATTTACGTATTGTGTAGTTCATGTATGATTTTTGTTATATATATAGATGTTGTTGTGTGTACTTACCAAGTGTTTGTGTAGGGCGCTGTACATGTTCTGGGTGTTGTCTGGGTGTGGCGGGGGGTGAGAGCGGTGTTGTATGTGTGTTGCGTGTGTTGCGTTGTTTGTGGAGCGCTGTGTGTCTGTAGCATTGTGTGTGTGTGTTGCGCGGTTTGTGTGTGTGTGGTGTGTTTTGGGGGGAGGTATGTTTTGTGCAATGTGTGTGTTGTGCGGTATGTGCGTATATTTATGTATGCCGCGGTGTTTTTGTGTTGGGTGTTGGGTGTTGTGTGTGTGCAGCGTTGTCTGTGTGTGTGGGTGTCTGTGTAGGGCGGTGTTTGTGGTTCCCAGTGTGTGTGTGTGTTGTGCAGTGTGTGTGTGTGTGTGTGTGTGTGTGTGTGTGTGTGTGTGTGTGTGTGTTGGGGGGAGGTGTGCACCTCCCATCGTGCTCCATCCCCCATGCTGCGCACCCCCCATCGTGCTCCATCCCCCATGCTGCGCACTCCCCATCGTGCTCCATCCGCCATGCTGCGCGCTCCCAAACGTGCTCCATCCGCCATGCTGCGCACTCCCAAACGTGCTCCATCCGCCATGCTGCGCGCTCCCAAACGTGCTCCATCCGCCATGCTGCGCACTCCCAAACGTGGTCCATCCGCCATGCTGCGCACTCCCAAACGTGCTCCATCCGCCATACTGCGCACTCCCCATCGTGCTGCATCCCCCATGCTGCGCACTCCCAAACGTGCTCCATCCGCCAAGCTGCGCACTCCCAAACGTGCTCCATCCGCCATGCTGCGCACTCCCAAACGTGCTCCATCCGCCATGCTGCGCACCCCCCATCGTGCTCCATCCGCCATGCTGCGCACCCCCCATCGTGCTCCATCCGCCATGCTGCGCACTCCCAAACGTGCTCCATCCCCCATGCTGCGCACTCCCAAACGTGCTCCATCCGCCATGCTGCGCACTCCCAAACGTGCTCCATCTGCCATGCTGCGCACTCCCAAACGTGCTCCATCCGCCATGCTGCGCACTCCCAAACGTGCTCCATCCGCCATGCTGCGCACTCCCAAACGTGCTCCATCCGCCATGCTGCGCACTCCCAAACGTGGTCCATCTGCCATGCTGCGCACTCCCAAACGTGCTCCATCCCCCATGCTGCGCACTCCCCATCGTGCTCCATCCCCCATGCTGCGCACCCCCCATCGTGCTCCATCCCCCATGCTGCACCAGCATCAGCCTCTCTGCCCGCAGCATCAGCCTCTCTGCCCGCAGCATCAGCCTCTCTCCTCCCAGCATCAGCCTTTTCTGTCCCTAGCATCAGCCTCTCTCCTCCCAGCCTACCCCAGCCTCAGCCTCCCCAGCATCAGCCTCTCTTCTCTCAGCCTCCCCCTCCCAGCCTTCCCCAGCATCAGCCTCTCTCCTCCCAGCATCAGCCTCTCTCCTCCCAGCATCAGCCTTTTCTGTCCCCAGCATCAGCCTCCCCCTCCCAGCCTTCCCCAGGCTCAGCCTCTCTCCTCCCAGCCTCCTCCAGCACGCCGTGCTCCTCTGCCGACACAGATCCAATCGCACACACACACACACACCCCCGATCGCATACACTCACACACACCCGATCGCATACACTCACACACACACACATTGACGATATTGCACATATGCGCTCACACTCACAACATCCGGAGATACCACATGCTTCTGGCCATGTGATCCTCCGGCAGGTCCTGGAAGTTCACTGCACAGTATCGCCGCCGAGAAGCAAGCGATATCCCAGGATGTTGTGAGTGTGTGGATGCGATGTGATGTGTGTGTGAGGTGTGTGTGAGAGTGAGTGTGATCTGATGTGTGTGTGTGTGTGTGTGCGTGTGTGCGTGCGTGCCTGTGTGTATGTTCCGCCGCTGCAGGACCTTGATGCGCTGGTAGCTATGCTACCATGGGTACCAGCGTATCCCGTCCCCCGCTCGCACGGGAGCCCACACCAGCATACGGTGGCAACCCCAGCAATGCGAGGGTATGTGTTGGCTGGGTTGGCGGCGTACACTGATGTGGGCTCCCGGGGGTACAGCACTCACCTGGGAGTCGTGGCTCCGTGTCGGTCGGTTCGGGGAACGCGTGCGGGGGCCGGGGCCAGAGCAAGCGTGCATTGCGTGAGGGGGGCGGGGCGTGGGCGAGTTGCCTGGGCGAGCGGCCAATCTGTGCGGGGAGTCGGGGCCATTGCGAGCCCAGCGGCCAGCTTTGTGTCACCGTAAGGACACAATTTTGGAGCAAGACAGACAGACAGACAGAATAAGGCAATTATATATATAGATACGAGTCAGTATGCCACATAAACTAATATGTGCTATACCATTTAATTATAACACTATTATACCTCTACTATAGCTGTCAATATATTATACCTGTGAACACAAACTAGTATGTCCTTTATTATAATTCTGCGTTGGGCTATGAGCACACGTTTAGGATTTACAACACAAAATTCTGCTGCAAATTTGATGTGTCAACAGGAAAAGCACTTTTTACATGCATTTTGTTGCAGATTTTCTCCCACTCGTTTGTATGGCTGACATGCTGCAATAATTGACATGCTGCACATTTAAAGAATAACCATCATCTTAATTTTTATTTCATAAATCTATTTTACACATGAAAATAAGCAACTTTGTAATTTATCTTATCAGCGAAATCTGCTTCTTTCACTGCCAGAATTAATCAGTCATTAGCAAAATTCCGAATTCTGGAGGTAAAATCTGTATTCAGTGAAGACTTTCCCATTACGGGGATAGAAGATGGCAGTTGGTGCTGATGAGATTCTATGATGAGGGGAGGAGGGAGAAACTGAGCTCTGCCTCTTATCTGCTCACACTTATCTCTAGGGATCATGTCCTGTGCAGTGGAGGTCATGACTCCTGTTCAGATACTTGTATCGCATCCAAGAGCTTTACTAAAGAAGTAGAGATTATTGATGTAAAACTACTCTGAATTTGAAACCCTCCATTATAGTATTAGTGCAGCTCATTTATGGAGCCTTGTCCACCTTCATTGTCATTTAAGGGAGGAAGGGCGGGGGGGGGGGGGTGGGGGGGGGGGAGAAAAGAAAAAAAAAAAAAAAAAGAATCTTGCCTGGGGCCTTTTAGCAGAGAGGTTTAGTGTAGCAAACAGAGGTTAAGTCAGAGCACCAAGGTGCTAAAATTAATCGTTGCTGAAGGGGAATATGTCTGAAGCAGGACATAATCTCTTCCTGATTAATTATGTTCCTCATGAGGACAACTTCATATAGAAACCTATGTTTTGTCTGGTTTGGAGATGGGCTGTTGAGAGAATCTGACAGTAAATGCACTTGCAGATTTCAGCACTTTGCACTGAAGGGAGAGAAATTCACGCAAAAACTTTAAAAATCAGCACTGCCCAAAAGTGCAGCAGCTTTTGGCCAGAGGCAAATCTCTGTTTTTCAGCGCAGATCAGATCAGCTGAGATGTACCGTGAAATGAAGAAAGACACTATCTTTGACATACCAATACGTCACGGGTCGTGAAGGGATTAACCTGTCAGACAAAATTTATAATATTATATATATTTGCCTTATTCTGTCTTGCTCCAAAATGACGTCATTACAGTGATCACCATCGCCACACCGTACACGCTAAAGAGCCTGCGACCAACGGCTCATCTGACTGAACAGTTCGACCTACGGGCCGACAGGACGATGCCTGACACTTTACCCCGCACGCACACAGAGCCCCGACTCCCCGGTGAGTGCTGCACCCCCGGGAGCCCACAGCGGGAGCCCAGCCGACACATACCCACCGCTCACCTCTGCCCCCCCCGCACACATTACCCCAATCAGCTCCACCCCCGCCGCAATCTCCATGTATACATATGTCGCGGGCGGGGAGGACGCCGCCGCTGCTGCGCTCTCGCTAACGCTCGGGTCCGGCGCTGCTGCGGCTGCTGCTCGGTGGCTCGAGCGGTGGGCCGGATCCAGGGATTCGAGCGGCGCTCCTCACCCGTGAGTGAAAGGGGTGGTTGGTTTGGGGGATTTAGTCCATGACGCCACCCACGGGTCGTGGTGAAGATGGGCACCACCGCTGCTGGTGACGGGGATCCCGGGAGCGATGGTAGGGAGCAGCTGGGATGTTGTTTTCCCCCTCCGTGGGTAGGAGTCGGTGGTCCGGGGGCCCGATGATGTGACGGGGAGGCAGGGTTGGTGAGGTGCAGGGTTGCAGGGACAGCGTGGCGCGGTGCCAGATGGCACGGGTGTACTCACTCAGTAAGAAATGTACAAAGTCCTCGGTAAACCAAACGGCTGGATGGACGGGTCCCGCAGCCGGCTGCTGTGTCTCTCTCCCCGGACAGGTGATGGCAGCTGTCTTTCCCTGCATCTTGATGTTCTCAGTTGACTACTATGGATCCCCAACGGTAGTCCGCTCCCCGGTGTATGGGTACCGGAGGAGCCAGTTTGCCCGCAGGCACTGGCCCTTTGATCTCTAGTCTTAGGCGGTAGCTGTATACCAGGGTTCCCAAACTCCAGTCCTCGAGATCTGCCAACAGTGCATGTTTTCAGGATTTCCTTAGCATTGCATGGGTGTTGCAATCATCAACTGTGCAGGTGATTAAATTATCACATGTGCAATACTAAGGAAATCCTGAAAACATGCACTGTTGGCGGCCCTTGAGGAGTGGAATTGGGGACCCATGCTGTATACCCTCACGGTGTGGGCGGTTGCCTTCAATCCGGACTTTTGCTGTTCGGAACCCCAGGGGGTTTCCCGTCATTGTCCTGTGTGCTGGCTTCACTTCGCTCCCCGGTCAGTACCGGCGGGCCAACGCCCAACCCCGGTCCTACGGTTCCGCGTTGCTCCACCACTCCTGCAGACGGCCACCACCATCTGCCAACCTTGCTGTCAGTGCCTGGGCCACAAACCCAGACACCCATGTGCTTGCTCCTCTCACTTCAAACTCCAACACTGAACTGTCACTTTTCCCGCCTCCAGGCCTGTGAACTCCTCGGTGGGTGGGGCCAACCGCATGGCCCCGCCCCACCTGGTGTGGACATCAGACACTGGAGGAAGGCAACAAGGGTTTTGTGTTTGGCTGGTGTCCCTGTCTAATGGGGGTGGGGGTGTGTGTGTTATCTGTGACGACCTGGCTAGTCCAGGGCGCCACACATACACACATGAACAGTCACCTGTACCCAGCACTGACGACCTCAGCGCCATGGCCCCGCTTGGCTCCATTCCCCGCACTCCGCCCCCTGCACACATTACCCCGCAGGATGGGGGCACATATCAGGATGGTGGCTGCACCACAATGGCGGCACATACCAGCATTGGGCCACATCACAGCATCAGCATATTTTTAACTTAACTTTACACTGTTCATGGCCTTCTTTCATTACAAGCCATGGACATCAATAAACATCAGACTCCTCTATTAAAACTGTTCCTTCTGTTTGTCATTTTAAAACCAATAAACAATTATAAGAATAGTAAATTAAATCAAACCCATCCAGTCCATTCATTACCTTATTATTTAATCTGCTAACCTACATACACATTCTAGACTACCCGATACGTTAGAATCGGGCCACCTTCTAGTACTATTATAACAATCTTACAAGTTACGGATTGCAACCAGTAACACAGCATCACAATCCTCATCAGAGCAGAAATACATAACCAAAACGACCATCAGTACATGGTACATCATTCTACTGTCAGGTCACACATACATACACACTAATATATATATTATATCTATATCTATCTATCTATATCTATATATTATATAAATATAAATAATTTTACACACATATTATACCTGACTCGCCCACCCCAGGGCTATGGGACACCCGGTGCCGGGCCGGACTAGTCCGGTGGTAGTCAGTGGTGGCTGGGCCCGGCTCCGTGGCCCTGGTGGGTGTCAGTTGAATATGTGGCTTGCTTGTTAATGGTTGCGTTCGTGACGCCACCTGTGGCATGCGGCTATTAAGCCGCCGCTGCTGTGTGAGGCCTCCGGGATGATGATATAGCAGCTATGGTAGTACTGCTCCCCACAGGTGGAGCAATGCCCGGGGCACAGTTGGTGCTTGTGAAAGTCTATGGTGCTGTGTGACTAACACGGTGCAGGGCCGACAGGCGAGGAAAGAACCAGGCACAAACAACAGTCTCTTTACCTTTTCCTCTTTTACTCTGGGAACAGTCCAGTCCTGGGAGACCGTTACAGGTGGTGATGGGGATCCGGTCGGCCTGGAAGTACTTGGGGTGATCTTTCTGGCCAGCTGAGTATGAGGCCTACTCCTGTACCTTTCTTGGTGATGATAGGACCCTGCTTCTCTGAATCCAGCAATGGCCCTCTTCGCTGCTGGGACCAATAGCACGTCCCTTCCCTCTGTAGGTGGCTGCGCAGGCCCACTCCCTGGTGCTTCTCCGCTGGGGTCCACACCGGGCCCTGATGCTGCAGCTGTACCTTGGATGTGTCTGGGCCAGGGGCTTGCAGCTCCCCTGCCCTTCGGATTCGGCTACCAGGGACGGATTTTATACCCTGGCAACCACAGACTCCGATGTCCGAGTCTCTCTGCTGCCTCTCAGCTACTCCTGCTTCTCTGGGCCAAACTGCTCCAGCTCTAGGCCCCAGATTCACAGGACAGCTCACTCTGTGTCTGTTCACTTCTGCTGCTCCCTACAGACTAACTAACTCCTCCCCCAGGTCAGGCTTAAGGAAGCTCCCTGAAACTTCAGGTTCAGAGCTCCCCCTACTGGCCTGAGGGAGAAACTGCGGTGGATGTTAACTTACTGGCCAGTAGATTTCCCCATTACCTCCAGGCTCAGCATTAACCCTCAGGAGGGCAATGCCGTTGTGGCGACCAGGTCCTAGGGCGCCACACTCCCCCTTAGTTAAATTCAGTACTCCCGGACTGTAGAAACAAAACATAACATGTCATACATTTCATCCCAATATGGGAGGCACATTCTCTTTAACGTTACAATCTTAAACATTTCTATAAGAGTCCAGTGTGGCTCCCTGCCGGGTGTCCATTACACTGCTCCATGGGGGACCCGCCGCGATCAAACCCCCAACGTAGGCTCTGGGCGTGCGTCAGAGCATTGATGACCCCACTCTATGCACGCCGGACGGGTTTTTCTTCAGGGGTGTTTGAGCACACTGGTGCTAACTATGAACAATTTAGGTGTTGGCCACCCATAGTCCAGTGGCCCAATTGTCCATTTTCGCAATCAAAGAAAAAGAAAACATTTTGTGCACAACATGACAGACATTTTGCATAACTATTTACACTCTAATAAGTACTCTTTACTTTATACAGTAGACTCCCTATACCTTAGAGGGGGTTGTCCCCGAGTGCTGCGCTGGGACCTACGTAGCTCTGGTGTCTGCCCCTGACTACGTGGTGCGTCTTCTATCTCAGCACTACAGGTGGGCCTAACCCCAATAGGTAAGCGTGATGGTTGCCTTTGTGGTCTAGGAGTCGCCAAGGGTATGACAGGTTCACCACTGACAGGGGGTTGATCCTCCTGTTCCACTGCTGGCGTGTCATCTCGTGCTGGAGCGGACGATTCTTTAGGTGGATCCGGAACCTTTTCTGTTTCTGGCTCGACCAACTGCGGAAACGCCAAAACTGGTACCACTATGGCATTGTTGATTCGGGTCCAAGTTTTGGGGAACTTCCCAAGGATCG
Source organism: Anomaloglossus baeobatrachus (assembly GCF_048569485.1). Taxonomy (NCBI): domain Eukaryota; kingdom Metazoa; phylum Chordata; class Amphibia; order Anura; family Aromobatidae; genus Anomaloglossus; species Anomaloglossus baeobatrachus. The sequence continues at coordinate 43,768,505 of NC_134357.1, read as the reverse complement.
TTTGAATCATCTCCCCTTCTTTCTCTTGACTTTGGGGACTTCCTTGTACTCCTTCCATTTCTCTTTGGATTCGGCACCGTTCAGGGCACGCTTTCAGGCGGTCTCGGGAAATTGCTTGACAGGTCTTGCCTTCATCTTTGCTTATGAGGCATACCTTACTATTGTCAAAGTTGGAGGGGATAATGGTGTAGGGCTCGTTTTCCCACTGATCATCCAACTTATGCGTCTTCCGCTTCTTCTTGAGGACTTGTTCTCCAGGGGCTAAGGGAGTTGCTGGGGCTGTTTGATTGTAATGCTGTTCTTGTCTCGTTCTTGCTTGAGACAGGCTCCTTTCCACGCACTCCTGGACCTTACGGTACCGCTGCTGCCGTTCTGCATCCCAATCCTCTATTTCTTGAACCGCCTCAGGCGACACAGTCCCCATCTCAAAGTCTACAGGCAACTTGCCTGGTCTGGCTCGCATCAGGTAAGCGGGGCTGCAGTTGGTCGAATTCACTGGGATGTGGTTGTACAAGTCTACCAGATCTGGCAACTTTTCTGGCCATTGGTTCCTCTCTTCCAGCGGTAGGGTCTTCAGCATATCAATAACCACATGGTTCATTTTCTCGCACAGTCCATTGGTCTGGGGGTGGTACGGTGTGGTTCGAATTTTCTTACAACCGTACATGTTACAGAACTCTTGGAACACTTCAGCCTCGAATGCAGGACCCTGATCCGTCAGTACCCTTTCCGGATAGCCGTGCGGTCGACAAAAGGATGCCTGGAACGCTCTAGCTGCCGTCCTGGCTGTCTGGTCCTTCACAGGCACTACTACCAGGAAACGAGAGTAATGGTCCACAATGGTGAGGGCGTACACATAGCCTGACCGGCTTGGTGTTAACTTCACGTGGTCCAGGGCCACCAACTCCAGGGGCTGCTTCGTGACAATTGGCTGTAGGGGAGACCTTTGGCTGGCATCATCCTTCCGCCTCAAGTTACACGGGCCACAGTCTCGGCACCATTTCTCGATCATCTTTCTCATGTGCACCCAGTAGAACCGATCACGGAGTAAGGCCTCCAACTTCTTCCACCCGAAGTGCCCTGCGTTATCATGATACGCTGCTAGGACCATTGGAGCATCCCTCTGCGGAACCACTATCTGCCAGACAAGTTCATTTGTTCGATAGTTGACATATCTCTTGCAGAGCTTGCCCTGGTAGGTGAACAGTCGTCCCCTCTCCTTCCACAGCTGCTGGGCTTCCTCTGGAGTGTCTGGGCCAAGATGGGTCTCAGCTTGCGCTAGCTTCTCTTTGACCAATCGCACGGCCGGGTCACCATTCTGTGTTTCTTCCCAATTATGGTGGAGTAATGGATTGACCGAGACCTCGTGCTGGTTTAAGCGCTTCACTCCCACAGCATGCTCACACTGTGAAACACCCTGGTGATGGAAAGCCGGTAACTCTATCTCTTCGAGTTCATCCAGGTCTTCTCCAGACTCGGGTAAGTGAGGCATTCTGGACAGCGCATCAGCATTGTTATTCTTCTTGCCAGCCCGATACTTGATGGTAAAGTCAAAGTTAGACAGCCGGGCCATCCATCGCTGTTCCATCGCACCTAACTTGGCTGTTGCCAGGTGTGTCAACGGATTGTTGTCCGTGAAGATGGTAAACTTGGCCGATGCCAGATAGTGCTTGAAGCGTTCAGTCACTGCCCACACAATAGCGAGGAACTCCAGCTTGAAGGAACTGTAGTTTTCTGGATTCCTTTCCGTGGGCCGAAGCTTCCTACTGGCGTACGCTATTACCCTCTCTCTGCCTCCCTGTACCTGGGACAGAACTGCTCCCAGTCCCACGTTGCTGGCGTCTGTGTACAGTATAAACGGTTGGCTGTAGTCAGGGTAGGCCAGAATTTCTTCTCCCGTGAGAGCCCCTTTCAGCCGGACAAAGGATGTTTCCAGTTGGCTGCCCCATTCAAATGGAGGGCTCTGCTTCTTAGCCTGTTTCGGCTGGCCCACCAGGAGATCTTGAAGGGGCGCTGCTATCTTGGTGAACCCATCAATGAACCTTCGGTAGTAGCCCACCAGTCCAAGGAACTGCCGCACCTCCTTCACCGTGGTGGGTCTTGGCCAGTCCTTAATTACCGTGACTTTCTCCGGATCAGGTGCCACGCCTTCTGCGCTGACCACATGACCCAGGTACTGTACCTTTGGCTTCAAGAGGTGACATTTGGACGGCTTGATCTTCAGGCCATATTTCGACAAGGACTCAAACACTTCTGCTAAGTGCTTCAGGTGGTCCTCATAAGTCTTGGAGTAGACTATTACGTCATCCAGGTACAGCAGCACGGTTTCGAAGTTGTGGTGGCCCAAGCAGCACTCCATCAACCTTTGGAATGTCCCTGGGGCGTTGCAGAGCCCGAATGGCATACAATTGAACTCACAGAGACCCATTGGTGTCGTGAATGCAGTCTTCTCCTTGTCCGCCTCTGCCACGGGAACCTGCCAATACCCACTGGTGAGATCCAAGGTGGAGAAATAGTTAGCTGACTTTAAGGCTGTTAGTGACTCCTCTATTCTGGGTAGTGGATAGGCATCTTTATGTGTAATGCGGTTAATTTGCCTGTAATCTACACACATTCTCATTGTACCATCTTTTTTCTTTACGAGCACTAGTGGAGCTGCCCAGGGGCTACAACTATCTCTGATAACCCCAGCCTCCTTCATTTCCCGTAACATTTCCTTGGCACACTGATACTGTGCGGGGGGTACAGGGCGGTATCTTTCTTTAATGGGATGATGATCACCCGTGGGGATTTGATGTTGAACCCCTTTCACCTGCCCAAAATCTAGGGGGTGTTTGCTGAAGACCCGCTCGTACTCCTGTACCACCCGGTAAACCCCATGCTTTTGGTGTGAGGGGGTGGAGTCGGTGCCCACATGTAATTTTTGGCACCAGTCTTCCGGCTGCCCCTTGGAGCCATTGTCTTCCGCCTGGTCGGACGGGATCAAGGGTTCCACTGCTTTAATGGTATTGTTGCTGACAGTGTACAATTTTGCCACAGTGGCATACCGGGGCAATTTGGCCTCCTCCTCCCCACAATTCAGGACACGGACGGGCACTCTCCCCTTGCGGACGTCCGCTACCCCTCTGGCTATCAGGACTCCAGGCCTACTGTCTGAATACATTGGTTCTACCAAGGCATGGTAATCCTGACCCTTGAGGCCTATTGCTGCCCGACACCATATCAACATTTCACTTCTTGGGGGTATTACAATGGGGAGGGGGTCACTTACCCTCACACTGCCAATTTCTCCTCCGGCCAGCTCTACCTGCTGCCTCCTCATCAGGGCTCTGATCTCCCTCTGTAGGACACGCTGCTGCCCGGAGCTGGCAGTTTCAGACGCCTGTTGTAACAAAATTATCACTTCGGCAATACAATTTTCTATCACATTTGTACCAAGAGTTAGCAGTGGGTCAGATTCTTTGCGATCAATATCTACAATTATCATCCCCTGACATGGCAATTCCACCCGCCCCACTTTAATGGTTACTTCTTTGTACCCAATCTGAGGTAAGGGCTGACCATTACTGGCCACAATTGTTAAATCATCATCTGGGCCATGGTCAATGTCTGAATCGGCCCAATATCTTTTGTACAGTTTGTGGGGGATGGTTGTTACCTGGGACCCCGTATCCAGGAGGGCATTCAAAGGGATCCCATCCAGCACAATAGGAAGGACCGGTCGTCCTCCCACATACTTGCTGCGGCTGGGGGTTGAGCCGGGCTTCCTTACACCTGGGGGTCGGCTCCTGGCCCCAGGCTCGGCCCATTTAAAGGACAGCGTCGTGCAATGTGGCCCGCCTGGTTGCAGTTGCGGCAGATCGGTTGTCCTGTTGAATCGTACCGGTCTGTGTCTCTGCCTCGGGTCGGCGGAATCCTTCTCTGTCGCATCCATGGGACGTCCTCTGGGCTGGAGGCCAACTCGATTTTCGCAGGCGAGGGGGTCATTTGTAGAGACTGCACGGTCTTGGCAAGGGCAGCCACAGTCTTGGTCAGCTCCTGGACCTGTTGTCTGAGCTCCGCAGTGGGATCCTTATCCAGGGACTGCGCCTCAGCCCCTGCAGTGGCTCGTGTTGCAGGCACCACCCCGGGGTACGTGATAGCAGGAGGCCGGAGGGGTACTGGGTCATTCGGCGTAGATTCTCTCAGTACCCTGATGGCCTGGTCCTTAAACTTGGCAAAGTCCAGAGCAGGGTTCTGCAGGACCAGGATACGCAGCTGGGTCCTGTGGGCATCTGACAGGAGCCCCTCTATGAACTGCTCAGTTAGGAGTTTGTCTTCTTCACGTACACTCTCTGGGTCCACCTGTTTAACTGCTTTCAGGGCCTCTTGCAGGTTTAGGGCATAGTCCCTTATGCTGTCTGTGGCCCGCTGCTTGCACCCAAAGAATCTCATCTTTATCTCTGCTGCGGTGCGAGTGTCAAACGTACTCTTTAGCTTGGCCAGTATCTGGGCTGCTGTCCCTTTATCTGTATCAGGCCATGACTTCGCTTCACGCTGGGCTGCGCCGGCTAGCTGTCCCATTAATATGCCCACCTTCTGGCTCTCAGTCAGCGGATACACCCGGAATAAGCTGTGCAGGCTTTCTCTGAAGTCACTCAAGGTATGGGACTCCCCGGAGTATTGCGGCAGCCATTCTGCTCCCGGTATGTATGGCATGGTGATCGGCATTACCGGCGCTACAGTGGGGGCCGGGGCGACGGCGACTGGGATTGCTTCTGCTGGTGCTGCGGCGTCTCGGGCTATGGCAGCCACCTGCCCTCCCTCTGAGTCGGACATCTTCCTCCCCCTTAGTGAACCTTACCAGGCTCCGTTCACTTTTCAAATTTTCTTCCGGGTCGCGCGGGGTTAACAGCGCTCTGCTCTGATGGCGCGCTCCCTTCGCGCTCTTTGTCAGGCACGCCCCCCTTCTTCCTGCGCTCGGCGAGGCTAATGGCGGCGGTGGTCTGCAGCCAGTACACAGTCTTTTAAGCACAATTCCGGCAGGCGCACAGTACCCGGTGGGACCGGGCACGAAATCCTGTTCGTGACGCCAAAATTGACTCGCCCACCCCAGGGCTATGGGACACCCGGTGCCGGGCCGGACTAGTCCGGTGGTAGTCAGTGGTGGCTGGGCCCGGCTCCGTGGCCCTGGTGGGTGTCAGTTGAATATGTGGCTTGCTTGTTAATGGTTGCGTTCGTGACGCCACCTGTGGCATGCGGCTATTAAGCCGCCGCTGCTGTGTGAGGCCTCCGGGATGATGATATAGCAGCTATGGTAGTACTGCTCCCCACAGGTGGAGCAATGCCCGGGGCACAGTTGGTGCTTGTGAAAGTCTATGGTGCTGTGTGACTAACACGGTGCAGGGCCGACAGGCGAGGAAAGAACCAGGCACAAACAACAGTCTCTTTACCTTTTCCTCTTTTACTCTGGGAACAGTCCAGTCCTGGGAGACCGTTACAGGTGGTGATGGGGATCCGGTCGGCCTGGAAGTACTTGGGGTGATCTTTCTGGCCAGCTGAGTATGAGGCCTACTCCTGTACCTTTCTTGGTGATGATAGGACCCTGCTTCTCTGAATCCAGCAATGGCCCTCTTCGCTGCTGGGACCAATAGCACGTCCCTTCCCTCTGTAGGTGGCTGCGCAGGCCCACTCCCTGGTGCTTCTCCGCTGGGGTCCACACCGGGCCCTGATGCTGCAGCTGTACCTTGGATGTGTCTGGGCCAGGGGCTTGCAGCTCCCCTGCCCTTCGGATTCGGCTACCAGGGACGGATTTTATACCCTGGCAACCACAGACTCCGATGTCCGAGTCTCTCTGCTGCCTCTCAGCTACTCCTGCTTCTCTGGGCCAAACTGCTCCAGCTCTAGGCCCCAGATTCACAGGACAGCTCACTCTGTGTCTGTTCACTTCTGCTGCTCCCTACAGACTAACTAACTCCTCCCCCAGGTCAGGCTTAAGGAAGCTCCCTGAAACTTCAGGTTCAGAGCTCCCCCTACTGGCCTGAGGGAGAAACTGCGGTGGATGTTAACTTACTGGCCAGTAGATTTCCCCATTACCTCCAGGCTCAGCATTAACCCTCAGGAGGGCAATGCCGTTGTGGCGACCAGGTCCTAGGGCGCCACACTCCCCCTTAGTTAAATTCAGTACTCCCGGACTGTAGAAACAAAACATAACATGTCATACATTTCATCCCAATATGGGAGGCACATTCTCTTTAACGTTACAATCTTAAACATTTCTATAAGAGTCCAGTGTGGCTCCCTGCCGGGTGTCCATTACACTGCTCCATGGGGGACCCGCCGCGATCAAACCCCCAACGTAGGCTCTGGGCGTGCGTCAGAGCATTGATGACCCCACTCTATGCACGCCGGACGGGTTTTTCTTCAGGGGTGTTTGAGCACACTGGTGCTAACTATGAACAATTTAGGTGTTGGCCACCCATAGTCCAGTGGCCCAATTGTCCATTTTCGCAATCAAAGAAAAAGAAAACATTTTGTGCACAACATGACAGACATTTTGCATAACTATTTACACTCTAATAAGTACTCTTTACTTTATACAGTAGACTCCCTATACCTTAGAGGGGGTTGTCCCCGAGTGCTGCGCTGGGACCTACGTAGCTCTGGTGTCTGCCCCTGACTACGTGGTGCGTCTTCTATCTCAGCACTACAGGTGGGCCTAACCCCAATAGGTAAGCGTGATGGTTGCCTTTGTGGTCTAGGAGTCGCCAAGGGTATGACAGGTTCACCACTGACAGGGGGTTGATCCTCCTGTTCCACTGCTGGCGTGTCATCTCGTGCTGGAGCGGACGATTCTTTAGGTGGATCCGGAACCTTTTCTGTTTCTGGCTCGACCAACTGCGGAAACGCCAAAACTGGTACCACTATGGCATTGTTGATTCGGGTCCAAGTTTTGGGGAACTTCCCAAGGATGGTTTGAATCATCTCCCCTTCTTTCTCTTGACTTTGGGGACTTCCTTGTACTCCTTCCATTTCTCTTTGGATTCGGCACCGTTCAGGGCACGCTTTCAGGCGGTCTCGGGAAATTGCTTGACAGGTCTTGCCTTCATCTTTGCTTATGAGGCATACCTTACTATTGTCAAAGTTGGAGGGGATAATGGTGTAGGGCTCGTTTTCCCACTGATCATCCAACTTATGCGTCTTCCGCTTCTTCTTGAGGACTTGTTCTCCAGGGGCTAAGGGAGTTGCTGGGGCTGTTTGATTGTAATGCTGTTCTTGTCTCGTTCTTGCTTGAGACAGGCTCCTTTCCACGCACTCCTGGACCTTACGGTACCGCTGCTGCCGTTCTGCATCCCAATCCTCTATTTCTTGAACCGCCTCAGGCGACACAGTCCCCATCTCAAAGTCTACAGGCAACTTGCCTGGTCTGGCTCGCATCAGGTAAGCGGGGCTGCAGTTGGTCGAATTCACTGGGATGTGGTTGTACAAGTCTACCAGATCTGGCAACTTTTCTGGCCATTGGTTCCTCTCTTCCAGCGGTAGGGTCTTCAGCATATCAATAACCACATGGTTCATTTTCTCGCACAGTCCATTGGTCTGGGGGTGGTACGGTGTGGTTCGAATTTTCTTACAACCGTACATGTTACAGAACTCTTGGAACACTTCAGCCTCGAATGCAGGACCCTGATCCGTCAGTACCCTTTCCGGATAGCCGTGCGGTCGACAAAAGGATGCCTGGAACGCTCTAGCTGCCGTCCTGGCTGTCTGGTCCTTCACAGGCACTACTACCAGGAAACGAGAGTAATGGTCCACAATGGTGAGGGCGTACACATAGCCTGACCGGCTTGGTGTTAACTTCACGTGGTCCAGGGCCACCAACTCCAGGGGCTGCTTCGTGACAATTGGCTGTAGGGGAGACCTTTGGCTGGCATCATCCTTCCGCCTCAAGTTACACGGGCCACAGTCTCGGCACCATTTCTCGATCATCTTTCTCATGTGCACCCAGTAGAACCGATCACGGAGTAAGGCCTCCAACTTCTTCCACCCGAAGTGCCCTGCGTTATCATGATACGCTGCTAGGACCATTGGAGCATCCCTCTGCGGAACCACTATCTGCCAGACAAGTTCATTTGTTCGATAGTTGACATATCTCTTGCAGAGCTTGCCCTGGTAGGTGAACAGTCGTCCCCTCTCCTTCCACAGCTGCTGGGCTTCCTCTGGAGTGTCTGGGCCAAGATGGGTCTCAGCTTGCGCTAGCTTCTCTTTGACCAATCGCACGGCCGGGTCACCATTCTGTGTTTCTTCCCAATTATGGTGGAGTAATGGATTGACCGAGACCTCGTGCTGGTTTAAGCGCTTCACTCCCACAGCATGCTCACACTGTGAAACACCCTGGTGATGGAAAGCCGGTAACTCTATCTCTTCGAGTTCATCCAGGTCTTCTCCAGACTCGGGTAAGTGAGGCATTCTGGACAGCGCATCAGCATTGTTATTCTTCTTGCCAGCCCGATACTTGATGGTAAAGTCAAAGTTAGACAGCCGGGCCATCCATCGCTGTTCCATCGCACCTAACTTGGCTGTTGCCAGGTGTGTCAACGGATTGTTGTCCGTGAAGATGGTAAACTTGGCCGATGCCAGATAGTGCTTGAAGCGTTCAGTCACTGCCCACACAATAGCGAGGAACTCCAGCTTGAAGGAACTGTAGTTTTCTGGATTCCTTTCCGTGGGCCGAAGCTTCCTACTGGCGTACGCTATTACCCTCTCTCTGCCTCCCTGTACCTGGGACAGAACTGCTCCCAGTCCCACGTTGCTGGCGTCTGTGTACAGTATAAACGGTTGGCTGTAGTCAGGGTAGGCCAGAATTTCTTCTCCCGTGAGAGCCCCTTTCAGCCGGACAAAGGATGTTTCCAGTTGGCTGCCCCATTCAAATGGAGGGCTCTGCTTCTTAGCCTGTTTCGGCTGGCCCACCAGGAGATCTTGAAGGGGCGCTGCTATCTTGGTGAACCCATCAATGAACCTTCGGTAGTAGCCCACCAGTCCAAGGAACTGCCGCACCTCCTTCACCGTGGTGGGTCTTGGCCAGTCCTTAATTACCGTGACTTTCTCCGGATCAGGTGCCACGCCTTCTGCGCTGACCACATGACCCAGGTACTGTACCTTTGGCTTCAAGAGGTGACATTTGGACGGCTTGATCTTCAGGCCATATTTCGACAAGGACTCAAACACTTCTGCTAAGTGCTTCAGGTGGTCCTCATAAGTCTTGGAGTAGACTATTACGTCATCCAGGTACAGCAGCACGGTTTCGAAGTTGTGGTGGCCCAAGCAGCACTCCATCAACCTTTGGAATGTCCCTGGGGCGTTGCAGAGCCCGAATGGCATACAATTGAACTCACAGAGACCCATTGGTGTCGTGAATGCAGTCTTCTCCTTGTCCGCCTCTGCCACGGGAACCTGCCAATACCCACTGGTGAGATCCAAGGTGGAGAAATAGTTAGCTGACTTTAAGGCTGTTAGTGACTCCTCTATTCTGGGTAGTGGATAGGCATCTTTATGTGTAATGCGGTTAATTTGCCTGTAATCTACACACATTCTCATTGTACCATCTTTTTTCTTTACGAGCACTAGTGGAGCTGCCCAGGGGCTACAACTATCTCTGATAACCCCAGCCTCCTTCATTTCCCGTAACATTTCCTTGGCACACTGATACTGTGCGGGGGGTACAGGGCGGTATCTTTCTTTAATGGGATGATGATCACCCGTGGGGATTTGATGTTGAACCCCTTTCACCTGCCCAAAATCTAGGGGGTGTTTGCTGAAGACCCGCTCGTACTCCTGTACCACCCGGTAAACCCCATGCTTTTGGTGTGAGGGGGTGGAGTCGGTGCCCACATGTAATTTTTGGCACCAGTCTTCCGGCTGCCCCTTGGAGCCATTGTCTTCCGCCTGGTCGGACGGGATCAAGGGTTCCACTGCTTTAATGGTATTGTTGCTGACAGTGTACAATTTTGCCACAGTGGCATACCGGGGCAATTTGGCCTCCTCCTCCCCACAATTCAGGACACGGACGGGCACTCTCCCCTTGCGGATGTCCGCTACCCCTCTGGCTATCAGGACTCCAGGCCTACTGTCTGAATACATTGGTTCTACCAAGGCATGGTAATCCTGACCCTTGAGGCCTATTGCTGCCCGACACCATATCAACATTTCACTTCTTGGGGGTATTACAATGGGGAGGGGGTCACTTACCCTCACACTGCCAATTTCTCCTCCGGCCAGCTCTACCTGCTGCCTCCTCATCAGGGCTCTGATCTCCCTCTGTAGGACACGCTGCTGCCCGGAGCTGGCAGTTTCAGACGCCTGTTGTAACAAAATTATCACTTCGGCAATACAATTTTCTATCACATTTGTACCAAGAGTTAGCAGTGGGTCAGATTCTTTGCGATCAATATCTACAATTATCATCCCCTGACATGGCAATTCCACCCGCCCCACTTTAATGGTTACTTCTTTGTACCCAATCTGAGGTAAGGGCTGACCATTACTGGCCACAATTGTTAAATCATCATCTGGGCCATGGTCAATGTCTGAATCGGCCCAATATCTTTTGTACAGTTTGTGGGGGATGGTTGTTACCTGGGACCCCGTATCCAGGAGGGCATTCAAAGGGATCCCATCCAGCACAATAGGAAGGACCGGTCGTCCTCCCACATACTTGCTGCGGCTGGGGGTTGAGCCGGGCTTCCTTACACCTGGGGGTCGGCTCCTGGCCCCAGGCTCGGCCCATTTAAAGGACAGCGTCGTGCAATGTGGCCCGCCTGGTTGCAGTTGCGGCAGATCGGTTGTCCTGTTGAATCGTACCGGTCTGTGTCTCTGCCTCGGGTCGGCGGAATCCTTCTCTGTCGCATCCATGGGACGTCCTCTGGGCTGGAGGCCAACTCGATTTTCGCAGGCGAGGGGGTCATTTGTAGAGACTGCACGGTCTTGGCAAGGGCAGCCACAGTCTTGGTCAGCTCCTGGACCTGTTGTCTGAGCTCCGCAGTGGGATCCTTATCCAGGGACTGCGCCTCAGCCCCTGCAGTGGCTCGTGTTGCAGGCACCACCCCGGGGTACGTGATAGCAGGAGGCCGGAGGGGTACTGGGTCATTCGGCGTAGATTCTCTCAGTACCCTGATGGCCTGGTCCTTAAACTTGGCAAAGTCCAGAGCAGGGTTCTGCAGGACCAGGATACGCAGCTGGGTCCTGTGGGCATCTGACAGGAGCCCCTCTATGAACTGCTCAGTTAGGAGTTTGTCTTCTTCACGTACACTCTCTGGGTCCACCTGTTTAACTGCTTTCAGGGCCTCTTGCAGGTTTAGGGCATAGTCCCTTATGCTGTCTGTGGCCCGCTGCTTGCACCCAAAGAATCTCATCTTTATCTCTGCTGCGGTGCGAGTGTCAAACGTACTCTTTAGCTTGGCCAGTATCTGGGCTGCTGTCCCTTTATCTGTATCAGGCCATGACTTCGCTTCACGCTGGGCTGCGCCGGCTAGCTGTCCCATTAATATGCCCACCTTCTGGCTCTCAGTCAGCGGATACACCCGGAATAAGCTGTGCAGGCTTTCTCTGAAGTCACTCAAGGTATGGGACTCCCCGGAGTATTGCGGCAGCCATTCTGCTCCCGGTATGTATGGCATGGTGATCGGCATTACCGGCGCTACAGTGGGGGCCGGGGCGACGGCGACTGGGATTGCTTCTGCTGGTGCTGCGGCGTCTCGGGCTATGGCAGCCACCTGCCCTCCCTCTGAGTCGGACATCTTCCTCCCCCTTAGTGAACCTTACCAGGCTCCGTTCACTTTTCAAATTTTCTTCCGGGTCGCGCGGGGTTAACAGCGCTCTGCTCTGATGGCGCGCTCCCTTCGCGCTCTTTGTCAGGCACGCCCCCCTTCTTCCTGCGCTCGGCGAGGCTAATGGCGGCGGTGGTCTGCAGCCAGTACACAGTCTTTTAAGCACAATTCCGGCAGGCGCACAGTACCCGGTGGGACCGGGCACGAAATCCTGTTCGTGACGCCAAAATTGACTCGCCCACCCCAGGGCTATGGGACACCCGGTGCCGGGCCGGACTAGTCCGGTGGTAGTCAGTGGTGGCTGGGCCCGGCTCCGTGGCCCTGGTGGGTGTCAGTTGAATATGTGGCTTGCTTGTTAATGGTTGCGTTCGTGACGCCACCTGTGGCATGCGGCTATTAAGCCGCCGCTGCTGTGTGAGGCCTCCGGGATGATGATATAGCAGCTATGGTAGTACTGCTCCCCACAGGTGGAGCAATGCCCGGGGCACAGTTGGTGCTTGTGAAAGTCTATGGTGCTGTGTGACTAAGGCTATGTGCCCACGCTACAGGATTTATCGCGGATTTGACGCGGATTTTGACGCGGATTTAGCGCGGATTTGCCGAAAATCTGCAGCACAGCTACTCCCCAGCCATTTCAATGGCATTTTGGAAATGCTGTGCCCATGCTGCGGATTTTTCCGCTGCGGATTTTGCCGCGGATTTTGATGCGGAACAAACTGCAGCATGTCAATTGTTTGGTGCGGATTTGGTGCGGATTTTCTGTTTTGAATGGGGAAAAAAAAAAAAATAAAATCCGCATCAAAATCCGCGGCAAATCCGCGGTAAATCCGCGGTAAATCCGCGGCAAATCCGCGGGTGCGGATTTGCCGCGAAAGTTGCGGATTTTCAGGCAAAAAAATCCGCAGGGACCTTTTACTGTGGACACATAGCCTAACACGGTGCAGGGCCGACAGGCGAGGAAAGAACCAGGCACAAACAACAGTCTCTTTACCTTTTCCTCTTTTACTCTGGGAACAGTCCAGTCCTGGGAGACCGTTACAGGTGGTGATGGGGATCCGGTCGGCCTGGAAGTACTTGGGGTGATCTTTCTGGCCAGCTGAGTATGAGGCCTACTCCTGTACCTTTCTTGGTGATGATAGGACCCTGCTTCTCTGAATCCAGCAATGGCCCTCTTCGCTGCTGGGACCAATAGCACGTCCCTTCCCTCTGTAGGTGGCTGCGCAGGCCCACTCCCTGGTGCTTCTCCGCTGGGGTCCACACCGGGCCCTGATGCTGCAGCTGTACCTTGGATGTGTCTGGGCCAGGGGCTTGCAGCTCCCCTGCCCTTCGGATTCGGCTACCAGGGACGGATTTTATACCCTGGCAACCACAGACTCCGATGTCCGAGTCTCTCTGCTGCCTCTCAGCTACTCCTGCTTCTCTGGGCCAAACTGCTCCAGCTCTAGGCCCCAGATTCACAGGACAGCTCACTCTGTGTCTGTTCACTTCTGCTGCTCCCTACAGACTAACTAACTCCTCCCCCAGGTCAGGCTTAAGGAAGCTCCCTGAAACTTCAGGTTCAGAGCTCCCCCTACTGGCCTGAGGGAGAAACTGCGGTGGATGTTAACTTACTGGCCAGTAGATTTCCCCATTACCTCCAGGCTCAGCATTAACCCTCAGGAGGGCAATGCTGTTGTGGCGACCAGGTCCTAGGGCGCCACATACCACCCCCCCCCCCCCCCCCCCCCCCCCCCCCAAAGCCTTACAGTACAACATGGGTGTAGTTAGGTTTGGGACAACCAGTCCACGTGCTCGAGGTGCTAAGTGCAATGCTGCTACTAGGCCTTGCCTATGGTATTTAGGAATAGGGTTAATGCAGGAGACTTAAACGCTACTGAAACTAATGTTAGAGATCTGTTTGCATTTAGTAAATTGTATATATTTGAGCATTTTTTGCCTTCAGTAAAAGGACAGTGCTGATACAGACGGGTCCACATGCAAGGTCTTAATTTACAGTAAGGGGCGGCAACAGTTGGCATAATGCTGGTGCTGAAAAACAAAAACAGTAAAGAATGTGCCAGCCTGCCATGCCCCTATCAGTCCATGGCACTGCGACTACCCCTGACAATAACCGGTTGTAAACCTCAGCATTCAGGATGGCCGCAATTACAGAGCTCCCCTGCAGGGATCCGGATTTATTGAGACGCTCCATTAAATCCCCTTTTTTTATTCCTTCCATCACAATCACTGACATCTTCTTACAGAGAAGAACAAAGAATTATTATAATTTTCTTTTCGGGGGATGGGAGCACAAAACAACAACAACACAATGTGTGAACACAGAGGCGGCTGAACGTCCACACGCACGGAATTACATCATCGGTTCTGGCGCAAGAATCAAAGAAAGTGGAGTAAATATTATGATCGGTGGATAATTAACTGTAACAGAACCAGTTATTGGTGTCACAGATGGTCAGTGAGGGACTGCAGCCCCCCAAAAATACCTAGACTGGACGTCCTTAATCTGAGAAGTGGTCTAAGGCTGCGGTCAGACAGCTGTAGCTTCCCTCATGCCAGAGATTCGGGCCAATTAGGCAAATGACACTCGGATCAAACTCAAGAGTTTGATCAGGGTCATCCAATTTTCTTGAATTCGCGTCAGAGCACAGGTGGGGAGAAGAGGAGAACAAGGTCTCCATCCCATAAGTCCGCACACATCGGATGTCTTCCGAGTGCAACCCAATGATGTCCAGGCATCTGAATGGGTGAGCGTTGGCCAATTTACACTGTCAATCACAGCATACTACTAATTTGTCATTCCAAATTGGCATGAAGGGGGGGGGGGGGGGGGAATCTCGCATTGCACTCTGACCAATGCTAGTCAATGAGGGACAGCAGTTGGTCAGCTGTTCTCGCATTCAGATTATGGATGCGAGAAAAGTAGCAGCATGCTGCGATTTTCTGCAAGAGCCGTATCTCTTGCACCCACTCAAGTGAATGGGTGCAAGAGAAACATCGGACTGCACTCGCATGTTATCCTAGTGCAGTGCGATATACGCACAAGCTGACAATGGTGGAGATGGGGAGGGGGGGGGGGGGTTAGCCCCTCCCTCTCCTCCGCTGCGCCCGTCCTCAGCTTCGCAGTTGTGATCTGATCACAAGATTGGGTCACAGTCGCATGACACTCTGCTCACGCTCACAGCAGAGCCTGAGCCGGGGGTCATTAGTATATTGCATCTGATGATCTTGCATCGGATGCCATACGCTCGCGTGAGTCCAGCCTTAAGCTGCGCATGCGCAATCTGCACTCGATTTATGGTCTATGGGACTAGCCATGTGCACCTCTGCTCCATTCAGGACATCCTCAAGGCCTGATCCTGGGATTGGTGCAGGTCCCATCAGTTGGACCCCCAGTGATCTGCAAGTTATCCTTAATCCAATTGATAAGGCATAAGTGTTTTTGTATCATTAGTAGACACTCCTATAATCAATTAGGACAAAAAGGACCAAAGAGGTCAAGACACATAAGCAACACAAGTCTTATCCATTTTGCAATTAAGAGCGCCCATCTCAATTGCATCTAATTGAGCAGGGTGCATATAGTCACCTGCTATGCAGGATGAGCACACAAAGGAGTTTTATCCACAATGTGTGAACATTACTGTGGATGCACAATCACTCATTCAACTTAATAGAGGATCACCGATTTTACACCTTTCCACCCCCTTCCTCCCCTTTAGAACTTTGGACTCAGCAGATCCTCGTATGACCAGGATTGGAAGGAAGGATCGGCATGTGGGTGCTGAAAATGCACCGATATTAAGAGGTTGTCTGTTACTTTTACATTGATGACCTATCCGAAGGACAGGCCGAACAATGTCAGATTGGCCAAAGTCCGACACCCCCACAGATCAGCTGTTCTTTGTGCCGGAAATGCTCAGTTTCTGGCTGGATACTGCACATTGCCTATTATTGATCCGAATAGGAAGCAGATGTGCAGTACCCGGCTGTAGGCACTATCAGAAGACTGAGCAACTCCAGATCTGATCATGTCCGGCCGCCTGCTGCTGCCACCAGTATGAAAACAGCTGACCGGTAGGGGTACTGGGTGTCGGACCCCAGCTAATCTGACATTGATGGTCCATCCCAAGGCTAGACCGTCAATGTTAAAGTAGTGGACAGCCCCTTTGACGCTTGAAAGGAATGCAACTTCATTGACAATGGGAAAAAAAAACAAAACACAACAACCAACAACAACCACCACAACCACAACCACAACAACCACAACAAACACAACCCCAAAAACTTTCAAATAAAGACAAATACACTAATCCATTAAGAAAATTCTATTTTTATCTTTCATAAAATGCAAGAATATATTCTTTGAATACAGTTTTTTTTTACAACAGCTAAACAACAACAAAAAAAAAACCTGAAACATCAAAACACAAACCTTGCAGAAATACCATGTGTAGGGCGATGGCAAAGTGTACATGTAAGGCCGGTTTCACATTTGCGTAGTTTTGACGGAAACAGAATCCAGCACAGATGCAGTACAGTTCATTTATTTACAGTGAAAGTGCGACAACATGCAACACCATGTGGACACATGTGGTTGTGTATGAAGCAAACAACCCGCATGGTGTCACGCATCCACTGTAAATAAGTGAACTGTACTGCATCTGTGCTGGATTCAGTTTCCGTCAAAACGACGCAAATGTGAAATTGGCCTTAGAGCTCAGATTGTCCTCGTAGGGTGAATTAGGAATTTTCAGACACAAGAGTCCATGTTACACCAGTAAGCATGCTTTGTACAGATTGTCAACTGGAGCCCCCAGTCCCGAAACCACCACAAATCAGAATGTGGACACCAGATAATCCCATGCTACTATTTTATTCCAATTGGACCATAAACTTGCTAACTGCATGGTCATAAAAATCCATCATACGTGTCTGTAGCTTGGAAAGCCACCCCCTAATGTAATGGCCAAGAGCGAGCGAATTCCAAACAAGTCTCCTCGCCATATAAGTTTGGTGTGTTTCCTCAAGAGAAATATTGTGATGTTAAAGTGCAAAGGTCGGGTCCAGTGATTAAATATACACTAAAGAGTAAAATCAGAGTCCAGCAGATTAAAAAAATTGAAATAAAATAAATCCCTCATCACCCCTGTGCTTTCCGGTTATAAAGTATGTGGTTTACAGGTGGAAAGTTGATGAGGGGCGAGCACAGGCCATGCGGATTGGTTGGGGAATGCCAAGAATTGAAGTTAACTTGAGCAATGGATTCTCCGGGCAGCGAAGAGCTGTGGTAGTCATTGGGGTAACTGAGGGGAGCATGTTCTGTGAAATAACATTTGGAGGGTGAGAAGTAGTCACTGAACGAAGTGTACGCCCCATCACTCCCCGTTGCATTTACAGCGGATGGGACGTTGACAAAACAAGAGCTGGTGTCCAAAGCTGGAGAAGACGCGGAATTAGAATTCATTTTATTGGCTGGAGATCCCGCAATGCTGTCAGACCCAAGAGAGGTCACCTTCTTATCGTCATCATCATCTAGCTTTTTAGATCGTTTACTTGCATTGTTGCCCTTCCTCCGCTTCCGTCTGAAGTTACCGTTATCGAACATCTTGTTGCAGTTTGGATCGAGAGTCCAGTAGTTCCCTTTTCCTGTGGAAACCAAAAGCAAAAACACTAAAGCCTTGTTCACAGGTTTTATATACACAAAGCAGATTCATTTGATAACCTTCCTTTAAAAGGGAACAGTCACCATGAAAATATAGTCCAGTCTTATCCCCAGCAGTTTTTGGACAGTTTAACAAGGACAGACAAGTTCATAATGGCTGCCGCTCGCCCATCATCAAATGATGTCATCAAACTCTCAGTGCCCCTAATTAAAAGGATGTAGGGGGGGATAAGAGAACAAAAAAAAAAAAAAAAAAAACAAAACACACACCCCCACCACCTGTTATGCAAGGTTATACATACACAGGTGGATTTTTTTATTTTTTTTTGTTTTTAGGGCAGTCAAAAAAAAAAATAAAAATGGAGTTTTGTATTGGAACCCACTTCATTAAAAGAGTTTTGCAAACTAACTTTTTTTTTGCCTGCGTCTTCAAGAAGTTGTGGATTTTTGGAAGGGGTTTTTTTTCCCTGATTTTTTTTTTTGTTGGGGGAGGGTTTAACACACCACACACTTTTTTTCTATTTAAGTTATTCAATAAAAATTATTTTTTTAGAATTGATATAAAAGTAAATCTTTAGAATAAAATGATATTTTTTCTAAATATTTTATTGAAATTAAAAAAAAAATATTTTTTTTTAATTCAATAAAAATTATATCTTCAATAAAATAAATCTTTAGAAAAACAAAAACAATTATTAGACACACAAATTAAGATATTTTAAAAACTTTTATGAACAAGCCAGATGACAAAAAAAACAAACAAGGAGAGAAACAGCTCACCACATAATCTCTTAATAAAGGCTTTAAAATGTCACACACACACATATACATACCGTACATATACACACACATATATATATATATACATATATATATATATATATATATACATACACACACACACACACACACATATATATATGTGTATATATAATCTATATATACATATATATATATATATTTTATATATAAAAAAAAAATGAGACATATGTACTCTTCACTGGGTACTGGGCAAGATTGCAGAAAAATTTTACAACATTTCTAGAAATTGGAAATAATTAGCTGCAAATATCTGGGTGAGTGCCACGCTCTAGCAGCAACAATTCACGGATGAACTCCAAATTACTTCTAATAGATGCCGAAGCCCCTATGGGACCACTCACCCGGATCGTTATCGTCCCTCGCTACCTTCTTGAAGCAGTCGTTGAGTGACAAGTTGTGTCTTATGGAGTTCTGCCAGCCAGCCTTGTTCTTCCTATAAAATGGGAAGTTTTCCACCACATAGTTATAGATTTGACTGAGGGTCAGCTTTTTCTCCGGAGCATTCTGAATAGCGAGGGCTATTAAAGCCGAATAGGAATAAGGTGGTCTCATGGTTTGGATCAGGTCTTCATTGTTTAGATAAGTCACCCACGGAACATCTCCAATTCTATTCTCAGTAGGAGTCAAAACTTGAGCTTGGCTGTTGGCATAGCCACTTGTCAAACATCTGGAGCCATTCCTATTGAGGAATGACGGATTAATGGCCAAGCCACCAAACCACCAATATGGGTCAGAATTTGGCTTTGGATAGTTGGATACACCATACACTGATGGCTGCGTCGGAGGCTGGGGCAGGTTCTGCTGATATAGATTAAGGTAGTCTCTGGAGAAGACATCCATGTCTTTTAAATCCTGGATATAGGAACATTCCGGCTGGGAACTGGACGTTTGCTGTCCAAAAGCATCCATGCTAATTCCTAGGGATTGCTTCTCTGAGAGATGGAACTAGACTTGTCCTCAGTCTCCTAATGAGCTCCAAGCTGGGGGTGGCATTGAAGTAATGACCTTCTGCTCAGTTTACAGGGAGTTTCCACTCAAGCCCTAAAGTAGCTGAAAGAGTTTATAGTAATGAGCTGGTGCCGCCCCAGCCCTCCCCTTTGCAGGACACAACTCTGGTATTCAGTGTCTATGGATCATTTCCATGCAGTGCACACAGCTCATCCTATACCTGGCTCATCTTTTAGGCTGAGTTCACATGCATTAGAATAGATCCTGCAGAAATCCGTTTCGAAAAAAGTTCTGCAAACAGAACTTTTTTGACCTTTGTTAAATAACTGATTTCTGCAGGATCCATTTTTTTTTTTTTTTTTTTTTTTAAATATTGGAGTCTATGGAGAACTGATGCCTTAAGGGATTACTATTTAGCTTTCATTTGAAACGGATCCTGTAAGCAAAAAACGGATCCTTTACAAATGACAGAAGAATGGATGGCTAAATAGGAATCCGTTAATCTCCATAGACTCCAATGTTAAAAAAACCGGATCTAACAATGGACAAAAAAGTTGTTTGCTCAAGTTTTTTTTCTTTTTGTCAACAGATCTCTATAGGATCCATTATAATGGATGATTACTGGCCATGTGAGTTCAGTCTAAGGGTACGTGCGCACGTTGCTTTTTACCTGCTTTTTACCTGCTTTTTTGCTGCTTTTTCTTCTGCGCTGTTTAATGCCAAAATGGATGTGTTCTTCTATTCAAGCAAAGTCTATGGGAATTTGGGTTTCTTGTTCACACTATGTTGTTCAAAATGCTGCCTTTTTGTGGCAGAACTTTGGTCAAAAACTCAGCTTTGCAGTGCAAAACCCAAATGGCAAAAACAATTGACATGTTGCTTTGCTTCTTTGAAAAGTTGAGTTTTTGACCAAAGTTCTGCCACAAAAAGGCAGCATTTTGAACAACATAGTGTGAACAAGAAACCCAAATTCCCATAGACTTTGCTTGAATAGAAGAACACATCCATTTTGGCATTAAACAGCGCAGAAGAAAAAGCAGCAAAAAAGCAGGTAAAAAGCAACGTGCGCACATACCCTTACTTTGTGCTTTGGGGTAGATTCTGCTTGTTTTCTGATTGAGCGCCATATCTACAAAATCACCAGTAAGAACCCATTACAAGCATGTTGGAAAAAGCGGGCTGCCACAGTTTTGTTTGTATGGCTGAGTTCAGACATTGAGTATTTGTTGCAGATTTTTACCATTTCTGCAGTGACGTCTGTGCATATTTTCCTCATTTATCAATGATTTTCTGTTTGCATTTTTTGTTGCGGGAAAGGCACCAGGTCCGACGTTTAAACTGCAGATGTAGTTTTGCCATTGAAATGAAAGTGTAAAATCAGAACCAAAAAGGTGCATTTCCATAATAGATCTTGACATGCTATAGATAATTTAAAAAAAAGCACCAAAAACAAATTTTTAATCGGATTCTTTATAAATTAAAATGCAGCGTGTGGATGAGATAACGTTAAAATACTGTAAATTTTATACCCATAAAATACACACCAAATTCTGATGTGTGAACACGGTCTACGAGGTCTGAACTGGAAGATATGTGTCACATACTAGTCTTCAGGAGTGAGTGTCGCGCCATTTATCACAGTTTCTTCAATGGCCTCATTTAGATGCCGGTGATTTTTCCTCATATGGGAAAAAATTGATTGATTTTCATCAGCGTGTGGTCAGTGTCAGTTGATACCATCAAAGTTTCATCACTGATTTTCTTAGATGAAGCTTCTCCTATCATTCATAAAGGTAAAAACGGACAACATATGAATGGTATCCCGGCGGTCCATGATGTTCATGGACCCATAGACTTGTATTGGTAAGTTTAATCTATGACTCAAGTAAAAAAAAAAAAAATTGGCATGTCTCCGTTTTTTGCAGACCACTCAGTCTGCAAAACACAGACATGGTAAAAGGCCAAGACGCCATTAAAAAGGGACATCTGAATGAGGCCTAATGGAACGTTTAGATCGGGGGGAGAGCCTGCGGCCTGTGGGCCTTTCCTGCAACCCCCCTGCAGATTCTTGGGGACTGCGGTGCTCGGGCGCCAGCCGCGTCTCACTGACTGATGGCCTTTTAAAGTCCAACGTGCGTATTGAGCACACGCATGCAGCGTTCACTATTGAACGCTGCTTGTGCATACACTGAAGGACTAAGTCCTCATGCTGGCCAGTGCCAGCATGCTGAGGATGTACTTTGTGGGCAGGGTTAACGCACAATGCGCGCCTGTCCCACAGAACTTAGAGGAGGGATGGCAGTGTACCCAGTACTGTACATGCCTCCCAGTACTGTCTGTTCTGTGCCCCCCAATGATGTATATACTCCCAAAGCTGTCTGTGCCCTCCATTGCTGTCTGTGCCCCCCAGTGATGTATGTGCCCCCCCAGCTATGTCTATGTCTCCCAGTGATGTATATATGAACCCTTGTTGTGATGTATATGCCCCAGTGTCACCAGTACTGTACATACCTCCCAGTGCTGTATGTGCCTCCCAATAATGTAGATAGTACCCCAGAGTTGTCTGTGCCCCTCCATGTAAACGTAAAGTCTATATGAAGAAAAAAAAAATCCAGAATGTGCTAGCTGGTTCAATTTGCGGACCAGACTCACGGGTGGACATATCATTGGTGCAACCTGTGCAGCTGCCCAAAGGCCTAAAAAGTAAGGCTAAGACCCCACTTTGCGTTCTCCTACTTGCAGTTCTAAACGCACGTTTTTTCCTTAATTGTTTTGATCAAAGTTGCCATTTCCAGAAATTTAGCGCTAAAAACGCATGCGTAAATACCGCGTTTTAGATGCGTTTTCAGCGCTTTTTACATGCTTTTCCACCTGCGTTTTGACAGATGCGTTTTGAACATCAAGACACTGCTAAATAAAGTTTAATCTGTCAAACACAGTGAAAAAAGAGAAAAAAAAGGAATACATACATAATTTCAGAAATAAAAAAGAAAATAGAAATATTTATTAAAATTATAGCGGTAATATACTATTTATTGGAAAAATAGCAATAAATTATAATTTTTTTGTAATTTAATTGTCGGACTATGTGCGTGTGTGTAAAGGGACATATGAAATCATTATTTTAATGTGCAAAAAGCATACGGTTTGTATGTCCAAAACGCATGTTTTCTGCACATAAAAAGCAGGTAAAACGCAGGAATTTGAAGGAATCTTGGGTTTTGCCATTTCTCATTGACTTCAATGTTAGCAAAACGCACCCAAAATGGCAAAAACAACTGACATGCTGCTTCTTTGAACGCATGGTTTTTGCCACAAAATATGCAAATTAAACGCAGCGTTTAGAAACGCAAAGTGCGGTCTAGAAATCCCCATTTTCCATAGACTTTGCTGGTAAATCAAAACGCATGCTTTTTGGCATGAAAAAGGTGCTTCTCAAAACGGACCTAAAAAGCTCCCAAAACGCAGGTGAAAACGCAAAGTGGGGTCTTAGCCTAAAGGGGCATAGTTCTACATACAAAGCAGGAAAAATTGTGCATTATGCAGGTTATTTTTGACTGCAAAGGGCCCATATATTGTTCATGCACAGGCACCACCTTCTGTCTGTATCCCCTAGTGACCACACTAATGCATGTACTGTAAATAGTTTGTAGCTTCTGCACTTGTCCAGTTTGCATTGTGCAGACATGAATATGAAGACTATGGAGCTGAAGCTACTGGGGAAGACATGGAGACCTCAAGTCAAGATGAGTATGTACATGATGGAGCAGCCGAGCAGCCAGAACGCTTTACTCAACATGAATTAAAAGATCTCATCAGAGACCTTTCATTGTCAAAAGATAAAGCTGAACTTCTTGGATCTAGGTTAAAACAGAAGAATCTTCTTCATTATGATGTCAAAGTGTGTTATTACCGAAACAGAAGTAACACTTTAACACAATTTTTCACAATTGATTGACCAATGGTATACTGTAACAATGTGAATGGCCTCTATGAAGAACTGAATCAGAGCATTTTATTGCAGATTGGCGATTGTTTATTGACTCATCACAGAGAAGTTTGAAAGCAGTGTTGCTTTAAAATGGAAATATGAAACCATCAATCCCTATTGCTCACTCATGTCATCTAAAGGAAAGTTATAAAAATCAGTCAGTTGTTTTGGATGCTATACAATATAAGCATCATCAATGGAATATTTGTGGAGATTTGAAAGTGACTGGTGTGCTAATGGAATGCAAAGAGGTTTCACAAAATATTGTGGCTTCTTGTGTTTATGGGACAAGAGAAATACATTAGAACATTATGTTCATTGTTTTTGGGTACAGAGAAACACCTATGCTCCAGGTAGAGACAATGTGCAGCATTGTTGCTCCAACAAAAATCTTTCTTCTTTCACTACATTTAAACTTGGGATTGATTAACTCAACAGCACTACTTCAGTTTGAAGCCAGGACACGCACACCCGGCTTCATAGTGCACATGACCCAAACTCCGGGGTCATGCACACTAAGCCGAAATCCCCCTTCGGACGCGATGGCAGCGGAGAGGTGAGTAAAATCATCCTGTGGCGCTGCGTATTCATTAGCATGATAACACACCCACAGGTGCGTATTAACATGCTAATGGGGCCGTCTAGCCAGGGGAACCTAGCCCTTGCCCATTAGCATATGGTAAAAGATCTTCAGAAATACATTTCCTAAAGATCTCTTTATCTATGCTAGTGTATACAGGGACGGTTAGGCAGGGAATAGCAATATACACCCAGAACTGCTCGTGGTTCTGACTGCATATTGCACCTGACAGGTTCCCTTTAATGTCGCCAGTATATTTCCTATACCTTATAATAATGATGCTGCTCCATGGGAACTATACGTGCTACAGAAAAATTATATATACTTCTGAAATCAGGACAAAAAGAAGATTCTTAAAAGCACAAAGTCACCTGCCATGATTACTAAAAATATTCTTTTGTATACCTGTGTAATTACAATAATGATATTTTGAATCCTTTTTATTAATAACAAACATCACAATTCAGCAAATAACAGACATATTTGGTGTCCCTGTAATCGTAATGACCCAAACAATAGGTTTTCTCCCTTATCTGATGTGTTTTCTGTGTAGATGTGAATGCACGTTTTTAATTCTACAGAAAAGCTGTGATTGTGCACTTAAAAATGCAAAAGCGTTTGGTTTTTTTATTTATTTTTTTTACCTGTGTTTTTTCAGGCTCCACATAGAAGCTCATAGATGAAAAATGCATCAAAATCAGCACAGTTCAGCAGTGTCTTTAGACACACAGGGGATGGAAATTTCATGAAATCACTTCCACTTTGCATGGACATTTAGGTCGTGTTCACATGTAGCATAAGTGCTGTATTTTTTCTGCTGCTTTTTAAGCACAGAAATTCTATTTGCCCAAGCGTTAATGTGATTTCATGAAAACTTTACCCACTGTGTCTAAAGAAACTGTGCGGTTTGGGTGCTTTTTCTTTTCTTTCTTTCACTAGAGGCTTCTATGTGGAGCCTAAAAGAAATGCATGGAAAAGACTGCAGTTACATTTTTAAGTGCAGAATCAAAGCTTCTCTGTACTATTAAAAACACATAAAAAATGTGGCTTCATACTGTATCTCCTCCAAAAAACACATCAAATAATGGGAAAAGACAGCAAAAATGCAATAATCAGTGAAGATTATTGTGTAAATTGGTGCGAACACCTGCAGAAAACAAAAAACACTGTATTTCGGTAGCAATGTTGTTATATGTGAATGTGTAAGGCTACTTTCACACTTGCGTTGAACGGTATCCGTTGCATTGCGTTGTGTAACGGATGCAACGGATGTGTTGCATATAGTGACACAACGGATGCAACGGATGCTGCAAAACAACGCAATTCGTTTTGATTTTTTTTTTTTTTTTTTTCCCGGTTTTACCAGCGGCAGACTATAGTGAACGATCAGCTGATCGTTCCCTGCAGCCGGCCGCTGGGTGATCAGCTGATTGCTCCCAGTAGCCGGCCGCCGGGTGATCAGCTGATCGCTCCCGCCCGCCGGGTGATCAGCTGATCGCTCCCGGCCGCCGGGTGATCAGCTGATCGCTCCCTGCAGCCGGCCGCCGGGTGATCAGCTGATCGCTCCCTGCAGCCGGCCGCCGGGTGATCAGCTGATCGCTCCCTGCAGCCGGCTGCCGGGTGATCAGCTGATCGCTCCCCGGCCGCCGGGTGATCAGCTGATCGCTCCCTGCAGCCGGCCGCCGGGTGATCAGCTGATCGCTCCCTGCAGCCGGCTGCCGGGTGATCAGCTGATCGCTGTCACTTGCCGGCGCCCGGGCATGCCGGCGGGCGGGCGCTCAGCTGAGCGCTGTGACTTGCCGGCGGCCGGGCATGCTGGTGGCCGGTCATTCAGCTGATCGCTGTCGCTTGCCGACGGCCGGGCGCTCAGCTGAACGTTCGGCCACCGCGAGCCAAAATAAAGTTTGATTTAAAAAAAAAAAAAAAAAAAAAGAGCATGCGCAGTGAAATCCAGAGGATTCCGCTGCTCAAAATAACGTTACATGCTGCGTTCCTCCCGCTGGGCGGAAGCAACGGAGCGTCGCCCAGCGGAAGCAACGCAGCTCCTTTTGGTACAATCCGTCAACCATACAAGTCTATGGGAAACAGCGGAATCCGTTAACGGATTCCGCTGTTTCCCAAAAGGGCGGATTGTAACGGAAGGAAAATAACGCAAGTGTGAAAGTACCCTAAGATGTAGTGTAGTACTAGATGTAACAGAGGAGTTGTGTATATGGTAAGCTGATAAAGAATGCCTATATCCTGCATAACATTCCTAAGTAATGTTGCCATCTAGTGGCTGGTTTTTGTATTATGGGTATCTTATAAGGTTGCCTGGCAACCGACTGCAGCACAAGTGACAGTTGACGTGTGTGTTGAGTGTATTGTACCACCGTTTGTTGAAAAGGACTGTTCAGTAAAGTGAGGTTTGAAGAAGAACTTTAGGTGTCCATGATTCAAGTTTGGCCGACCCTGAGTGCCAACCAACAATCCATTTTCAATATGAGGTGCCAGGGCACCAGGGTGCACCAATACGGCCTCTCCCACGACTACCGCCCTCTGGCACCTTACATAGCTGTAGTGAAGAGGAGAGCCATGTGATGACCGGTTTCGCTTCCCCTGACTTCTACAAATAAGGATGTGCGTATGTGTGTGATGCCCACCTAGGGGTACTGAGGTGTCAGGGGAGGAAACAGGAGAGAACAGGACTGACAGAGGAAGTGAGAGGAGCATGGAGTGAAGTGGTGGTCAGGGGTTGGAGCCCCTGGACTACCGGACTACCTGAGCTGACTAGGTGGCAGACGGCAGAGCAGGGCCGCAGGCGACAGAGATCCGGTCGCGAAAGACCTAAAGTGAACCAGGGCAGGGTTGTAGCCCGCCGGTACTGACAGCAGGAATCCGGTCCGGAGGCCGTGCACAGTCTGGGTACCTGGACTCCAGGGCAAGGACCGCTTCAAGCACCTTACCGATTAGCCAGCAGGGGACAAGGTTCCAGACTTTGTCCCACGAGTAGCTCAGAGAGTAAAACAGAAGCCCAACGAGGGGGATATGGTGTCCGCCAGAACCCACAGAGATCTCACAGGTCAGATTCTGTGGGCAACGGCTCCCACAGTACACAAAACACGGAGCGGATTCGGGTTAAGTCACCACACAAGAAACTACAAGTGCAGGAGGAAGGGCCCCTGCCCTGTTAGCCTGTGTGCGGGACCAAGCACACCCCTCCAGAGGCTCCCGGCATCCGGCCTTGGTTTACCACATGGACTTTGTGTGATTTGTTACCACAGTGAGTACATCGGTACCATCCGGTCCATACCTAAAGACTGCTCCCTGCTACCCCTCACCATCCTCCGGGCCCCAGGACTACACCTCCCCTACCCGTGGAGGGGATTCCACCTTGCTGCCCTGCTCCATCAGCCCCGGGCACCCCCATACCAAGGCAGCGGCGGTGTCACCAACCATCACCGCAACCCACGGGTGGCGTCACTGACAAACTCTTCCCCTGTAAATACCCCCTTTTTCATTGTTGTGGGCGATGGGCCGCTGCACGAACCACGGATCCGGCTGCCATGTCGATGTAAAAGGTTTCAATAAGAAAAACAAGCAATATTTGCAATATCCGAGTATCAGCTATTTGACCAGTTGCCCATAGTGAAGATATGCCTGTTCCAAAATATACTGCGCTTCCAGAAAACGTTTACACAGATCTCTCCTCACATTGGTATACTGATGAAGAAGACAGTGCAGACATTTTTCAGCCATCTGATGAAGATTGTGGCAAACCAATTCTGTTTACTCAGTCTGCTTTGAATGATCTGGTTAGAGATCTTTATCTACCAAAAGAGTCTGCTGAACTATTGGCTTCAAGACTACAAGAGAATCGAATGTTGAAACCCGGAACAAGTGTCTCATTTTATCGCAACAGGGAAGCAGAACTGCGTAGGTACTTCCATTCAGATGGCCAGCTTGTCTATTGTACTGATGTTGAAGGGCTACTTCTCTTTATTGGACTTCCAGCATATGATTCAAGGGATTTGAGGCTTTTTATTGATAGTTCCAAAAGAAGTTTAAAATGTGTTCTGTTACTCAATGGAAATAAGTATGGCCATAGACTCCCATGTTAAAAAAAAACGGATCTAGCAAAAATCAGTTTCCCAACGGATCCGTTCTAATGGTGATTACAGAACATGGGAACTTAGCCTTATTTATTCATGTGTTTGAGACAGATTCATGAAATGTGACTTTTGCCTAAAGTCAAACTTATTTATTTTTTGGTAGGGGGTGAGAGTTGGAAGCAGCATATCTCACTTTTTCAGTTACTATAGTAAGGTTTCCGGAGGACTTTTCAATTTGGCGCATTTTCAGAAACTGGGGCTACAGAGGGCACCATTCACATTTGCTAGCTCATATTTTAGTGGATAGCACTAACTAAAATGTTATACTATGGAACAGTGCCAATCAGCTTTTTTTCTTATGCCAGTTAGTGTATCTCCGATCATGCACACACATACAAGTCTATGGGTCTATACAAGTCTATGGGTACGTGTGAAGCTCCAGTCTAATAAACGCTGAAACAGACAATGATGAAGATGGAGAAATTAATTTCTCTATCTTCTCCATGCCTGTGAGATATATATAAAATCACAAGATTGCCCTACAAATAAAAAGGGGAAGAGGTCAGGGGAACCAACTTCTGGACCCAGACAGGTGAAGAGAAGGAGACCGGCTCAGTGCAGCCCTTTAACCAAGGGGGAGGGGCTATACTACTGCACTCTGAAACCCATTGGCCAAATAAGGGGGAACAAAAACATGACAAAAGGCAAAGGGGTGTGGAGGGGAATG
This sequence comes from Anomaloglossus baeobatrachus, assembly GCF_048569485.1. Lineage (NCBI taxonomy): Eukaryota > Metazoa > Chordata > Amphibia > Anura > Aromobatidae > Anomaloglossus > Anomaloglossus baeobatrachus. Next base: position 43,739,883 of record NC_134357.1, on the reverse strand, counting down.
AAAAACACTCCATATAGAAGAGCTCAAAGAATAAGGGGCTATGCAGTCAGATGCCCTTTAGTGCTGTCCCAAACACTCATGGGCAGATTTTGTATGCTCGGTAAGCTAAGGGGTACAGTTTCTCCTTGTGGAGAGTGACGTGCCAGGTCTGGCATGCCAGTATGAGGAGAACGCCTTGTATGCTCCTCTGTGAAATTAAATATGCAAATTGCCTCACGAGGGGCAAAACCCCAAAACACTGTGTCCACAATTGAAATTCTGGTTTGGCTTAAATTCTAAGTCATAGGGTACAGTTCCACTTGCGTATGAATCACACGAGTCTTGCATCGGTATCACCTGGCACGGCCTGACGCTCTCTGTACATGAGCGTGCAGCTGCATGGAAATACATGCATATCTCCTGCTCCTGTCAGGAGAGTGTGCGGCCGTGCCGGATGATACCGATGCAAGACTCGTGCGAGTCATATGTGACGCCCCTGGACTAGTCAGGGCATCACAGGGTACTGCACGCGCTTTACCTCTCAGTGCAGAACTCAACCCCTCTTGGTTCTGGGTTCCCAACCTATAGTGCTGCCTCCATCCGCATCCAAATCTCAACCACACCTCACACTACACCCTGTCAGACACACCAGTGGGCTGCTGAGCTGGAATAGGGGTCAGGCAGACTAGTAGGAGGAAAGTAGGACAGAACAGTGGTAGCTATCGAGTAGCGAGGAGCTGGGGGGAGTGTGTCGCTCCCTGCGTGTTAAAGGTTGGGTCGCAGACGGTGGTCTGGGCCCGGAGGAGTCGGAGACATGGTCGCAGGGTATTGAGGCTGGGTGCCTAGACCTGGTCTTGGAGGACGGTCAGCAGTTCGAGTCTAATAACCAGTCCGGGACCGAAAGCACGGCGGGGTACTGAACCCTTGGTCGGGGAGTAGTTTCAGCCAACCCGGCAATTAACCTGCGAAGGATAGTGACTTTATGGACTATCCCCAAGAAGCTCAGAGATCAGGGGCACTAGCGCAACAAGGGGTATAGGGCTTTCCAACCCACGCAGCCCACAGAAATCCCAAGCATGAGCCCTTGAGAGCACAGCTCCACTACCAACAGTAGGGAGCGGGGCCTGGACAGCTTTACGCCAACGGGCCACCAGAACACTTCTAAATTGTGCACGGAGGCAGGCTCCGGACCATCCAGCAGTACTATAGGGGACGGATACCCAGACAGGCTCCCCCAAGAGGGCAGCGGCACCCAGAGACTTGGTTTACCTTGTTGTCAGAGTCTGCTTTTCATCACCGATGCTGCCTGAGTGAGTACATGGTCCTCCCCTGCTTTCAACTAGCCCTGCGTTCCCCTGCACCAGCGTCCCGCCATCTAGAGTCCCGGGGCCTCCCCTACCCATCGAGGGAAACGTCATCTGGCTGCCCCCACTTCATCTCCCCCATCGACAGCGGCAGTACTCCCCTTTACCGCAAACCACGGCTGGCGTCACAAACTCTCTCCCCTGTAAATAAAAAGGGGGCTATTTGAGAGTGGCCATGAGCCCTCGGGTCCGGAGACCCTCCAGCCAAAGCGACCCCCGTATCCAAGCCATTCGACCGCTGCAGGGGCGGCACACATACGCAAGTGGAACTCCAGCCATATACCAAGGCTCGTTAAAGGATCAATATTAACTACCTCCAATAGCTGGCATTATAGTTCCTCTCTGAAGATGTGATTTGCATATCTGTTGTAAGTGCAGATGGACAGTGTAGACAGCTCTACGTCACACAAGCTGATTTTGATAATGAAATGCTACGTATATGTGGCGCCCTCGACAAGCCAGGTCGTCACAGAACTACACCAACACACCCCACACCCCGGTTAGGCACACCGAAGCCAAACATAAAATCCTTGTTGCCTTCCTCCAGGGGCTGATGTCCACATCAGGGGGTGGGCCAGGCGGTTGGTCCGAGGAGTTCACAGTCCTGGAGGCGGGAAAAGCAGATCAGATTAGTTTGGAGAGGAGTTGGAGTGAGGAAGCAAAGTGGTGGAGGAGCAGTCTGAAGGCGGTCCAGGTGTGTGGCCCGGACGGAACAGCAAGGTTGGCAGACGGTGGTGACCGTCTGCAGGAGAGGCTAATTGGAGAAAACCGTATGGACCGTGGACGGGCGGTGGCCCGGCGGTACCGGATCGGAGAGTAAAGAGAAGCCAGCACCATCCGGCAGGGTTTACGGACCCCGACAAGGCTAGGAGTTGCCGTTAAATTTGTCAAATCCGTTAGCGAAGGGAACCTCCGGGGTTTCCCAGCAGTCAAGACCCGATTGAAGGCAACCGCTCAAACCGTAGAGGGAAACACAGGTCACCGCCAAGGCTACAGTTCCCAGGGCCAGAGCCTGCGGGCAAAAGGGGCTCCCTCAGCCTCCATCCAAGCTGGGGAGCGGGTTACCGGTGAGGAAGCCATTGGAACCGTAACACAACACAGGTGCAGGGAAAGGCAGTCACCATCAACCTGCCGGGAGGAGAAACACCGCAGCCGTCTGTGGAACCCGTCCATCCAGCCATTTGTTTTACCAGAGACTTTGCATTCGTCATTGGCTGAGTGAATACCACCGTGCCGTGCGGCACAGCGCTGCCCCCGCGACCCTGCACCTCACCAGGCCCCGTAACCCGCCTGTCATACATCCCTACCTCCCACACCAGGCCCCGGGACAACCAACCCCCTACCCACGGAGGAGAGAACCAACATCCAAGCTGCTCCCCGTCATCGCTCCCGAGATCCCCGTCCAGAGCAGCGGTGGTGTCACCAATCTCACCACAACCGTGGGTGGCGTCACGGACAATATCCCTAAACCCAAACCACCCCCTTTCACTCACGGGCGAGAAATGCCGCTCGAGTCCCCGGGATCCGGCCCACCGCTCGAGGCACCACCGAGCAGCAGCAGCAGCCGGACCCGAGCAGTGGGTGAGCGTAGCGTCCCCTCCTCCGCCCGCGACATATATGCAGTAGAAAATTCGCATCAAATCCACAACGTGTGCAGTTGGATTTGAAATGATTTCTAGCCATTTTTTATCATTGCAATCACGAACAATGCTCAGCAAGCTTGTACCATGTTTCCCCGAAAATAAGAAACTGTATTATTTTTTTTTGCCTTGAAAAATGCGCTAAGGCTTTTGGGATAGGACTTATTGTGGGGGAAAAACACAAGTTGGGAGGTAAGTTTACCCCCCCAAAATGGCACCCCTCCATCCCCCCAGGAGAGTTATACTTACCAGACCCCAGACATCTGTGTCGCTCCCAGATCCTCAGCGTGTGCTCCCTACAGGTTCTTGTCTTCTCCACAGCAGTCTTCCCCTTTTCCGGACAGCCAACACTCACATACACATCAGACTCACACATCCAGTGATACTGCACTGCTTCCGGCAGATAGGGGGACCTGGGACAATGTGAATGTGAGGACCTGCAATGGATCGCATCAATTAGTTACACCGCAGGTCCTCAATGCGTTCCACAGCGTCCCAGGTCCCCAAAGCAAAGTACCGTAAGTGTGTGTGTGTGTGTGTGTGTGTGTTCCACCGCAGGTTCAGGTTCTCGATGCGCTCCACTGCATGTCCTCCCATTCCACAGCATCCCAGTCTGAGTGAGTATAATTGCGGAGTCTATCTTCTTTCTTCTCTCTTTTGGGGGTGTCTGCTCTCTATAATGAGGTGTCCTGCAGTATTCTTTAACTTTTTTAGTTACATGGACCCTTCATTATTGAACCACTGCTAGGGCTTATTTTCGGGGAAAGGCTTACTCTGAAAAGCTGAAAATTCCTGCTAGGTCTTATTTTTGGAGTAGGACTTATTTTGCAGGGAAACAAGGTAGTATCACTGGCCATGGCTTCCTTTTTTATTTATGTAATAAAGCAGAGAGTGGTCAGCCCCAGCTGGGAGATTACTAACAAAGTTGCATTTTCACAAATCATGCAAAATACTTACTAATGTTCCCTGAAAGGGCCTAAGGGCGGCTTTGCACGTTGCGACATCGCACGTGCGATGTCGGTGGGGTCAAATCGAAAGTGACGCACATCTGGCGTCACTTTCGACATCGTACTGTGTAAATGCTAGATGATACGATGAACGAGCGCAAAACCGTCGTTATCGTATCATCGTTGCATTCACCGACATTTCCATAATGCCAGTGCCGCGACAGGTACGATGTTGTTCCTCGTTTCTGCGGCAGCAAACATCGCTGTGTGTGAAGCCGCAGGAGCGAGGTACATCTCCTTACCTGCCGCCGGCGGCTATGCGAAAGGAAGGAGGTGGGCGGGATGTTTATATCCTGCTCATCTCCGCCCTTCCGCCGCTATTGGCCGCCTGCCGTGTGACATCGCTATGATGCCGCACGACCCGCCCCCTTAGGAAGGAGGCGGGTCGCCGGCCAGAGCGACGGTCGCAGGGCAGGTGAGTGCATGTGAAGCTGGCGTAGCGATAATATTAGCTACGCCAGCTATCACACGATAGCGTACCTGCGACGGGGGCGGGGACTATCGCGTGCGACATCGCAGCATCGGCTTGCAATGTCGCAACGTGCAAAGCCCACCTAACTTTCTAGTAAGAGTCGGGCTCAAGATTCCTGGGTTGTGGGATCCCTCAACTCTCCATGGCTGCTCTCAATAAAACGCCATGAGATGCCGCTCTTGTACTAAATCAGAGCTGACGTATTCTGTACTAAATAAACCTATAAAAATACAGCCACTACACAAATAGTAATAATAGAATTCAGGTTTTATTAATGAATAAAATATTAAAAGTGCAAAAGCACAAGAACAGCACGACAGAGGACAAAATTAGAGACATAGGTACATATAAGCATAAATATGAATTACTCCACAGTATATATAGAGGACAGAAAAAATATGTCTCTAATTTTGTCCTCTGTCGTGCTGTTCTTGTGCTTTTGCACTTTTAATATTTTATTCATTAATAAAACCTGAATTCTATTATTACTATTTGTGTATTGGTTGTATTTTTATAGGTTTATATGGTTTTGGCTACAGCCTATCCATTTATTATACCCAGGGGTGTTGGTGCATTGTCACCACCAGACATTGTGTTTTCCCTGTTATGTGACATATCTTTGGTAATCTGTATTCTGTTCTAAGTAGTGACCACAAGAGTTGAGTGAGTACCTAACTATTCGTACTCGCAATACTCATAACGACTACTATCTAATACTCACATATTCATTCCGAATAGCATATGCAATGCAAGTCACTGGGGGAAAAACTCTGAATGGAATGAGTAACCTGAATGCTGTACTTTTCATGCGAGTAGCGGGGAATTCGGGTTACTCGTTATATTGCGAGTTTTTCCCCCATTGACTTGCCTTGCACACGCTATTCAGAACGAATACCTGAGTATTTGACAGCACGTGTTTTAAGTATCGCGAGTGTGATGACCCGGCCTATCAGGTCGTCACAGGGTATTGTGCAATCTGCCCTTCTGCCTGATATCCATCTCCTCCTTGTTTACGGGTCCCTGGCCTTTGGTGTTGCCAAGAACAAGCTAATGAAAATCCTAGAAACACTCTGCACCAGACACACCAATGGGTAGCCTGAAGGGAATAGGGCCACCCACTTGGGGGGTTGGTTTGGGAGGGTCAGGAGTAGGTCAGTGGTGTGGTGACTCAAGTGGAGATGTCAGGAGCTGGGCTCCCTGTTAATACTAGGTGGCAGGCGTTGGTCTGGGCCTGGTAGGAGCTGGAACACCGGTCGCAGGGGATCGTGTCAAGGGGCACGGAACTGCCGAGGAGGGCAGCCGGCGGCCTTGAGCTATCTCTGGACAGGGGCCAGGGTACGACGGGATACGTGAACCCTAGGCCAGGAAGTAGCTTCAAGCGTCCTGGTAATTTACCCGACGAGGGCGAAGTCTTCAAGATTCGTTCTCCACCCGCTCCAAAATCGGGGTAATAGCGCAATGAGGGGGGATAGGACTTTCCCAGTACATAGTCCAGAAAATCCCAAGCGTGAACCCTGAGAGCCAGCTCACTCCGTTAGCCATACGGGTGAGCAGGACCCGACTAGTTCTATACTACAGGGGTCAACCAGTAAAGAAGGTGCCAAGGGAAAGGTCACAGGCTAACAAGCAACACCATTGGGTACGGGATCCTGGCGTGTTCCCTCCTTGCTGTAGCGGTGCTCAGAATTTTGGTTTACAAGTTGTCGGTGTCAGCGTTATTGGACTGAGTGAGTACGCAGTGACCCTTTCCCCTACAACGGCATCCCCCTCTCACCATCACCGAGCCCCGGGGAATTATCCCCCTACCCATGGAGGGGTTAAACACCTAGCTTCCATTCGACCGCCACCGGGCGTTCCCATCAGCAGCAGTGGTACTCCACCTTACCACACACCGTGGGTGGCGTCACGAACTCTAAACACAAAATCCCCTGTAAATACCCCCCTTTTATTTCGAGTGGCCGCGCGACCCCTCCAGAGTCCGCGGATCCGAGCAGTCTCGGCTGCTGACGCTGGGGTGGTAATCGAGTATGAATAGTTAGGTACTCACTCAACTCTAGTGACCACTCTAAGAATGTCATAGTTTGGTCACCAGCACTTTGTAATGTACCGTCCCCGTGTCAGCGGCCGAGCCGCTTGGATCCGGAACCGCGGTGGCTCGAGGGTTCTCCGGACCCAAGTGGGGCTTGTGCGGACACTTGAATGTAAAAGGGGGGGGGGAATATGTACAGGGGGTTAGAAGTTCGTGATGCCACCGACGGTGCGTGGTAAGATGGCAATGCCACCGCTGCTGTTGGGAATGCCCGGTGGCGGTGGTATGGCAGCAAGGTGTTTAGGGGTTTTGACCCGGGACCCGGTGATGGTAGCGAAGGGGTGCCATTGGGAGAGGAAAGGGTTTCTGCGTACTCACTCAGTCCAAGAATACTGACACCGACAGCTTGTAAACCAGAATTCTGAGCACCGCTGCAGCAAGGAAGGAGCACGCTTGGATCCGTGCCCTTGGTGTTGCTTGTTAGCCTGTGACCTTTTCCGTGGCACCTTCTTCACTATTTGGACCCTGTAGTGTGGAACTAGTCGGGTCCCGCTCACCTGTATGGCTAACAGAGTGAGCTTGTGTGACGCCCTGGCAAAACCAGTTAGTCACAGGTAGGCCCCTACATAACACCTTAACTCACAAGGAAACACACAGCCGACCAGAAACCCTAGTCATCCCCCCTTAGGGACAGACAGACACCAGTGACCAGTGACACCAGTGACCAGGCGGTTGGAACACGCCCACCCAGGGGTCTAGACAGCCCAGAGCGAGAAAACAGATAGATCAGTTTGTAGAGGAGTGTGCGCTGGAGCGAGGGGTAGCTCCAGCAGTGAAGTTCAAGTTAAACGGTACCAGGGTAGGAGCCCTGGTGCCACTGGCTAGGAGGCAGACGGAGGTCTCAGTCAGCAGGAGACGGGAAGACGGCTCGGCAGAACCGAGGTGGACCGGGACAGGGTTGTAGCCTGCCAGTACCTACAACAGGGACCCGACCGGAAACCGTGCACAAAGGGGGGTACTCGGATCCTGAAGCCAGCACCAGAACCTACTAGAGCTGGTTAATTAACCGATTGAGGCCAGGACTAGAGGTCCTGTCCCACCCAAAAGTCCCTCATAGAAGACAACAGCCCACCGAATAGGGATAAGCGGTCACCGCCAAGGCCCAGAGATCCCACGGGCCAGCGTCTGCGGGCACGGCTCCTTAGGCCACATCCAGCCGGGAGCGGACTCCTGAGTTCCATACCGGGGAAGTCCATTGAACACAAAAAGGTGCAGGAACAGGATAGAGACCACCAGCCTGGTGGGGGACCCCGAACGCAACCAGCCGCAGCACCGGCCACCACCATCTTGGTTTACCAGAGAATTGTGTGTGTTACTAATCGTGAGTAGAGTTGAGCGCGGTTGGTGGTTCGTGGTTCTCCAGTTCTAGGCTCGAGTGATTTTGGGGCATGTTCTAGATCGAACTAGAACTCGAGCATTTTGCAAAAGCTCGATAGTTCTAGAAACGTTCGAGAACGGTTCTAGCAGCCAAAAAACAGCTAAATCATAGCTTGGTTTCTGCTGTAATAGTGTAAGTCACTCTGTGAATCAAACTATTATCACATTTCAGTGTATAGTGTGCGTGAACAGCGCCTTCAGATCACTGCTGTTTCAATAATGGCGATCGCCATTTTTTTTTTTTTTTCTTGTCTTCCTTCCCTAAGCGCGCGCGTCTTGTGGGTCGGGCCAGCATGTCAGCCAATCACAGACACACACACAGCTAAGTGGACTTTGAGCCAGAGAAGCAACGGCATGTGTGATAGGATCTGCATGTCACATGTCCCTGCATTATAAAACCGGACATTTTCTTCACGGACGCCATTATCTGCCTTCTGCGTCTTTGGTGTCAGACATCACTGGCGCAGCTCCGTCCTCCTGAGTCCTATAGCCGATACAGCTGTATGCGCTGCATACACAGCGTTAGCATAGGGAGAGCACTTTATAGCAGTCCTTTTAAGGGCTCAAACCGGCAGGGTCAGAGTTAAGGTGACAGGTCCTGAAAACAGCGCCAGCGTCTGTGCAGCCAAGGTCAGGGATTTCCTCCCTGCATTTCACCATTAGGAGGGAATAGAAAGGCAGGCTTCCATTCCTCTACCCAGAGCACCACAATCCTGCCACTGTACCCTCTTGTCCTCTGCACACTCCAACTCATAACTAAGCCATTATACTAGCAAACACTCAGTGTACCTAGTGGCATCCTATCTGTGGCTATTGGACTTTGCTTTAGTCCCACTAGTGCAAAGACATTTGCAGAGCACGTCTGCCTGCATTGCACACTCCAACTAATTATAACGAAGCCATTATGAGGGGCACTGCAGCCAGAAACTTGAGATGCTGCCCCCTGACTGCTGGCCCCTATGCATGTTTAAATAGAGGTCTCCCCCCCTGGAAAGACACTGACCTGCCGCCCCCGCCTTCTGTGGTGTGACTGGCCTAAGCCCCGCTTCCTGGTTACATATCACTGTGTTGCCCAGCTTCCGGCCTCTCTGCTGCAGAACCCGGACCTGTGTCCCACCCTCCCTCCCTTTTGTTTTTCCTATTTTGATTGAGTTTACGGTGTTTAAGTCGCAGCAGCGGAAGGGGTAGGAGAAGTGGTGGTGAATTACCCGCGCCGGACGGCCGGAAGGCGGTACATTTACCTGAACCCCGTGATGTTGGCAAGTTAATGCCTGGTAAAAAGCTGCGACCAAATTTTATGCCAAAAGATGAGAGTGGTTTTTCCCCATGCCTCTCTCCAAAAAAATGGAAAATTCAAATAAAAGTATTTTTAATTTATAAGAGAACGGTGTCGTGTCTTTCTAGGGGGGGAAAATGGTGGTAGTTGGGTCCTGGCAGTCTACTAGCAAACACTCAGTGTACCTAGTGGCATCCTATACGTGGCTATTGGACTTTGCTATAGTCCCACTAGTGCCAAGACATTTGCAGAGCGCATCTGCCTGCATTGCACACTCCAACTAATTATAACGAAGCCATTATACTAGCAAACACTCAGTGTACCTAGTGGCATCCTATCTGTGGCTATTGGACTTTGCTATAGTCCCACTAGTGCCAAGACATTTGCAGAGCGCATCTGCCTGCGTTGCACACTCCAACTAATTATAACTAAGCCATTATACTAGCAAACACTCAGTGTACCTAGTGGCATCCTATACGTGGCTATTGGACTTTGCTATAGTCCCACTAGTGCCAAGACATTTGCAGCACGTCTGCCTGCGTTGCACACTCCAACTAATTATAACTAAGTTGCATTGTCAGGGATATTTATTCTTTATTATTCTGCTGTTAATAAAGCTAGACCACCACTGCAATCTTCACCACCTCTCAATTTTTACTACCACATTTTCAGTCCACAATCTTGTCGCAATCAACATGAGTGGCAAAATGACAGATGCTGGTGGAAAGGGGAAGAGGCGTGGTGGAAAAGGCAAAAAAGGTTTTGTCCGTGGGGAAGGTGGCAAAGCTCCATTATCATCTGCTGAAGATAGACCATCTACCAGCAAAAGTAAGATGTCTACTACTTACCGTGGACAATCCGATGTGCTCCCTTTTTTACGGACACGAACAACAGGAAGAAAGGTAGATGATGGGCAAAAAAGGAAAATGCTTGAATGGATCTCAAGTGGTCCAACAAGTGCCCTCTCAGCCACTTCAAGTACCGCATCCAAAAAACACCAGTCCTCTGAGTTGTCATCCCAATCACACTTGATTTCTCCTAGCTCTGAAGTCTCCATCAGCCCTGCACAGTATGGTGGAACTGAGATGGCTGAGTCTGCAGAGCTGTTCAGTCACACTATAGCCTGGGAATCAGAGGTCTGCTCCCAAGCTACAGTGAGTACAGAAAAGGAAATGGTCTGCAGTGATGCCCAGAACCTTTGTGACTCTGATTCAGGCCGTGAGGACCAAGTTTCTGAGCATAATGTTGACCCTTTGTCACAAACTGTAACACCTGTGGTTATAGACAATGAGGAACATACTGATGAAGATGAGACGCAGATACCCGATTGGGATGACAACTTAAATATTCGGTCAGGGCAAGAAGAGGCTCGGTCTGAGGGGGAGGGGAGTGCAAACACAACAATTGATGATGACGTTCTAGATCCCACCTACTGTCAACCCCCAGTCAGGCACTCGAGGAGGTCAACAGAGGCGGTGGAGGAGGATGCAACCGACGACGAAGTTACCTTGCGCCTTCCTGGACAGAGTCGGAGCACTGGTAGCACGTCTACAACTGCATCCTCAGCCACCACTCTGCCTATGAGCATTATTCGGGGTGGATCAACAGGTCGCATGGCCTCTAAGCCTTGCCTAGCCTGGTCCTTTTTTGACATCGAAAAAGATCGCCCAAATCATGTGATATGTAACATTTGTCATGATTCTCTTAGTAGAGGTCAAAACCTCAGCAGTTTGACAACTTCTTCCATGAATCGTCACATGAATAAATATCATAAGTCCCGGTGGGAAGCTCACCGTGCTGCAATGCGGCCTAGCGGAGTGAACCATCCACCGCCCGCCCCTTCCAGTGCATCCGCGCGCTTTTCATCTTCTAGGACTGTGGGGACAGCTGTCACACCTGTTTTTCCACGCAAAACTTCCACCACTGTAACCGCAACAGGCAGTTTGCTTGTAAGGTCGTCAGTTGGTTTGGAAGGGGAAACAAGTGAGTGTGTACAGCTCTCTCAGACATCGATAGCACCAACGTTGGATCAAGGCAACATCATGTCTCCGCCTGCACTTTCCTCACAAACCTGCATTTTTCCAGGGACACCCTACTCAACACCGTCTACACACAGCAGCCAGATCTCTGTCCCTCAGATGTGGTCAAATAAAAGGCCACTTCCTCCGACCCATGACAAAGCTAAGAGGTTGACTCTATCCCTCTGTAAGCTGTTGGCTACCGAAATGCTGCCTTTCCGCCTAGTGGACACACAGGATTTTAGAGACCTTATGTCTGTCGCTGTGCCCCAGTACCAGATGCCTAGTCGCCACTACTTCTCTAAGAAAGGTGTGCCCGCGCTACACCAGCATGTCGCACACAACATCACCGCTTCCTTGAGAAACTCTGTGTGTGAACGGGTGCATTTCACCACCGATACTTGGACCAGTAAGCATGGACAGGGACATTACATGTCGCTGACTGGGCACTGGGTAACTATGGTGATAGATGGTGAAGGGTCTGCTGCACAAGTCTTGCCGTCCCCACGACTTGTGTGTCAATCCTATGTCTGTCCAAGTTCCGCCACAGCTTCTGCATCCTCCACCTCATCTGGGTCCTCCACCTCCGCCCCAAGCCTGCCTGGTCAGGCCACCAGCGTTCTCACTGCGCAGAAGGAATCACGCACCCCTCATTACTATGCTGGCAGCAGAGCGCAACGGCATCAGGCGGTCTTTAGCTTGACATGTCTTGGGAATAAGAGTCACACAGCTGAGGAGTTGTGGTCAGCTCTGCGGTCCGAGTTTAATAAATGGTTGTCTCCACTCAACCTGCAGCCTGGTAAGGCCGTGTGCGACAATGCTGCAAACCTGGGTGCGGCACTTCGCCTGGGCAAGGTGACACACGTACCTTGTATGGCTCACGTGTTGAACCTTGTCGTGCAGCAATTTTTAACACACTATCCCGGCCTAGATGGCCTTCTGAACAGGGCACGAAAACTGTCAGCTCACTTCCGCCGTTCAAGCGCCGCAGCAGAGCGACTTGCATCGCTCCAGAAGTCTTTCGGCCTGCCGGTTCATCGCCTGAAATGCGATGTTGCGACACGCTGGAATTCAACTCTCCACATGTTACAGCGACTGTGGCAGCACCGCAGAGCCCTGGTGCAATACGTCATGACGTATAGCCTGGGCCAACGAGATGCAGAGGTGGGGCAGATCACCCTGATGGAGTGGTCTCAGATCAAGGACCTATGCACCCTTCTGCACAGTTTCGACATGGCGACGAATATGTTTAGCTCTGACAATGCCATTATCAGCATGACGATTCCAGTCATTTACATGCTGGAGCACACGCTAAACACTATTCGGAGTCAGGGGGTGGGACAACATGAAGGGGAGGAACTACAGGAGGATTCATATGCGCAAGGGACAACAACATCACCAAGGTCCAGACGTTCATCATCACCAACGCAGCAGGCATGGGACCATGGGGGACAGGGATCGACAAGGGCGCATAGTAGCAGGCGAAATGTTGAGCAAGGTGCAGGAGAACATGAAGAAATGGAGGACGAACTGTCCATGGACATGGAAGACTCAGCGGATGAGGGAGACCTTGGTCAAATTTCAGTTGAAAGAGGTTGGGGGGAGATGTCAGAGGAAGAAAGAACGGGTAGCACCTCTATGCCACAAACACAGCGTGGACTTGGTCCGCATGGCTGCGCATGACACATGAGTGCCTTTTTGTTGCACTACCTCCAACATGACAGTCGTATTGTCAAAATTAGAAGTGATGATGACTACTGGATTGCCACACTATTAGATCCCCGGTACAAGTCCAAATTTTGTGACATAATTCCAGCCATAGAAAGGGACGCACGTATGCAGGAGTATCAGCAGAAGCTGTTACTCGATCTTAGCTCGGCTTTTCCACCAAACAACCGTGCAGGTGCAGGGAGGGAATCTCCCAGTTGTAACTTGACAAACATGGGACGATCTCGTCATCTTCAACAGTCTACCCGTACCAGTAGGACCGTATCTGGTGCCGGTAACAGCAATTTTATGGAATCTTTTCATAATTTTTTTAGACCCTCTTTTGCAAGGCCACCAGAGACAACAAGTCTGACACATAGTCAACGGCTGGAGAGGATGATACAGGAGTATCTCCAAATGAACATCGATGCCATGACTGTGCAACTGGAGCCTTGCTCCTTTTGGGCTTCAAACCTAGAAAAATGGCCAGAGCTCGCAACTTACGCCTTGGAGATTTTGTCGTGTCCAGCTGCCAGCGTTGTCTCTGAACGTGTATTCAGTGCTGCTGGGTGTGTGCTGACAGATAAGCGCACGCGTCTGTCCAGTGACAATGTGGACAGACTGACGTTCATCAAAATGAACAAGTCATGGATCCAGAAGGAATTTACTACCCCTGTGTCATCCTGGGGAGAGTAAATGCTTGTTGATTTGGAATGTGCTTGATGCAAATCAAAACATCCTGTTTGCAACTAGGGCACAAGTGCTGCCACTGATAAGGTGTCTGTGTGGGGCCCAATTTTTGGAAAAAAGGGAGACTCCGCTTGGAGTAACCCTTGCTTACATTGTTTTTAAAAGAAGCCAAGATGAACAAGTCATGGGTCAGCAAAGACTTTATCTACCTACCCCGGTGTCATCCTGGGGACGGATAAGAATGGCGTATTTTGGAATGTGCTTGATGCAAATCTAGCTGTGAAGTGTACAACTAGGGCACAAGTGCTGCCACTGAATGGGTGGGTGTGTGTGGGGCCCAATTTTTGGAAAAAAAGGGAGACTATGCTTGGAGTCACCTTGCGGTGTTTTACATGATTTTAGAATGGCGTGCCATGCCTATATCTGTGTGTCCTCCTCTTTTTCCTTGTCCAGCTGTTTTGTTTTCGCATGAGTATATGTCCTTGTCACTTTCCAATGTGTTTGAGTTGTTTGTCACCTTTTGGACACCTTTGAGGGTGTTTTCTAGGTGTTTTACTGTGTTTGTGATTGCCTGCCATTGTTTCCTATTGGCTCGAGTTCGGTTCGTCGAACGTTCGACGAGCCGAACTCGAACGGGAGGTCCGTTCGGCGAACCGACCTCGAGCCGAACCGGGACCGGTTCGCTCATCTCTAATCGTGAGTACTCCAGCACCCCCTGCGGTCACCATCCCCTGCACTGAGCCACTGGGTCCCGGGGCCACCATGCCTGCCCACGGAGGGGTTAACAACTTTCTGTGCAACATCTCCCCTGAGTGCCCCATAACACCAGAGGTGGTGCCCCACTTCACCACACACCATGGGTGGCGTCACGAACTTGTTACGGCCTAGCCCGTACATCTGTGTCCCCCCATTTATTCGGCGTGTCCACAAGACCTCCGGGTCTGGAAACCCTCGAGCCATCACCCCTGAAGGCTCAGACCCGAGCATCGCCGGCTGCTGGCATGGGGGCGGCACACTTGCTCTCAGGGTTCACGCTTGGGATTTTCTGGACTGTGTTTTGGGAAAAGTCCTATCCCATCGTTGCGCTAGTACCCCGATTTTGGAGTGGATGAGGGATGAATCTTGAAGACTTCACTCCCATCGGGTAAATTACCAGGACGCTTGAAGCTACTTCCTGGCCTAGGGTCCACGTACCCCGTCGTGCCCTGGCCCCTGCCCGGAGACGGCTCAAGGCCGCCAGCTGCACTCCTCGGCAGATCCGTGCCCCTTGACACGATCCCCTGCAACCGGGGTTCTAGCTCCTACCAGGCCCAAACCAACGTCTGCCACCTAGTAGTCTCAAGGAGCCCTGTTCCCAAACCGGTGACCTCTCACTTCGAGAGACACCACTCCACACTCCTTCTCCTTCACTTTCTCTCTCTCTTCTCACTTTTCACTTTCCCCTACCAACCCCCACCCGTGGGCGGCCCTATTCCCTTCAGGCCCCCCAATAGTGTGTCTGGTGGGTGTGGTGCAAAGTGTTCCTAGGGTTTTGACTGACTCTGATCTTAGCAACACCAAAGGACAGGGATCCGTAACCAAGGAGGATGTGGATACTATACAGAAGGGCAGATTGCACAATACCCTGTGACGACCTGATAGTTTACGGTGACACCCTGGCCTATGTGCAAAAAGCAAAACCTGCATTCCAAGAGGGGCCAGTGATTTGATACTACTTTGCATGGCAGGTTCCCACAACCTGGAAGTTCAGGCTCAACGTTTGCTATAAAGTCAGGTCCTTTAACCCCTTAACGACCTTTGACGTACTGGGTACGTCATGGTGACATGGTGCTAAACGACCCATGACGTACCCAGTACGTCATGGCGAAATCGGGGTCCCGGAGCCCTGGGGGAGTGAAATTTGTTTAATTAAACTGTAGATTCGGGAAGGAGGGGACCTCTGCCTGACCTCAGGAGGGGTGGTGCCTCCTCCCCGAACCTACAGAGGCTGTGATTGGCTGACGAACGCCGCTCAGCCAATTACAGTCACTGTAATGTTCCAGCCATTGAAAATGGCTGGAACATTGAAATCCAGCCCTGATCAGTGCTGCTGTAGCACTGGCCATTGGCTGGAGCTGGGTGATCGGTGCTTGACCCGCCCCCAGCTCTGATTGGAGAGACCGGTCTTGTGACCGATCTCTCCAATTACCGTGGATCTGGTGCCGGTGACCATCGGTAAGTTGCTGCCCCCGCCGCCCGCCCATGTCCCCGATCGCCCTGCCAGCCCCGCCGCTGTCTCCGATCGCCCCGCCGCTGTCTCCGATCGCCCCGCCCGCCACCGCCAGCCCCGCCGCTGTCTCCGATCGCCCCGCCGCTGTCTCCGATCGCCCCGCCCGCCACCGCCAGCCCCGCCGCTGTCTCCGATCGCCCCGCCGCTGTCTCCGATCGCCCCGCCCGCCACCGCCAGCCCCGCCGCTGTCTCCGATCGCCCCGCCTGCCATTGTCCCCGCCGCCACGTTCGCCACTGTCCCCGCCGCCACGTTTGCCACTGTCCCCACCGCCACATTTGCCACTGTCCCCACCGCCATCGCACCCACCTTTTTCAGCAGCTCCTGCCCCCGAATCGGCCCCCACTGTTCCCGATCGGCCCCCACTGTTCCCGATCGGCCGCCGCCGCCTCCTTCATCGGCTGCCCCTTCTCCATCGCCACTACACCTCCTCCCCCTCCATGTGCTGCAAGCCACCCTCCCCCCTCCATGTTCTGGGGGCCCCCTCCCCCCGGGGCCCCCCCTCCTCCATGTGCCATCTCTCTCTCCCATCAGACTCTGCCCCCTCCCCGATCTGCTGCCTGCTCTCTCCCATCCTCTTCATCTACTGCCCCCTCTCACACTCCTCAATCTGTTGCCTCCTCTGTCTGCTGTGATCCTGCTGCCTAGATCCATCCTGTAAGGTAGGTATCCCCATCTCACCTCCCTCCCCCCCATCCTCCGCCGCTCCTCCAGCCGCTGCGCCATTTCCCATCATCCATCTGCTGCGCCCTTTCCCATCCTCTGCGCCCTTTCCCATCTTCCATCCGCTGGGCCCTTTCCTATCCTCTGCCGCTCCTCCATCCGCTGCACACTTTCTCATCTGCCGCCCCGCCCTCTCGCATCGCATTATCCAGCGCAGTGGCTCGCTTCCAGACTGGAGTGGATGATGCGATGCGAGACTCGTGCATTGCTCTCACGTTTGACACTGGTCTTAGTGGCAGGCGCTCATATTTTTTTTTTTTTTTACTGATGTCTGAATTTTTTATTTCGCCAAACTAATTTTTTTGTATGGGAGGGGGGGGGGGGGGGTCTAGTTTCTAAAATGGGATCACATGTGGGGGAGTTCCATTGTTTAGGCACCTCAGGGAGTCTCCAAATGCAACATGGCGTCTGCTAATAATTCCAATCAATTTTACTTTGAAATGGCGCTCCTTCTCTTCTGAGCCCCGCCGTACGCCCAAACAATTGATTTCCACCACATATGAGGTACCTGTGTACTCAGGAGAAATTGCACAATACATTTTATGGTGCATTTTTTCCTGATACCCTTGTGAAAAAAAGCTACCTGGTTGAAAAAACAATTTTGTGGTAAAAAAAAAAAAAAGAAAAAAAAAAAAAAAAAAAAAGAATAAAATATTTTCACGGCTGAACATTACAAACGTTTGTGAAGCCTCCAGGGGTTCAAAGTGCTCACTAAACAGCTAGATAAATTGCATGAGGGGTCTAGTTTCCAAAATGGGGTCAATTGTGGGGGAGCTCCATTGTTTAGGCACTTCAGGGGGGGTCTCCAAACGCAACATGGCGTCCGCTAATAATTCCAACCAATTTTGCTGTAAAATGGCGCTCCTTGCCTTCCGAGTCCTGCTGTGTGCCCAAACATTTGATTTCCACCACATATGAGGTATCTGCGTACTCAGGAGAAAATGCACAATACATTTTATGGTGCATTTTTTCCTGATACCCTTGTGATAAAAAAAGCTACCTGGTTGAAGCAACAGTTTTGTGGTAAAAAAAAAAAGTTTTTCTTTTCACGGCTCAACGTTATAAACTTCTGTGAAGCCCCCAGGGGTTCAAAGTGCACATCAAACATCTAGAAAAAATATTTGAGGGCTCTAGTTTCCAAAATGGGGTCACTTATGGGGGAGCTCCATTGTTTAGGCACCTCAGGGTGTCTTCAAACCCGACATGGCGTCCGCTAATGAGTACAGCTAATTTTGCATTTTTCCTGATACCCTTGTGAAAATACTAATTTTTATGGCTAAAGTAACATTTTTGTGTTAAAAAAGTAAAATTTTAATTTTTTCTTCTACATTGCTTTGGTTGCTGTGAAGCTCCTGAAGGGTTAATAAACTTCTTGGATGTGGTTTTGAGCAGAGTGAGGGGTGCAGATTTTAGAATAGGGTCACTTTTGGGTATTTTCCTTCGCCTAGGTTTCTCAAATCACTCCAAATGTGATGTGGTACCTAAAAAAAATTTTTTTTGTAAATTTTGTTGGAAAAATGAGAAATTGCTGATGAACTTTGAACCCTTCTAACTTCCTAACGGAAATTTTTTTTTTTTCAAAAATTGCGCTGGTGTAAAGCAGACAAGTGGTAAATGTTATTTAGTAACTATTTTGTGTGACATATCTCTCAGATTTATGGGCATAAAATTTCAAAAACTGCAAAATTTTCGCCAAATTTCTGAAATTTTCACAAATAAACGCAAAACATATTGGCCTAAATTTACCACTGACATGAAGTACAATATGTCACGAAAAAACAATGTCAGAATCGCCAGGATCCGTTGAAGTGTTCCAGAGTTATAACCTGTCAAAGTGACACTGGTCAAAATTGCAAAAAATGGCCGGATCTTTAAGGTGAAAACAGGCTAGGGGCTGAAGGGGTTAAGGGGGCTTTAGATAGTATTCTGTGCAATTTTGTTAATAGGCAATTAAATGTGTGGGGGTGAGGCCTAAGTGAAAATATTTAAATAAAAATAATGCTTACTGTATGGTCATGAAAACCATCAAACAAGTCCAGAGATGGGCCAAACATATTAATGTACAGTAATGGCCAGAAGCGAGCAGCTTAAAAACAAATCTCCTTTTTCAGGACTGTTCTCCCGGAAACTGAAGTAAATGACAATTCACCAATACATGGGTCTGCCCCAATGATTTATTAAATTTACACTAAAAGGATAAAAACAGGAATGAGTAAGTTAAAATAAAATCCTCGTTACACAGCATTTGGTTTGCATGTCGGGGGCAGAGGAGAGAAGAGCAAAAGCTGCTCCGATTGATTGGGTAATGGCAAGGCTTGAGGTAGGTTGACTTGAGAAATAGATTCTCCCAGCAATAAGGAGTTGTGGTTGTCATCAGTGGGGGAAGCAGACAGTTCTGGAAAATAGGGTACAAAGAACAAGAAATCCCCCGGAAGCTCAGTGGACGCCAGATTACACCGCATTGCGCTTACAGTGGATGTCAAGTTGGCGAAACAAGGGCTCGTGTCCAAAGCGGGTGAGGTCACTGGAGAATTTGTAATTTTACTTCCTGGAGATCCCACAAGGCTGTCAGACCTCAGGGACGTCACATTTTTTTTGTTAACCAGCTTTTTAGAGGGTTTACTACAATTGCACTTTTTCCACTTCCACTTGAAATGATTATCAAGGGTCTTAGCACATCTTGGATCGAGAGTCCAGTAGGCCCCTTTCCCTGTGGAAACAGAAGGTGACAAGGAACTTGGTTAGAAAAACCAAATACAATTCTATGAATTGTTTTCCCTCCTGACCCCAGGATGGACGACAAAAATAATTTAATGGGAGAAAAAAAACCAAAACAAAAAAATAAACCCCACAACACTTTTAGAGCATAATGCATTTGCAGCAGAAATACAATGCTATGGCACCAATAAACAGTAGTTTCATGGCAAAGTTCTTCTGAATTACCGCTATATTATTTTTCTTGTTTTCGTAAAATGGAAAAAAAAACAAAGACCCCAAATTTAAGGTTTTGTTGCAAATAGAGAATTAATCCAGCCACATGATTTATGAGATGTACAATACTATAGATCAGAAATTAGTCGTTGTAGGAATGGGGAATTTTGTTGACATTAATGAGGTTCTTACAAAAAAAAAAAAAAAAATATATAATAATTTATATATATATATCTCACTTACAGTATTGGAATCGCGGTCCGAATCCTCCCACAATGTTCTAATAATGATTTATTAATTACGCTGTGGATTGGCAAAGGTTTCTCAGAGAACAAAAAAAAAAAAAAAAACACAAATACAAAAACACACCCTTTGAGGAGCCCATTTGGAGCCTCTGCTAATGAGCCTCTGCTGCGGATGTCAGCTGAGGGTCATGCGACTGTGATCTGATCTTGCGATCGTGTCGCGAGCGGGGAGGTACGCCACTGCCGCGCGCTCGCTAACACTCGGGTCCGGCGCTGCTGCTGCTCGGTGGCTCGAGCGGTGAGTGTTATCTGTGACGACCTGGCTAGTCCAGGGCACCACAATCGCATCACAGGTGCGGAGAAGAGGGAGGGAGCACTTTCTCCCCATCTCCTCCACTGCCTGTATCTGCGTATATCGCACTGCACTCGGATTACATACGTGAGCAGTACGATGTTTCACACGCTCCCATAGACTTTTATGCGGGTGCGTGAGCCGAGAATCGCTGCCAAACGCAGCATGCTGGTATTCATTCTGCATGCCACTATGGCATGAGAAATCAATCGCAGATGGACACTGCCCCATAGTTTTGCACTAGAATGAGAACAATCCGATGTTTTATCGGATTGCATTCGCCCATGCAAAACGCAAGTGAAACCGAACCCTTAAAGCGAGTATTTAGGAGTTAAGGTGCATTCCAGTTTTGTTCACTTCCATATCAGTTGGTGAGCGGGGCTGGATATATCACATCTACATAAATTTGCCACCTGCACGGGCAACCTGCCATTATTACGCACCTGTCCAAGTCTAATAAAGTAGCTCAGGCGCATTCTACCGGCCACTCGCACACCGCCAGTGATGTCATCAGAACCGCTCATCATCTGATGCGAAGCAAGGATGATTGGATTAACCCTAATATAGTTGAGGTCCGAAATCAGAAAATCTGTTCAGTAAAATTTCCTCTTGCATTTAATTTCCAACCTAAGATTTCAATGTCCAGCATGTAATATTTGATCTCCCCTGTAGGAGGTGCTGCAGAGCAATGTAGTATAATGTGGACCTGCCATTCAAAGCTCAACGTATGGCAGAAAACTACAGCTCCCAGGGTCTAAGGCATGCTTGGAGTTGTAGTTTCAACCATATGTTTTTTTTGTTTGCCCCATACAGATTTTTGCTTCAAGATACACCCTGGAGTCTCATTCACTGACTGCAAGTAGATTTTGTAATAGTCATTAATTAACAGAGAAGCTTAAGTTTTCAATTATACAGCAAAATTAGAGGAAATCTATAGGACACTATACAGCATTTTTACAGATTATACTATGATCTGAAGTCAAAGTTTTGTTCTTAATTTGGTGCAAAAAGTACGGTATTTGAGGAATTAGAGAAAAGTTATGATCTTTAGATTTAGATTTCCCCCCTTTTTTTTCCTGCGCCTTTGTAGGGTTAAAAATTTAGAGGGGAAAACAATGCATGATTTTTCAATAGGTTTTAAAATGTCAATCTGCAAAAAAAAAAAAAAAATTTACACTTTTGTATTCCACTTGGGTACTGGAGTTCAAGGGAACAAAAAAAAAAAATAATTACATTTCAAAAAGCGGCAAAAAATAAAAAAAAAAAAAAAAAATGCTGCAGGAGCACTCACCACGATCATCCCTGGCCACCTTCTTGAAGCAGCTGATCTGCGACAAGGTGTCTCTGATGGACTTCTGCCACTTGGTCTTGCTTTTATAGGAAGGGAAGTGGTCGACCAAATAGTTACAGATCTGGCGGAGGGTCAGCTTCTTCTCGGGTGCGTTCTGAAAAGCCATGGCTACTAATGCCTTGTCGGAGTAAGGTGGTCTCACAATTTCAATTACGTCATCATGGCTTAGGATAGGCAAACAGGGCATGTCTGGCTCTGCATACTCAGCAGGAGTCAACACTTGGGCTTGGCTGTTGGTACAATCACTTGGCAAATATCCTGGGCCATTCTCATTGAGGTGTGAAGGGTTAATGGTAGAGCCACCAAACCTCTGATATGGGTCAGCATTTGACTCTTGGTAGTCTGATGACATACTCTGAGGCTGGTGCAGGTCCTGCTGATGTAGATTAACGTAATCTCCAGTAAAGACCTCAATGTCTGTTAAATCCAGTGTATAGAAGTATCCTGGCTGGGAACTGGATGCATGCTGCCCATAGGAATCCATGTTAATTCCTAATGTCTGCTGACTTACCAGAGGTAACAAGACTTGTCCTCAGCCTCCTAATGAGCTCCAAGTTGGAAAGTTGCATTGAAGTAATGACCTTCTGCACAATTTACAGGCAATTTCCAATCAAGCCCCAAGGAAGCTGAAACAGTTTATAGTAATGAAGCCGATGCTGCCCCAGCCCTCCTTCACACGTCCGTGTCTGGCTACTTTCACACTTGCGTTGAACGGCATCCGTAGCATTGCGTTGTGTGACGGATACAACGGATGCGTTGCATATAGTGGCACAACTGATGCTACGGATCGTACAAAATAACGCAATCCGTTATAGTTTTTTTTTTCCTTGACTTTACACATCTGGGTATGCGCAGTTGTGTAAAGACGGATGCGTTAATGGAATCCGTCAAATGGCGGTTTCTAATGGAATCCGCCACCATAGGCGTCCATTATAAAAACAATAAACGCCAACGGATTCCTGCAGGTTGCGTTTTTTTTTACACTCTGCCAAGCGCAGAAACACGCTACATGCAGCGTTCCATCCGCCCGGCGGTCACTGACGGTCAGTGACAAAACAACTGATGCGCCGCGGTGCGGATGCAACGCAAGACCATCTGTTGCTATCCGTAGCTAATAGAAGTCTATGAGGACTAAAACGGTTTCCTGCAACGGTTACCGTAATTCCTCAAGGCGGCGGATAGCAATGGAAGCCGTTAAATGCAAGTGTGAAAGTAGCCTCTCTGGTATGTATGACGTCGGTTTTCACACACACACCGGAGACCCGGACACACGTAGATCCAATAAAATCAATGGGTCTGCGCACATGTCCGTGTTTTCACATGCACGTGTGTTTGTGTGGAGCACACGCGTGTCCGTGTGCTCCACACACCGACATGTTCGTTTTTCTCCGGCAGCACTGATGTCACACAGATCGCGCACTGATGTGATCCGTGTGACACGTACTGGAGAAAACATGTCTTTGAAATAAAATTATTTTCTATACTCGCCTGCCTCCAGCGCTGCTGTCTTCGGAGCTGCGGTCACTTGCTTCTGGGGGCATCCATTACGCTCATTGTATATTCACTGCCCACAGACTGGAAGCAGCAGCGCTGGAGACAGGGTGGGTATAGAAGTTCATGCTGTCCGTGTGCTATGTGGATGTTACACGGATAGCACACTGACAGCACACGCTAAACACACATACGGACACAAAACACACGGCGCCAATCTCAGCGCGTGATCATCGTGATTCTCTGGTGCCCTTTTAATGAAGATTCAAAAAACAGAGAAAGGTGGCGGGCGACAAATGGGATCACCAAACGTTATGCAGAAATTACAAATTATCTTTATTTACATGAAACACCAAAATTCTATTAAAAAACATTTAAAACACTCCAAAAAGTGAAAAAACACAAACAATGGGGCTTGCATATAATAAAGCATGATAACCCCCCCCCCCCCCAATAAAAACCCTTATTTCAGATAAATAGCACCATGTTCCATGGTGCTATTTATCTGAAATAAGGGGTTTTTTTTTGGGGGGGGGGTTATCATGCTTTATTTATAATTTATAGACCCTCACAGGGAAATGGCTTAATGAGTGTGTATATGTCGCGGGCGGAGGGGACGCGCTCGCCACGCTCGGGTCCGGGGCTTCTGCTGCTGCTGCTCGGTGGCTCGAGCGGTGGGCCAGACCCGGGGACTCGAGCAGCGCTCCTCACCCGTGAGTGAAAAGGGGTGGTTTTGTGGCGCCCCTGACCTGGTCAGGCACCACTGAGTACTGCACCCATGCTGGGGACAGTACAACACAGGTAATCCAGAAGGCTGACCGGGGTGTGGTACACAGGCGCATAGTGATCAGGTCTCACACATGTACCCATGAGAGGACCCCTGGGGATCCCAGGAGGGGGAAAAGCCTTGACCTTCACTGGAATAGTGGAGGGGGCCAAAAGCCTCCATCTCCTCTCAAGGGGTGTGGTAAGAGAATCTGGTTGCTAGGTGGCGTAGGCAAGAACAGGAGAGGAGGGGCAGTGAGTCAGTTAGAGCAGAACTCCATAGGGCTCAGTGAGGAGCAGACCTGTGGGGCTGTTGCTGTCTAACAGCGCCCGCGCAGTGGCTACTGACGGGGGAGAACGGTCAACTAGGAGTGCTACCCGAAATCCATCTTCAGCTAAAGAAAGGGCACGGAGTGGGAAGTAAGGAGACTGCTAGAGAGTACCAGGCCCAAATGGGCGGCAGATCCCGAAGCGGAGATAGATCCAGCTTTCTTTTGCTAAACCTGCCGGTGTGGGGCTCTCAAAGCCCACGCCACAACACCACAAAAGCCGCAGCCACGTAGCCACAGTTAGGGCCCATAGCTCACAGGAGGCAAGAAGCTGGAGTGATCTGGCCCAGGCAACAAGCACACGGCAAACGAAGGGGAGTGAGGCTTCAGCAACTTCCCTGGGTGACCCCCATAGGGACTCAAAGTCGGGGTCACCCCAAACCACCAAGGGCTAAGGAAGGCGAGTTAGTAGTCACCCTCACAAGTCAGCCTGAAGGACACCTGGTTCCCGCCTGGTTCATCCCAGCTACGCCCGGGTTACTCACCCTGCCACCTGAAGTGAGTAAAAACCCTGAAAGACATTCTGCCTGTGTGGAGTTATTCTGCGCCTTGTGGTACTACGCACCTACATCGGGCCCTGGGGCTTGCCTCACTCTCAGGAGGCTATTCCAACTAACTGCACATACCATCAGCCCCAGGCGACCCTCAACCTGCAGTGGCGGTCCCTACTGGCCGCAATACTGAGAGTGGCGTCACGACTAGAAGAAGATCTCCTACCTGTGACCAGATCCAGCTGAGTGGAGTCCCTGAAGGTAATGCACCGACACAACACCTGTGGGGCTCTACATCTGGCGTCACGAACAGGATAGGGACTAGACCTGTTCAGACAGGTGACCATGTGCCTGGGCGGTCCGCTTGAAAAATTGGAAGCGCCGCCATATTGCCACCATGAAAAGCGCGCTGAAAAACAACAGCAGCCCGCGCTGGGAGAAGTTACCGCCCACGAAGAGGTGTGGCTACCCAGAGATCCCCTGCAGAGTTCTGACCTTGCCAGCTATGAGAGTGGAAGCGTCCAGAGACGTCGGGACAGAAAGGGAGCCAGAAGCCTGCTGCTGGGAGAGGAGCTGCTGAAAGAGGCAGAGCGGAAACTGAACAGCTTGCTACTAGAGGCAACGGCGAGTCCACAGCTGGAGAGTCGTGCAGAAGAGGGCGCAGAAGAAATGGCGTCTGACCGCAGAAATCCAGAACCGGGCTCCGCTGCCTGGTGGTATCGGGAGCTGGCCCAGTTCTGCGACCGACTGGAGACCCGGGTCGTGGAGCAGATCCGAGAAGAACGTATGGAACTTCTGGAGATGGCTGCCGCGGTTCAGGCCTATGAGAGGGGAACCGCACGACGAGTGCCAGACCGGACGGCGACGACTCAGACCCCGATGCTGCCACCGATGGGTGAGTCCAGTATTACCCCTGCCGGCCCGGATGCCCTGACCCCTGCTGCCACGCTCGCGGTCCCTGAAGAGGCGCCCGGCGCGGCGACGCTGAGCCAGGCCGCAGCCACGCCAGGTGCGGCCCGCCAAGCCCAGGCCGCCGCAGCGATGCCCTGCCCGGCCCGCAAAGAACCGGTTGCCACCGCGACCCTCATCCGCGCCGCAGGCGTAACGCTGACCCAGGCCGCCGCCCTGCTAGGCCCGGCCCGCCAAGACCAGGCCGCCGCCATACAGGGCGCGGCCCGCCAAGACCAGGCCGCCGCCATACAGGGCGCGGCCCGCCAAGACCAGGCCGCCGCCATACAGGGCGCGGCCCGCCAAGACCAGGCCGCCGCCATACAGGGCGCGGCCCACCAAGACCAGGCCGCCACCATGCCAGGCGCGGCCCGCCAAGAGATTGCATCACCATTTTCCCCGGCCTGCAAGGCCAGAGCAGACACCGCTCCCCAGTCCAAAGAGGTCCCTGCTGGAAAGCCCACGCTGGGGGAGGACCCCGCATACTGGCAGCTAAAGGCTGACATGGAGGCCAAGTTTCCACAATGGTTGGTGGACCAGTACATGCTCCCTCCGCATACCCCCAAGAGGATTCCAGCAACCCCTGCAGCAACCACGCCAAAGAGTCCCCCGCCTGGGCCTGCTGAAGAAAGCACATCCCCAGCACTGCCACCAAAGGAGTGCCAAGAAGAACTAAGGGGGAGAGGAGGCCAGGAAACTGAGGAGCTGACTCAGGAGCCACCAGCAGTGGATCCATGCCCAGAGCCAGAGATGTTGCCATATTCTCGCTGGGATGAGGAAGATCTGACACCTTCTGCTGAGGAAGATCTGCCCCAAAGCCTCACCTGGGAGCTTGTAAGCTGCACTTCGCAGAATCCAGCCCGCAAGACACAGCGCCGCAGTAGAACCCAGTCTTTCCCTGCACCGCTGTGAGGCAAATCCCGGGATATGAAGATGAATTATGACTCCAGTCATAATCCCTCATCACTCCCTGGCAGTGCCCCCTCCCTTCTTGTTCTCAGTGTTCCACTTACACCTCCATGGCCATGTCCTGTGATATGGAAATTAGGTGGTGTGGGAACAATGGACACAGGATGACTCCCTGCCGTCACCCTGTAGTAGGAGCTGCTAGCTAGTTAGCAAGGCTATGGAAATAGCCAGACAGAACGACTCCAGTAAAAAATGGTTCATATCTCGCAAGCCATATTTCCGATAAATATGGCAACCATAAAAATGGTGTCTCCGCATGTGGACGATGCCGGCACCCCCTTTTTATGGGAGCAGGACATTGGGAAATGCCCCAGGCGTGATATCAGCCAATGGGGAACTGGCAGACAGGTCATGAGTCCCCTCGTTCTGTAGCTAAATTCATAACTGTCACAATGAGAGCATTGGCGTCCGCCTACGACGCTCCCAGGCCAAGTTATGGCCATATTCCATGTTGGGATATTGTCCATAACTCAAGCCAGGGGTGGAGCAGTGCTCCCTGTGAGGTCACGAAGGTAGGAGGGGACCTGGATGTGCCCAGGTTGATAACCCTACTTCGGCCAATTTCCAGTGTTCTTTTCGCTGGGGGCACGTGTAGGAAACATCTGTGGGAAGGATCCTAGAAACCTGGGTACAGCGCCCCCCTGTGGCCAGACGCAACAAGGTAACTGCTGGAACTGTGTATGCCTGTTTGTAACCCATGCTTTGATTGTAACTGTACTCTGACATATGTATATTCTGTAGATTCCCTATTGTATATATTGTAGTTCTAGTGTGCTTTAGGCTGATTAAATTATATAATTAATCTTGGGCTGTTCTGTTATCTCGATCTTGAATCCCACGTCTGTGTGTTCGGCTAATAGTTACCGTAAATCGGTTGGTGGCAGCGAGTTGTGCCAAGGATTATTGTGGGGAGGCCAGTGAGATTCGGGGAGATTTTATATATTCCGCCCGCGGAGGTCGGGGGAATATATACCTTACTCTCACCGGGGACCCTTCAATAATCGGCATAAGTAGTATAGCGGCCTCCTTGCTTATGGTCGGGCAATTCCATAATTGGCCTGACTATAAGAGGGGCGCTAGAGAGCGCGTCACGTGCTCTGTCTGTCGGTCGGGAGGTATAAAGGAGGGGTGACCCCCACTTGTTACCCCCCCGATTGTGACGTACTGGTAGCCAGCGCGGGGGATTTCTGAGTGACCCCCCGGTGGTTTGTGACATATTGGTGGCATAGCGGTGGGATCGAGATAATAGTGTGTGTGAGTGTGAGACCCATACTCCCAGACACTAAAGACTGCCTGCAGCAGCTGTGGCTGCTGGGGTCTTCAGACTAGCTCAACACTAGAGTGTCAGAGTGCAGATACTGTAAGGTGTGTGGAGGCATCAGGTGTCAGTTCTGTGTCAGTGACCAAAAGTCTGCAAGAATGGCTGATGGCACCAGGAGCAGAGCTATGCAACTGGCCAATGCTAAGGCAGGAGCCGAAGAGAGGGAGGACGGTGCTGTGGACAGCAATGAGGAGGTTGCCCACGAGTCCTCCAGGAGCTCGACGCCAGAAAACCGTTCTGCCGAGGACATTGCGCAACCTGGCACTGCTGGACAAGATGAGGAGGAGCTCACCCAAGGTTCCTCAACGAGCCAGATGCCAGCCCTCCGCTCTGAAAGGGACAGTGAATCACCAGGCTCCGCAGCGTGCCGCAGATCACCACGTGCCATTCCACCGAGCCTGGGAGGCTCGGATAGCCTTCTTCAAATGGCTATGGCCCTTCTCCAGGCTGGAGACCAGAAGGGCTACAAGGAACTCCTGGCAGAGCGCAGGGCAGAGCGGCACGCAGAGCGTGAGGCTGCGGAGCGAGAGCGGCAGGCAGCGCGTGAAGAGCGAGAGCGAGAGCGACAGGCAGACCGTGACTACCAGCTGCAGCTAGCTCAGCTCCGGCCCTCATCAGCCACATGTGACCTTCAAAACACCAAACTTCCAAAGGTCCGTGTTGAGGACTTCCCAGTGCTGGAGAAGGATGGAGACTTGGACTCTTTCCTGACTGCTTTTGAACGGACTTGCTTGCAGCACCATCTGAACAAGGACCAGTGGGCCAAATACCTGACCCCCCGTTTAAGGGGTAAGGCCCTGGATGTCCTTGGGGACTTGCCTGCTGAGGCAGATCAGGGCTACGACACCATCAAGCGGGCCCTGATCCAACAGTACAACCTCACTCCAGAGTCCTACCGCAAGAAGTTCCGGAGCCTACAGAAGGGACCAAAGGACTCCTGGGCTGACCACCGGCGGGCACTTGCCCGAGCTGCCGACCACTGGACCCAAGGCCTGCAGCTTTCCACCGGACCGGAGATCCTGGACTTGTTCATCACGGAGCAACTCTTGTGGAACTGCCCTGAGGATCTCCGCCAGTTCATCCGAGACCAGAAGCCAAAGGGGTCCACGGCTACAGCTGCCCTTGCCGATGACTACACCAACAACCGGGCCCCTGAGGCCAGGAGAGCGGCCACCAGCAGCACCTGGAGAGGGGGTAAGATGAATTCTGCGACTGCCCCACCTGCCCCTAGACTGCAGGGGGTGTCCCCCTCAACTCCCCTCTCCAGGCCCGTGGCAGAACCAAGACGGTGCCACCAGTGCAACCTACCTGGACACTTCAAGGCCATGTGCCCTCAGCGTCCCAAGGCCCCGGCTCCGTCCCCGTCCCAAGGGCCACCCAAGGTGTATTGTGTGGGTGGGGGTGGTGGTAGGTCCCTGGACAGCTTCCAACCTGTCACCGTCGGCCGGTCTGTGACCATAGGACTGCGAGACAGCGCCTCGGAGGTGACTCTGGTGCGGCCTGAGATGGTGTCCCCCCAAGACTTGATCCCTGGAAAAACCCTCGCTGTCTCCGGGATTGGAGGCACTGACCCGGCGCTGCCTGTTGCTGACATTTATGTGGACTGGGGCGCAGGGCGAGGGGTGAGGGAGGTGGGGGTAACTGATCGGATCCCTGCAAACGTGCTACTTGGGACAGATTTGGGGCAGATAACCTCCCAGTTTGGGCCCCAACCAAGGGCTGAACCTTCAGCCAGTACTGACATGACTCCTAACAATGTTAATGTGTATTCTATGAATGATGTGAGGGAGGAGGGAGTGAACTCTGATATTTCTGCTTGCATAGACACCATAGACACACACACAGCTGCAGCTGTGACAGGGGAGGGGGTCAGAGAAAGGTGTGACAATGCCTCTACAAGTAATCAGCCTGTGAGCTGGGATCTGTTGCCCTCTGCAGGGATAAGCAGAGAGCAGGGTGCTGCAGGGGGAGGACCAGTGTGTGGGGTGGGGGCTACCACAGCAAATGTGGGGTCCCCAGAGATTTCACAGCGGGGTTCTGTTGCTGCAGGAGGGGAACAGGCAGGTGAGATTGGGGCCGGTCCAGGAGCGGAAGTGCTCCCAGGTAAGATCTCGGTGCATGGTTCCCCCACAACCGGGGTGTCAGGAAGCCAGGTAGGTCTGCCTGAACCGGCGACTTGGTCAGGAACGGAGGAGGAGCAGGCACGACCCACGGTCGCAGCGGCTGTGGCCGCTGTCACCCGCAGTGGGAGTGCTGGAAGCCAAGGGGCCTCCCGGAGGTCCGATAGCTCTTCCCCTTCTGACCAAGTGGCAGCCGAGTCAGGTGGAGGCCAGGACACAGGTCCCGGGGTACTGACTGAAGATGTGACAGTCTCGTCGATTCTGGCCACATCTAGTCAGGGGTTTCAGGCAGCGTTAGAAGCTGACGACAGCCTGAAAGCTCTTAAGGAGCAGGCGGCACAGCCTCCCTCGGACTCGGACCCGGAGAGAGTGGTCTGGGACCAAGGACAGCTGTACCGGGCCACGGTCCAGCAGGGTTCACCGGAGGCGTGGCCCAGGGACCGACAGTTGGTGGTACCCTATCCGTTCCGGACGGAGTTGTTGCGGATCGCACATGAGATTCCGATGGCCGGACACCTAGGGATCGCTAAGACCAAGGCCAGGTTAAACCAGCATTTCTACTGGCCAAAAATGGGGGCCGATGTGGCTGCCTACTGCCGTTCGTGTGAAACCTGTCAGAGAGTGGGGAAGGCGGGGCCACGCCCCAAAGCCCCACTAGTATCTCTGCCAATCATCGATGAGCCTTTCAGGAGGGTGGCTGTGGATCTGGTCGGCCCGCTGGCCATCCCCAGCAGCTCCGGGAAACGCTTCATACTGACGGTAGTGGACTATGCCACCCGGTACCCAGAAGCAGTGGCCTTGTCGTCCATTCGGGCTGACAAGGTGGCCACCGCATTGCTGGAGATTTTCTCCCGAGTGGGTTTTCCCCAGGAAATGCTCACTGACCGGGGGACCCAATTCATGTCCCAGCTGATGGAGGCCCTCTGTAAGCAAGTCCAGGTGCGACATCTGGTGGCCAGCCCGTACCATCCACAGACTAATGGCCTGTGCGAGCGGTTCAATGGCACCTTAAAGCAGATGCTTAAGATGTTGGTCGACTCCCATGGGCGTGACTGGGAGCGGTATCTCCCACACCTGTTATTTGCTTACCGGGAGGTTCCACAGGCCTCAACAGGATTCTCACCGTTTGAGCTCCTGTACGGGCGACGTGTGCGGGGCCCCCTGGCTCTGGTGAAAGAGGCTTGGGAAGGGGATTTGGCCACCCCTGGAGTGTCGGTTATCGAGTATGTCATGCGCTTCCGGGACAAAATGCAGGCCTTGACGCAACTGGTACACGACAATATGGCTCAAGCCCAGGCCGATCAGAAGCGTTGGTACGACCAGAACGCTTGTGAGAGGACCTACCAAGTGGGTCAAAAGGTGTGGGTACTGGTCCCCGTACCACAGGACAAGCTTCAGGCAGCCTGGGAAGGCCCATACCTCGTGTACCAGCAGCTCAACCCTGTAACGTACCTGGTCACCCTGGACCCTGCCCGTGGAAGGCGGAAGCCCTTCCATGTGAACATGATGAAGGCACATCATGAGCGGGAGGCATGTGCGCTCCCCGTGTGCAACCTGCCCGAGGAGGGAGAAGCGGAAACCCTCTTGGATATGCTAGCCCAGGTTAGGGCAGGCGGATCCATTGAGGATGTGGAGGTTGGCCACCAGCTCTTGGAGGACCAACGGTCCCAGCTGTGGGCCACCCTACACCCCTTCCGGGGGTTGTTTACCAACCAGCCCGGAAGGACTGACTTGGCTGTCCATCACGTGGACACTGGGGATCATTCCCCGATCCGGCGTTCAGCATATCGGGTCTCCCTGGAGGTGCAGCAACACATGCGCCGGGAGATTGACGAGATGCTGAAGCTGGGGGTGATCCAGGCATCCAACAGCGCTTGGGCCTCGCCTGTAGTCCTCGTCCCTAAGAAGGACCGAACCACTCGGTTCTGCGTGGACTACAGGGGGCTCAATGCTGTCACGGTCGCCGATGCGTACCCAATGCCACGCATCGATGACCTGCTCGATCAGTTGGCCGGGGCTCAGTACCTGACCATCATGGATCTGAGCCGGGGATATTGGCAGATCCCCCTGACTCGCAAGGCCAGGGAACGCTCTGCCTTTATTACCCCATTTGGACTGTACGAGTCCACGGTGATGCCATTCGGGATGAGGAATGCCCCTGCCACTTTCCAGCGGATGGTCAACACCCTGCTCAAGGGACTTGAAGGGTACGCGGCCGCGTACCTGGATGACATTGCCGTCTTCAGTCCCACCTGGGAGGACCACCTAGAGCATCTAGCACAGGTGCTCAGGCGGATCCACCGGGCAGGTTTGACCATCAAGCCGGGAAAGTGTCAGCTGGCCATGAGCGAGGTCCAGTACCTCGGTCACCGGGTAGGCGGGAGAACACTGAAGCCCGAGCCTGAGAAAGTGGAGGCCATCGCATCCTGGCCCACCCCCAGGACCAAGAAGCAGGTGATGTCCTTCTTGGGGACCGCTGGGTACTATAGGAGGTTTGTTCCATGCTATAGTAGCCTGGCAAAGCCCTTGACGGACCTCACCAAGAAGAAGCTGCCCTCTGCAGTCGATTGGACAATGGACTGCGAGACAGCCTTCCGGGCCCTAAAGGACGCCCTGTCCAGCCCGCCCGTGCTACAGGCAGCCGACTTCACGCGGCCGTTTGTAGTACAGACCGACGCCAGTGACTTCGGCCTCGGTGCGGTGCTCAGCCAGGTGGACTCTGCGAGCCAAGAGCACCCAGTCTTGTACCTGAGCAGGAAGCTGTTACCAAGGGAAGTTGCCTATTCCACGATGGAGAAGGAGTGCCTGGCCATAGTGTGGGCCCTGCAGCGTCTGCAACCCTATCTATACGGGCGCCACTTCATCGTGGAGACGGACCACAATCCCCTCAGCTGGTTGCACACCGTCTCTGGGACGAATGGGCGATTGTTGCGATGGAGCCTTGCGCTCCAGCAATACAACTTCACCATTCGCCACAAAAGGGGCCGTGACCACGGTAACGCAGACGGGCTGTCCCGACAAGGAGAGGTCGCGGACGGGCGCACGGGGGAACACCGGAGTGTGCTGCCCCCTAGCGCCCTCAAAAGGGGGGAGGTGTGAGGCAAATCCCGGGATATGAAGATGAATTATGACTCCAGTCATAATCCCTCATCACTCCCTGGCAGTGCCCCCTCCCTTCTTGTTCTCAGTGTTCCACTTACACCTCCATGGCCATGTCCTGTGATATGGAAATTAGGTGGTGTGGGAACAATGGACACAGGATGACTCCCTGCCGTCACCCTGTAGTAGGAGCTGCTAGCTAGTTAGCAAGGCTATGGAAATAGCCAGACAGAACGACTCCAGTAAAAAATGGTTCATATCTCGCAAGCCATATTTCCGATAAATATGGCAACCATAAAAATGGTGTCTCCGCATGTGGACGATGCCGGCACCCCCTTTTTATGGGAGCAGGACATTGGGAAATGCCCCAGGCGTGATATCAGCCAATGGGGAACTGGCAGACAGGTCATGAGTCCCCTCGTTCTGTAGCTAAATTCATAACTGTCACAATGAGAGCATTGGCGTCCGCCTACGACGCTCCCAGGCCAAGTTATGGCCATATTCCATGTTGGGATATTGTCCATAACTCAAGCCAGGGGTGGAGCAGTGCTCCCTGTGAGGTCACGAAGGTAGGAGGGGACCTGGATGTGCCCAGGTTGATAACCCTACTTCGGCCAATTTCCAGTGTTCTTTTCGCTGGGGGCACGTGTAGGAAACATCTGTGGGAAGGATCCTAGAAACCTGGGTACAGCGCCCCCCTGTGGCCAGACGCAACAAGGTAACTGCTGGAACTGTGTATGCCTGTTTGTAACCCATGCTTTGATTGTAACTGTACTCTGACATATGTATATTCTGTAGATTCCCTATTGTATATATTGTAGTTCTAGTGTGCTTTAGGCTGATTAAATTATATAATTAATCTTGGGCTGTTCTGTTATCTCGATCTTGAATCCCACGTCTGTGTGTTCGGCTAATAGTTACCGTAAATCGGTTGGTGGCAGCGAGTTGTGCCAAGGATTATTGTGGGGAGGCCAGTGAGATTCGGGGAGATTTTATATATTCCGCCCGCGGAGGTCGGGGGAATATATACCTTACTCTCACCGGGGACCCTTCAATAATCGGCATAAGTAGTATAGCGGCCTCCTTGCTTATGGTCGGGCAATTCCATAATTGGCCTGACTATAAGAGGGGCGCTAGAGAGCGCGTCACGTGCTCTGTCTGTCGGTCGGGAGGTATAAAGGAGGGGTGACCCCCACTTGTTACCCCCCCGATTGTGACGTACTGGTAGCCAGCGCGGGGGATTTCTGAGTGACCCCCCGGTGGTTTGTGACAACCGCCATCCCCAGAGCAGAAATAAGTCACGGCCAGAGATCTACAAGAAAAAAGGTTCCTGAGAAGAGCCAAAGCACAGGTCCGAGGACCCCTTTGCAGAGGAGTAGTGGAGGACTTCAGCCTCAAGTCAGGATACGGGTTCATCGTAGCACCTGGTATCAAAGAAGGCATTTTTGTCAATAGGAGAGACGTCAGAGCTAATCTGCCCAGAGGACACCCTGGCAGAAACTTAAAAATGGGAGACTCCGTACAGTTTACCCTGCATCAAGGCGAAAGAGGCTGGTACGCGCTAGATGTAGTGCCATGTCCCAAAGAAGAAAGGAAAGACAGCCATAAAGAAAGAAAAGACCAAAGACCTAATGAAGAGACAACCACAGATGAGGAAAAAGGTCAAGAAAGCAACAGGTGCCGCAGCCCTACAGGCCCAAGCCCTGGTGAAGAGGAGTCTGCATAAGTTTAAGTAAAGTACAGCAAGTTTTGACCAGTTTGGAAAGTTTGTTTTGCAACGTTTTAAAGTTCAAGAATGTGCCCACAAAAACTATTGTGAGAAATAAACCTTAAGGCTATGAACTGGCTATAGCCACAAACTCTCGCAGTGTAAATAGTTACACCAGAGGGCACCACCACCACCAGAGTCAGCCTGTTTAGGGGCTTGGCTCGTCTGCAACCAGGAGGAGCCCGTCCGTATATAGGGCCTTGGCTCACCTGCGACCAGAGAGCATGCCTGTTTATGGGGCCTGGCTCTCCACCACAAAGAGGGTACCTGGTCAGCACCAACTGTGGAAGCCGCCTCTACATCCTGCCAGAAGAGGCTGAAGGCGCGGATCCACCAGGCCAGGTATACCCTGAAACCACCAGCCCATGTAAGCCGCCTCTACATCCTGCCAGAAGTGGCTGAAGCCGCGGCCAACGTGAGAGGGTTTTGGGTGGGTTAACGGACTTGTGGGTGGAGGGTGGTGATGTATGGTACCTGGTGCTTTAAAAATGTTTTACATGTT
Source organism: Anomaloglossus baeobatrachus (assembly GCF_048569485.1). Taxonomy (NCBI): domain Eukaryota; kingdom Metazoa; phylum Chordata; class Amphibia; order Anura; family Aromobatidae; genus Anomaloglossus; species Anomaloglossus baeobatrachus. The sequence continues at coordinate 43,704,592 of NC_134357.1, read as the reverse complement.
TTAATGTTTTATGCATTTTAAAATGTTGTCTTGCAGCCCGAGGACGTGCTGGTGATAACTAAGGGGGAATGTGGCGCCCCTGACCTGGTCAGGCACCACTGAGTACTGCACCCATGCTGGGGACAGTACAACACAGGTAATCCAGAAGGCTGACCGGGGTGTGGTACACAGGCGCATAGTGATCAGGTCTCACACATGTACCCATGAGAGGACCCCTGGGGATCCCAGGAGGGGGAAAAGCCTTGACCTTCACTGGAATAGTGGAGGGGGCCAAAAGCCTCCATCTCCTCTCAAGGGGTGTGGTAAGAGAATCTGGTTGCTAGGTGGCGTAGGCAAGAACAGGAGAGGAGGGGCAGTGAGTCAGTTAGAGCAGAACTCCATAGGGCTCAGTGAGGAGCAGACCTGTGGGGCTGTTGCTGTCTAACAGCGCCCGCGCAGTGGCTACTGACGGGGGAGAACGGTCAACTAGGAGTGCTACCCGAAATCCATCTTCAGCTAAAGAAAGGGCACGGAGTGGGAAGTAAGGAGACTGCTAGAGAGTACCAGGCCCAAACGGGCGGCAGATCCCGAAGCGGAGATAGATCCAGCTTTCTTTTGCTAAACCTGCCGGTGTGGGGCTCTCAAAGCCCACGCCACAACACCACAAAAGCCGCAGCCACGTAGCCACAGTTAGGGCCCATAGCTCACAGGAGGCAAGAAGCTGGAGTGATCTGGCCCAGGCAACAAGCACACGGCAAACGAAGGGGAGTGAGGCTTCAGCAACTTCCCTGGGTGACCCCCATAGGGACTCAAAGTCGGGGTCACCCCAAACCACCAAGGGCTAAGGAAGGCGAGTTAGTAGTCACCCTCACAAGTCAGCCTGAAGGACACCTGGTTCCCGCCTGGTTCATCCCAGCTACGCCCGGGTTACTCACCCTGCCACCTGAAGTGAGTAAAAACCCTGAAAGACATTCTGCCTGTGTGGAGTTATTCTGCGCCTTGTGGTACTACGCACCTACATCGGGCCCTGGGGCTTGCCTCACTCTCAGGAGGCTATTCCAACTAACTGCACATACCATCAGCCCCAGGCGACCCTCAACCTGCAGTGGCGGTCCCTACTGGCCGCAATACTGAGAGTGGCGTCACGACTAGAAGAAGATCTCCTACCTGTGACCAGATCCAGCTGAGTGGAGTCCCTGAAGGTAATGCACCGACACAACACCTGTGGGGCTCTACAGTTTGTTTGAGGAGAAAGTTCGTGACACCACCCACGGGACGTGGTGATGATGGCACCACCGCTGCTGGTGACGGGAATCCCGGGAGAGATGGTAGGGAGCAGCTAGGATGTTGTCCCCTCCGTGGGTAGGGGATTGGTGATCCCGGGGCCCGGTGGTGTAATGGGGAGGCTGGATGGCTGGGGTGCAGGGTTGCAGGGACAGCGCGGCGCAGTGCCGGACGGCACTGGTGTACTCACTCAGGCAATCAATCACAGAGTCTCTGGTAAACCAAAACGGCTGGATGGACGGGTCCCGCAGCCGGCTGCAGTGTCTTTGCTCTCCCTGGACAGGTTGATGGTGGCTGTCTTTCCCTGTACCGTTGTGTATGTATCGACTCCGATGGTTTCTCAACGGTAGTCCGCTCCCCGGCGTGTATGTACCGTAGGAGCCCGTGTTACCCGCAGGCGCTGGCCCTTGGATCTCTAGCCTATGGCGGTGGCTTTTTATCTTCACTGGGTGGACTGTTGCCTTCTGTCGGGTCTTGGGTGTTAGGACACCCCTGGGGTTCCGGTCACTCTCGGATTTGACCATTGTCGGCGGCTCCTAGCCTAGTCGGGGTCCGATGGCCCTGCCTTTGTGCTTTGTACAAATCTGCTCCCCGGCTCGGTACCGGCGGGCCATCGCCCGTCCCCGGTCCTACGGTTTCGCTGACTTGCACCACCTCCTGCAGACGGCCACCACCGTCTGCCAACCTTGCTGACAGTGCCTGGGCTCCTACTCAAACACTAACAGTTTCTGTCTACTGATGTAGACTATCCAGGGGAGGGGGTGTGTGTGATGTTACGTCTGTGACTACCTGGCTAGTCCAGGGCGTCACACAATACAGCAATAATAAGGAAAAGCATGAAAACAAAGCTGCAGTGTGACCACAGCCACGCTGAGATTGAGCACATGCACAGAGAAATAATTTTAAAGAATCATAAACTGATGCAAGCAAACAATCATATATGCCATACCCGAAATCAAACATAGAGGCATCCACAAAAAGCAAGTTCCAGGTACAAGGTGAAATGACCATGATAAGGAAGGAACCTAAACCCCCCCCAATGTGTGTCGGCACCCTAAAAGCAGCTTCCTCAAGGAAAATGGGGCCCATTTCACCTTGTACCTGAAACTTGCTTTTTGTGGATACCTCTATGTTTGATTTCTAACGGGTTTGGTGTGCCGCCCCCGTGACAGCCGACGGGCTGCTCGGATCCAGATCCGCAGTAGCTCAAGGGGTCTCCAGACCCGAGGCGGGGTCGCGCGGCCACTCAAATTAAAAAGGGGGGTATTTACAAGGGGTGATAAATAAAGTTTGTGACGCCAACCACGGGTCGTGGTAATGGGGATACCACCGCTGCTGCGTTTGGGGGGGGGACCCGGGAGCGATGGGATGGCAGCTTGTGATGTTAACCCCTCCGTGGGCAGGGGGAAGGTGGCTCGGTAGTGGAAGGATGGGGACCCGTCGGGAGGAAAGGGGCACAACGTACTGACACAGTCCAGAAATTGTGACACCGACAACGGGTAAACCAAAGTCCTGAATGCCCTGCAGATGTTGTTGGAGCAAGCTGGGTCCGTGTCCTTTTGGCGTTGCTGGTTGGTCTGAAGCCTTGTCCCTTGGCACTGTGTTTACTCTTTGTGGATCCCTTTTGCCTGAAACTATTCAGGTCCCGCTCACCCGTGTGGCTAACGGAATGAGCTTCCTCTCAGGGTTCACGCTTGGGATTTTCTGGATGGTTTTGGGAAGTCCTATCCCCCTTGTTGCGCTAGTACCCCAATTTTGGAGCGGGTGGAGAACGGCTCGTGAAGACTCCGTCCTCGTTGGGTAAATTACTGGGCTGCATGAAGCTGCTTCCCAGCCTAGGGTCCGCATACCCGGTCGTGCCTTGGCCCCTGCCCGGTTGTAGCACAAGGCCGCCGAACTGCCCTCCGTGGCAGTACCCTGCCCCTTGCCACTACCCCCTGCGACCGGGGTTCCAGCTCCTTCCAGGCCAGGCCAATGTCTGGCACCTGGGACGGGTACAGGAGCCCAGCTCCGCAGTGTGACCTTTCACTGTCACTGCTGCGCTCGAACTGTTCTACTCAACTGACACTTCTGGCACTCCTTCTACCATCCTTCCACACGTATGGCTCATTTCATTTGATATTAGTCTGGAGTTGTGATATGCTATCGGCAATTGGAAGGTGACAATAGGAGTCTCATGCTGCAGGATGGCGCACATTTGACAAATATCGATCTGGACATATTTTATCTGGTATCCAGGACGGCCTGGAGCAAGCCCTTTTTTTCAGGGTGGGGGTCGGAGTCCAGTTTGAGACTGGCCTCCTCCTTGCATTTTTGAACAACATTCTGGTGGGAGAGTGGAAGGTGTTTGAAATCCCTTCTCACCTTGAGTTATGTTAATGTTTATAATTTATAGTGAGTGAAAAAAGTTTATAAAAAAGATATATTTTGAAGTAAAGCTGTGACCGATATCTCCCAAAAAATGGTGTTTGTGGTTATTTCTTAAAGACGGGGATTGATTCCTGGTCATGGGGTTTGTTTATGTCTGCGCAATCAGGAGGGCGGTGTAGTGCCTAGCGAGACCGCCCCAAAATGTGCAGCAAGGGGTTAACCCTGCTGCTGTAGGTGTTCCAGTCCCGTCTTACATGTACTGCCCCAGCAGCGGTCAAACCGCTCGGATCCGGGTGTCGCTGCTCGTGGCTCGAGGGTATCCGGACCCAGGGCTCAGGGTCACTCTAAAACGTGATGGGGGGTTATTTACAGGTGGATTAGATAGTTTGTGACGCCACCCGTGGTGTGCTGTAATAGGGAGTACCACCGCTGCTGTTAGGAGTGTGACGCCCCTGCACTAGTCAGGGTGTCACAGGGAACTGCACTCCTGTCCTTATAGTGCAGAACCCACCCTTCTTGGTTCCAGATTCCACTCTATGGAATTGCTAACAACCGCATTCAAACCCCCAATGCACACTCACACCAGTACAGGACAGACAAGCCAGTGGGTAGGTCTAGAGAGGAAAGTCAGTCGGCTCCTGGGGAGCAAAGGGAGAGGAAGTGTGCCGCCCCCGTGCCAGCAGCCGGCGCTGCTCGGATCCGGGGTCTACGGTACGGCTCGAGGGGTTCCCCTGACCCAGGGGTCACACAGACTCCGAATAAAAGGGGGACGTATTTGTACGGGATTGATTGTAGAATGCCTGTGACACCACCCACAGTGTGTGGTGAAGTGGGACACCACCGCTGATGTTGTGGGATATCCGGGGGATATGTAATGGCAGCCGGATGTTAACCCCTCCGTGGGTAGGGATGGTTGCCCCGGGGCCCAGTGTCTCTGTGCAGAGTATGGCGACGGCAGGGCCTTGCATGCCCAGGTGAACCAAGGGTTAGTTGGTTACTCACAATTGAATGAATCACACGAGTCTTTTGGTAAACCAAGGTGCTGGTGGCCGGCCGCCGCGGCCGGTTGTACTCTGGTCCGCTCACCCGAGCTGGTGGTCTCTGTCCTTTCCTCTGCACTGTTTTGTGTATTGTGGGCTGCCTGGTTTGGAACTCAGGAGTCCGCTCCCGGCTCTCTGTGTGCTTAAGGAGCAGTGACCGCTGACCCGTGGGATCTATGGGCCCTAGCGGTTGCCCTATCCCTCTCTGTGAGTGGTTGTCTGCTTTTGGAACTTTGATTGGGACAGGACCTGTAATCCTGCCCTCAATCGGTTAATTAGCTAGGCTGCTGGTTTCGGTCCTGGCTTCAGGGTCCGAGTACCCCCTCTGTGCACGGTTTCCGGTCAGGTCTCCGGTGTGGGTACTGGTGGGCTCCAACCCTTCTCCGGTCCTCCTTGGATCTGCCGAGCCGTCTTCTCGTCTCCTGCTGATGGAGACCACCATCTGCCACCTAGCCAAGGTACCAGGGTGCCAACCCTGGCACCGTTCAACTTGAACTTCCTCTGCTGGAGCTACATCTGGCTCCAGCCCACACTCCTCTCCACTTGAACTCCAAAATTGAACTAAAGCTTAACTGCTTGTTTTCCCGCCCCGGGCTGTCTAGACCCCTAGGTGGGCGTTTCCTTACCGCTTGGTCCCACCCACTGGTGTGCCTGTCTTGCCCTGAGGGGGGTGACTGGGATTTCAGGTCGGCTGTATGTCACCTAGGTGAGGGAAGGTGTTATGCGGGGGTCTATGTGTAACTACCTGGTTTTGCCAGGGCATCACAGAAGTGTAGTAGAAACTCTCGAAGGGAGACGGAACCAAGGTTTGGAGCCCCCAGGAAAAGTGAAGTAGTGGCCCTCAGAGTGTGAGGGGCCGAGGAGTCAAAGTTCCCGAGAGGTCGTACTAAATTGGGACACAGCAAAAGCAATACTTTTGGGAGCGAATACCTCCATTCGCTTGGGGCAAGGAGCAGGAAGATTCCTTCCAGCAGATGAAGTCAGCCCTGACCGGAGAAGAGATCTTGGTGTACCCTGATTACGGCCTCCCATTCATACTCTATACGGATGCCAGTAATGTGGGATTGGGAGCTGTCCTATCCCAGATGCAGAATGGCAAGGAGAAGGTAATAGCTTACGTGAGCAGGAAGCTCCGCCCAACGGAGAGGAATCCTGAAAATTACAGTTTTTCAAGTTGGAGTTCCTGGCACTCAGTTGGGCGGTGACGGAGAGATTTAAGCATTACCTGGCCTCTGCAAAGTTCACTGCGTAAAGTTAGGTCCAGAAATATTTGGACAGTGACACAATTTTCGCGAGTTGGGCTCTGCATGCCACCACATTGGATTTGAAATGAAACCTCTACAACAGAATTCAAGTGCAGATTGTAACGTTTAATTTGAAGGTTTGAACAAAAATATCTGATAGAAATTGTAGGAATTGTACACATTTCTTTACAAACACTCCACATTTTAGGAGGTCAAAAGTAATTGGACAAATAAACCAAACCCAAACAAAATATTTTTATTTTCAATATTTTGTTGCGAATCCTTTGGAGGCAATCACTGCCTTAAGTCTGGAACCCATGGACATCACCAAACGCTGGGTTTCCTCCTTCTTAATGCTTTGCCAGGCCTTTACAGCCGCAGCCTTCAGGTCTTGCTTGTTTGTGGGTCTTTCCGTCTTAAGTCTGGATTTGAGCAAGTGAAATGCATGCTCAATTGGGTTAAGATCTGGTGATTGACTTGGCCATTGCAGAATGTTCCACTTTTTTGCACTCATGAACTCCTGGGTAGCTTTGGCTGTATGCTTGGGGTCATTGTCCATCTGTACTATGAAGCACCGTCCGATCAACTTTGCGGCATTTGGCTGAATCTGGGCTGAAAGTATATCCCGGTACACTTCAGAATTCATCCGGCTACTCTTGTCTGCTGTTATGTCATCAATAAACACAAGTGACCCAGTGCCATTGAAAGCCATGCATGCCCATGCCATCACGTTGCCTCCACCATGTTTTACAGAGGATGTGGTGTGCCTTGGATCATGTGCCGTTCCCTTTCTTCTCCAAACTTTTTTCTTCCCATCATTCTGGTACAGGTAGATCTTTGTCTCATCTGTCCATAGAATACTTTTCCAGAACTGAGCTGGCTTCATGAGGTGTTTTTCAGCAAATTTAACTCTGGCCTGTCTATTTTTGGAATTGATGAATGGTTTGCATCTAGATGTGAACCCTTTGTATTTACTTTCATGGAGTCTTCTCTTTACTGTTGACTTAGAGACAGATACACCTACTTCACTGAGAGTGTTCTGGACTTCAGTTGATGTTGTGAACAGGTTCTTCTTCACCAAAGAAAGTATGCGGCGATCATCCACCACTGTTGTCATCCGTGGACGCCCAGGCCTTTTTGAGTTCCCAAGCTCACCAGTCAATTCCTTTTTTCTCAGAATGTACCCGACTGTTGATTTTGCTACTCCAAGCATGTCTGCTATCTCTCTGATGGATTTTTTCTTTTTTTTCAGCTTCAGGATGTTCTGCTTCACCTCAATTGAGAGTTCCTTAGACCGCATGTTGTCTGGTCACAGCAACAGCTTCCAAATGCAAAACCACACACCTGTAATCAACCCCAGACCTTTTAACTACTTCATTGATTACAGGTTAACGAGGGAGACGCCTTCAGAGTTAATTGCAGCCCTCAGAGTCCCTTGTCCAATTACTTTTGGTCCCTTTAAAAAGAGGAGGCTATGCATTACAGAGCTATGGTTCCTAAACCCTTTCTCCGATTTGGATGTGAAAACTCTCATATTGCAGCTGGGAGTGTGCACTTTCAGCCCATATTATATATATATATAATTGTATTTCTGAACATGTTTTTGTAAACAGCTAAAATAACAAAACTTGTGTCACTGTCCAAATATTTCTGGACCTAACTGTATATGGACAACAACCCTTCGACCCATCTGGACACAGCGAAGCTTGGAGCCTTGGAACAGCGCTGGGTAGCCCGGTTGGCGAACTATGATTTCAACAAAGTACAGAGTCGGTCGTAAGAATACCAACGCCGATGCGTTGTCCAGAATGTCACATCTGCCTGATGGTGGGGTGGATGAAGACGAGCTGGAGGAAATTGAACTGCCTGCATTCCATCAACCTGCCCGTTTGGAGAATACCCGACCTTACAGTGTTCAGCAGGAGGCAGCATTCAACCCGCTACCCCATCAAGGTTGGCAGGAGGCCCAAGATAGACATCTGCAGTCCAACTAATCAAGATGCTGATTTCCCAGGCTGATTCTAGGATGGAGCCTACTGCAGAGGCACAGAGGCTGTGGAAAGAGAGGTTCCGGTTATATTTGCAGAGAGGCAAGCTGTGCAGAGGACTGATTAACACCAAGACGCATGACAGGATTTGTCAGGTCATAGTACCTCAGGCATACATACCGGTGGTCTTGGAGACCTATCATGATGGAGCTGGGCACTTCAGCTGGAAGAAATTGGAGATGCTGCTACGGGAACGCTTCTACTAGGCTGAAATGAGAGAATCCATAGAAGCATGGTGTCGGGATTTTGGTCCCTGTGTGCTAAGAAGAAAGGCTGGTACCAGTCAGAAGACCCCGTTGCAGCCGATCGTTACCAACAAGCCATTGGAACTTGTCGCTTTGGACCATGTCAAGCTCACGCCAAGTAGAAGCGGGTATACGTATGCTCTCACAATAGTGGACTACTCAAGACTTATGGTCGTGGTACCCGTCAAGGATCTAACAGCTCGCACGGAAGCGAGGGTTTTCCAGGCGCATTTCTGCCGGCCGAATGGCTACCCAGAGAAGGTACTTACAGATCAAGGCCCTGCCTTTGAAGCCAAGATCTTCAAGGAGTTCTGCAGTCTATACTGATGCAGGAAGATCTGTACCACACCACACCATGCTCAAACCAATGGGATGTGCGAGAAGATGAACCACTTGGTTATCAACCTGCTTAAAACCCTGCCCCTTGAAGAGCAGAACCTGTGGCCTGAGAAACTGCAGTGTACACCTGCTTATCTTATGAGGGCGAGGCCTGGAAGATTGGTGGTGGACCTGCACATGCATATTGAGGTGCCCGAGACAATCTCGCCAACTACAGACTGGAATTCCAAACGCCAGATGCAGTACCGACAGATCCAGAACTATGTGGAGAGGAATCTGAACCGGAGCAGGGAAAAGCAAGAGCAGCACTTTAACAAACGGGCAAAGGCTACCCCATTCACACCAGGAGACGTGGTGCTGAAGAGAAAAAGAAGACTTCATAAATTGGACGACCAGTGGGAGAGGGCCCCCTATGTTATCCAACCCTCTTACTTGAGTAATCAGAAAACTTACCTCATCAGCAGAGATCAGGGGAAAACCACATCCACCGTTGCCAGGGACCACTTGAAGTGTCCGGAGCCCCTGAAGATCGTGGAAGAAGTTCCCACTCCAGCCCCAGGCATGGAAAAACAAAAGAGGTGATCCACACCATTATGGGTGATTTCCCAGCTGACAGGCATTTGCAGAATGGAGCAGTGATTGTTCCCGTTATAATGTTCCCACAACCTATGGAAGATGCAGAACTAGAGAGGTCTATTAACACTACAACGGCACATACACCCAGGGATGCACCTGCACTGATATCACGTCCTCGTAGGTCCTTACCTACTGTACCTGTCACTAGGAGTGAGGAACCCATAGATAATTCTACCCCACTGAGCCTAGGAGAGGATGTCGGGTTGAGGAGTTCCACACTCCCTAACCTAGGTCAGCCACCGCTCAGATATAGGGAGTGAGTAGTGCCTGTATGTTTCTGTATATAGCAATGCATGTATATAAGGAAATGCCAGTTAACCGTGTACTTTACCTGATTTGTTTATATGAAGATAAGGAGTAGGTAGTGGATTCCAGCTACCCTTCCACAGTTAATAATGTTTAAGCCCCCTGTTTCAACTTAAAGTTAAAAATGGACCATGGCTTCAGGACTGGCAGAGCCACCTAAAACCTTTCTTGGGCATTGTAAAATAAGCCTCATCTACCTTCTTGTTACCCCACCACCAGGACTGTAACACCTCTGGAGAAGTTGGTTGGAGGAAGGGCCTGCGCTAGAGTCGGCCGAGGCCCAGTCACTAATTACACCGGTGGCTAACCTCCAGGCAAAGGGTTCCAGACCATGCAACTCTTAAGGCCGTTTTACACGCTACGACATCGCTAAAGCGATCTCGTTGGAGTCACGGATTTTGTGACGCACGTCTGCACGCATTAGCGATGTCATTGCGTGTGACACCTATTAGCAATTTTAAATAGTTACAAAAACTTTCAAAAATCGCTAATCGGTGACAAACCTCCCCCCCCGGCTCAATTATCGTTGCTGCTGCAGTAACGATGTAGTTAGTCGTTCCTGCGGCAGCACACATCGCTACGTGTGACACCGCAGGAACGAGGAACCTTTCCTTACCTGTGTCCCGCCCGCAATGAGGAAGTAAGGAGGTAGGTGGGATGTTCGTCCCGCTCATCTCCGCCCTTCCGCTTTGATTGGGCGGCTGCTTAGTAACGTCGCTGTGACGCCAAACGAACCGCCCCTTTAGAAAGGAGGCGGTTTGCCGGTCACAGCGACGTCACTAGGCAGGTAAGTAGTGTGACGGATCCACGCGATGTTGTGCGCCATATGCAGCGATATGCCCGTGTCGCACAACCGATGGGGGCAGGTACGCACGCTAGCGATATCTAACTATATTGCAGCGTGTAAAGCGGTTTTTAGGATGGACTGGCAGGTAAGGAACTTTTACCCGGACATTTTGGACACCCACAGGAACCCGGGATGGTGTGCACTTGGGATTAGCGGTGGCACAGAGGGTGGGTTCAGGTGTTTTGGGTGGCAGGTGAAAGTGGGAGAAGGAGATTATGTTTTTCTTGTTTATTGCAACGTTCAAGTAATGTGCCTCCCGTGAGGGATGAAATCTTTTACAATGTTTTATATGTTTGTTACCCTTTTTCTGCTTTCAGTTGCTGCACAAATTAACGTCAGTGGATGGGCTGTATTCAACCAAGGGTGGGTTGTGTGACGCCCTGGCAAAACCAGGTAGTCACAAGAGTGTCCATCCTCCTTGTCACCTCCAAAAACCCACACTCAGGCACAACACAGCCATTAATCAGGCGGATGAGAACGCCCACCTAGGGGTCCTGAGGTGTCAGAGGCGGGAACACAGTAGATCAAGTTCAGGTTTTGAAGTGTAGACAGTCAAGTGGAAGTCAAGTGCGGACTGTGCAGTGTAGTCAGGGGTAGGGGCCCTTGGACTACTCGGCTAGGTGGCAGACCGTGAGCAGGGCCACAGGCGACGGAGATCCGGTCGCAGGGGACCTAAAGTGGACCGGGGCAGGGTTGTAGCCTGCTGGTGCCGACAGCGGGAATCCTGTCTGGAGGTCGTGCACAGTTGGGGTGCCAGAACCCTAGGATGAGGAAGGTTGCAAGCCCCCTTGTTAATTAACCAGCAGAGGACAAGGTTTCAGGCCTTATTCTCCCGAAGCCCAGAGAGCAAAACATAAGCCCAACGCGGGGGACATGGTGTCTGTCAGAACCCACAGAGATCCCAAGGGTCAGATTTCGCGGGCCACAGCTCAAGCCGCAGCAGCGAACCGCAACATACCTTTCTGGTTGATGCCTTACCAAAGGATCTGGCACCCATTTCCCATCTCATGGACTGAAACTACTACATACATAGCATGGTGAGCTTCCCCTTTTCTCTTTCGAGTACCTATTTGCACTCGCTATACTCATAACGAATACTCTAATACTCTGCGGATTAATTCCAAATAGCAAGTGAAATGCAAGTCAATGAGAAAAACTCGCAATGTAATGAGTAACCTGAATGCCATACTTTTCGTGAGAGTAGCGAATACAGCGGAATTCTTATTACTCATTACATTGCGAATTTTTCCATTGCACATGCTATTTGGAACGAATTCGTGAGTATTAGACAGTATTTGTTATGAGTATAGCGAATACGAATAGTTAGGTACTCGCTCAACTCTAGTGAGGACATCTGCAGGGTCCTACAAGGAAAAGGATTAATCCCAAGTAGAGACGATAAATAGGGTTCTATTTACACCACATCAGGAAGAATAGAATGTCAGGGAGCAGTTTGTGTAACCAAACGCAGTGACCTACAGACGGACACCACAGGACTTTGTCAATCGTGACAGTTACCCTTTGGTCACCAGTTCATAAACTATGCCACAGTGCAAAAAGTAAATTTTCACAGCAAAAAAGGCTGTGGTGGGTTTACTCAATGTTTGCTAGAAAGTTAAGGGTCGCGATAAAAACCACCATTTTCAATAAGGACAAAACACACAATCCACTAAGAAAATTCTATTTAATTCTTTATAATGCAAACAATGTATACAGAGTTTATAAATACAGGTTTACTATAGTGAACAATACAAAATAGCTGAAAAATATATAAAATATCTATAAACATACACAAGTTAAAAGTCTTGCAAAAATACCATGAGAGCAGAGTGCTGGCGCATTGCCCATTTCTCCTTTTATTGAAAGGACTGTTATCATTTACATGCCAAGGAAAATTGAGACCAGTGTTTAGGTCCATGGATTAAAAATAAAAAACCGTGACCCAGCACATTTAAAAATTGAAATAATTATAAAGTATGTTGTTTTGCATGTTGGTGCATGACAAGAGAAGACCACAGGTTACTCCAAATTTGTTTATAATGCCAAGGCTTGAGGTAGGTTGGCTTCAGGCAGTGAGTTCTGGTTGTCATGAATTGGGCAAGCATAGAGTTCATTGTAAGAGGGTTTGGAGGGCGAGAAGTCCTCTGTGAGTTCAGTGGATGCCCCATTACTCCAGATTGCATTTATGGCAGATATAAAGTTGCTAAGACAAGTGCTAGTGTCCAAAGCTGAAGGTGGATGTGTAGAATACTCATTTATTAGTCGGAGATAAAGGCCGTCAGGCTTCAGTAACATCACATTCTTTTTGTTTTCCAGCTTTTTACAGGGTTTACTCTCGTAAGTTTTCTGCTGCATTTTGAGTTTGCCATTTTTTATTATAATGAAGCTTGGATCGAGTGTCCAATATTTAGCTTGCCCTGTGGAAACAGAAGGGACAATGAGCTGAAAACAAGTTTATATTCATAACTTCCATTCCTATCCTCAAGATGTTTTAAACACACATGGGAACAAAAGTGTGGGGGGGGGGGGAATAAAAAAATAAATAAATTTAGCTGTAGGAGATACAAGAGATCGGAAATTTGTGATTGTAGGGACATTGAGATTTGTGCCCATAAGTTCCCACCTACAATCGGTAAAAGCCTGACTATTGGGACCCATAGTGATCACTGGAATTGAGATTCCAATCACTACATTCTAGTAAATCAGGAATCTATCATCCATCCTGTATAGATTAGCAATGAAAAGGTTTCTTCAATGGAAAAAACAAAAAAAAAACAAAAAAAAAAAAAAAAAACAACCCAACACCCACACCCTTTCAGGAGTCCATGTGGCTTAGGTCTCATTCATACGTCAGGACACAGATTGCAACATGTACTGTCAGGGTTTAACATTGCAACAAATAGGTAAAGCTTTGTAATTTACATAGCCTTACATGAAAAACACTGATGGACACTGGTGGCAACATCTTGAGTGAAGTTTAAAGGTAACTGGTCACCAGATTTGGTGGCTATAACCTGCAGCCACTGTGAAGCCCCGAGAACGCTGTGTCGGTGCATTACCTTCAGGGACTCCACTCTGCTGGATCCTGTCACAGGTAGGAGATCTTCTATTTGTCGTGACGCCACTCTCAGAATTGCGGTCAGTGGTGACCGCCACTGCAGGTTGAGGGTCGCCTGGGGCTGATGGTGTGTGCAGTCAGTTGGGATAGCCTCCTGAGAGTGAGGCAAGCCCCAGGGCCCTGTATAGGTGTGTAGAACCACAAGGCGCAGAATAACTCCACACAAGCAGGATGTCTTTCAGGGGTTTTACTCACAGTTGATGGCAGGGTGAGTAACCCGGGCGTAGCTGGGATGAACCAGGCTGGAACCAGGTATCCTTCAGGCTGACTTCTGATGGTGACTACCAACTCGCCTTCCTTAGCCCTTGGTGGTTTGGGGTAACCCCGACTTTTAGTCCCTATGGGGGTCACCCAGGGAAGTTGCTGAAGCCTCTCTCCCCTTCGTTTGCCGTTTGCTTGTTGCCTGGACCAGATCACTCCAGCTGCTTGCCTCCTGTGAACTATGGGCCCTAACTGTGGCTACGTGGCTGCGGCTTTTGGGTGTTGTGGTGTGGGCTTTGAGGGCCCCACACCGGCAGGTTTAGCAAGGAAAGGTGGATCTATCCCCGCTCCGGGATCTGCCGCCCGTTTGGGCCTGGTACTCCCTAGCAGTCTCCTTACTTCCCACTCTGTGCTCTCTCTTTAGCTGGAGACGGGTTTCGGGTAGCACTCCTAGGTGACCGTTCTCCCCCGTCGGTAGCCACTGCGCGGGCGCTGTCAGACTGCAACAGCCCCAGGGGTAGGGGTCAGCTCCTCTCGGAGCTCCCTGGACTCTGCACTGAACCGGCTCACTGCTCCTCCTCTCCTGTTCTTGCCTACGCCACCTAGCAACCAGGCTCTCTTACCACACCCCTTGAGAGGAGATGGAGGCTTTTGGCCCCCTCCACTATTCCAGTGAAGGTGAAGGCTTTTCCCCCTCCTGGGATCCCCAGGGGTCCTCTCATAGGTACATGTGTGAGACCTGATCACTATGCGCCTGTGTAGTCACACCTCGGTCAGCCTTCTGGATTACCTGTATTGTACTGTCCCCAGCATGGGTGCAGTACTCAGTGGTGCCTGACCAGGTCAGGGGCGCCACACCACCACCACTGAGCCCTTATATATAGCATTCTAGAATACTGTATACAAGAGCCCAGGCTGCTCTGTAGACGCCTCCTCTCTGCTGCAAACGCTGTCCTCCTCCTATCCGGCCCAGGTCAGCATTTAGGTTCTGCATAGGCGCACTTTGATCTGCCCATATATATCGTGCAGTAAAACACACACACACACACACACACACACACACACACACACACACACACACACACACACACACACACAGGGAGCCCAGCCTAAAAATATCAGCCAGCAGCTGCCCGGAATTGCCGCATTATATGCGACAGTCCCAGGACTCTACCCTGCTCATCCCGAATTGCCTGGTGCGGTGGCAATTGGGGTAATAAGGAGTTAATGACAGCCCATAGCTGCCACTAAGTCCTAGGTTAATCATGGCAGGCGTCTATGAGACTCTCCCCCATGATTAACCTGTAAGTTAAGGAAAATAAACACATACACCAGAATAAATTTATTCTTTATTTGGAAAAAAGAAAAAAAAAAAACCCACCCTTTTCACCACTTTATTAATCCCCAGACACCCTCCAGGTCCGACGTAATCCACACGAGGTCCCACGATGCTTTCAGCTCTGCTACATCAGAAGCTGACCGAAGCAGCCACAGACCACGACCGCTTTGTCAGCTCCAGCAGCAACTGAAGTGAGTCGCGATATCAGCAGTGACGTCACTCAGGTTACCCGCGGCCACCGCTGGATCCTCCAACTGTGACAGCAAGTCGCCCGAGTGACTGAAGTGATCAGTGGTGCCCTCACTCAGGTGATTTGCGGTCTCACGTGGAGGACTCCAGCTGGCCACGGGTAACCTGACTGACGGCACCTCTGATCGCACGGCTCACTTCAGTCACTATGGGGATTTGTGGTCACCGGTGAGTCCTTCACCATTGACCGCAAATCAGGCCACGGCACACAGAGCCGCGCGATGACAATGAAGTCGGGTGAAGATCAGAGTTCATTCTGATCGTGTAGCTCTGTCTCAGCCAGCCATGCTCTATGGGGATGTAGCAGAGCCAAGTGGGACCGCACTGTCAAAAATGTATCCAAAATACATGTGTTGTGGGCGGTGGGGATGCGCTCGCCACGCTCGGGTCCGGGGCTTCTGCTGCTTGGTGGCTCGAGCGGTGGCCCGGACCCGGGGACTCGAGCAGCGCTCCTCGCCCGTGAGTGAAAAGGGGGGTGGTATGTTTAGGGAGAGATTGTTCGTGACGCCACCCACGGGACGTGGTGATGATGGCACCACCGCTGCTGGTGACGGGGTTCCCGGGAGAGATGGTAGGGTGCAGCTGGGATGTTGTCCCCTCCGTGGGTAGGGGGTTGGTGATCCCGGGGCCCGATGGCGTAACGGGGAGGCTGGATAGCTGGGGTGCAGGGACTGCGCGGCGCGGTGCCGGACGGCACTGGTGTACTCACTCAGACAATCAATGACAGAGTCGCTGGTAAACCAAAATGGCCGGATGGACGTGTCCCGCAGCCGGCTGCAGTGTTGTGCTCTCCCCAGACGGATGATGGTGGCTGTCTTTCCCTGCACCTGTTAGAAATGTTCTGACTCCTGTGGTTGCCCACCGGTAGTCCGCTCCCCGGCGTATAGGTGCCGTAGGAGCCCGTTTTGCCCGCAGGCGCTGGCCCTTGGATCTCTAGCCTGTGGCGGTGGCTGTATATCCTCACGGTGTGGACTGTTGCCTTCTGTCGGGACTTGGTTGTTGGGGAACCCCTGGGGTTCCTGTCACACTCGGATTTGACTATTGACGGCAGCTCCAAGCCTGGTCGGGGGTCCGATGGCCCTGCTTGTGTGCTTAGCTTCACTCCGCTCCCCGGTTCGGTACCGGCAGGCCAACGCCCAATCCCGGTCCTTACGGCTTCGCAGAGTTCCACCAACTCCTGCAGATGGCCACCACCATCTGCCAACCTTGCTGTCAGTGCCTGGGCTCCTACCCAGACACCTAAAGTGTTTACTCCTCTCACTTTCACGTCCAAAACTCATCTGACACTCTTCCTGCCTCCAGGCCTGTGAACTCCTCGGTGGGTGGGGCCAACTGCCTGACTCCGCCCCACCTGGTGTGGACATCAGACCTTGCAGGAAGGCAACAAGGGTTTTGTTTGACTGTTGTAACTGTCTAGGGTGGGGGGTGTGTATGTTGGTATGTATGTGACTACCTGGCTAGTCCAGGGCGTCACACATGCGTTTTGGTTGCATTTTTTGTCAAATACTGTGTTTACAGTTGTCCAGTCTGCCACAGGGAGCATTTTTTTCTGCACTTGACAGAACGCAGCATGCGCACATACCCTAATACACCCGGCGGGGGCCCCTGCAGGCTGCCGGGGACAGCTTAGTTTGAAAACAAGGTCGGGGCCTACCGGGGGTTTCCCCACTACCCTGGCACACCAAACCGATGCTATCCATGTCTTACACTGACAACTTGTTATTTTAATGTCCAACATGTAATATTTGATCTCCCCTATAAAAGGCGCTGCAGAGTAATGTAATGTGGACCTCACCAAGCTCAACACATGGCAGGAAACAACAGCTCCCAGGGTCTGCTCAGGCATGCTTGGGGCCACAGTGTCATCCTTTAAAGGCTGCATTTTCACAATGAGCTTTTGATGCTGCAGACTTCTCTGCACCTGTTAGCTTCAGAGGTGCCACAAGTAACCTATCAAGAGCTACGGGAAACTGCATCCTGTTAAAGATGCAGGGCCTACCCCCAGGGACCCAGAATACCAGTGCCTGTAACACCAAAACACACATATAATCCCTGTTTTTCCCCTTCCCCAAGAACTGGTGACTGGCTAGGACCACATTGATGGCCACCTAGGGGGGGTGAAACCGATCCAGTCCACTACATAACAACCAGGGATTAGGGGTGAGACAGTCAGTAAGTGGAAGGAGACGGACGTAACAATACTGACGGGAGAGTGTAATAGTGACCTGTCCGGCTCAGGTGTGTGGTTGCCGAAGGAGTACGGTGGACTACTCTAAGAACCATAGCACCAGCGGGGTGCAGAGCCCTAGGTCAGGAAAATGCTCCAGGCAGACCTGATAAAATCTGCACAGTGAGGGGACCATCCAGGACCTCACTGACCGTAGAGTCCAGGGCACAGCAGTGACGGGAGAACCAGGGGACTGGGAGCTGAGGACAGACCTGACAGGGTTCAAACGGCCTGCCATACGGACCAGAACCAAAAGACAACAACTAGGAGGGGACCCCCAGACGCTCCAAGCCACGGGGACCCAGCAACCAGAGAGGTGCAGAGAAAAGAATCTCCCAGGTCACCACACCGACACTGGAACTAACAGGACAAGTGGTGAGGACCAGCCTTCATTGAGTTGCAAGCATCACCATCGTGAGTAAAGAACCAGTTCCACACAAGGGATTGTAGTGTTCTACCTTCTTTCCGCACCCTGGTACTGTTAATGGACTTAATCAAACACCATCATTTATCCCCTGGGCCCTAGCCCTACTTGCGGAGTGCCGCAACATCCAGGCTGCCATTAACATCAGCCCCAGTAGTGAGACTGTGCAGTGGCGGCTCCATCCATATAGTCGCAACCTGCAAGTGGCGTCACGACAAAAACTTTATTATCCCTGTAAATACCCCCTTTTTTTTTTTTTTTTTTTTTTTTTTTTTAAAAGAAACCCCCAGTATCACGGAACCGTGCACCGGCCATTACACCTGTGACACAGTGAAACCAGGCCCGTGACAGAGTACCCCAAAGCCCTGGGGTGAGACATACGGTTTTGTTTTTCCACTTATTTGTTGCAGAAATGAACTTAGAAAAAAGAAAAAGTGGGCATGAGATCTCTATAAGGCCTCGGTTCAACTTGCGTTTTGACGAGTGCATTCTGATAAAATATCGGATTGCTCTCACTTTAGTGTAAAACTATGGGGCAGTGTCCATCTGCGATTGATTTCTCTTGCTATAGAGAAATGTTTCGCAGCGAATCTTGGCCCACACACTCCCATACAAGTCTATGGGAGCGTGTGAAACATCGTACTGCACTCACATGTAATCCGAGTGCAGGGCGATATACGCAGAGACAAGCAGTGGAGGAGATGGGGAGAAAGTGCTCCCTCTCTTCTCCTCAGCTGTGATACGATCTCAAGATCGCATGACGCTCGCAGCAAAGGGTCATTAGCATATCGCTTTCGATGCTCTTGCATCGGAAGCTATACGCTAGTGGAACCGAACCCTAAATCCAAGCCTCTTTGCCGGAACTGTAAGGCTATGTGTACACGGTGCATTTTTCTTATGCGTTTTTTTTGGGAAATCTGCATGCCTATACTGAAGCCAGCACAGTCAAAATTTCTTAAGTGCTGTGGACACATTACTTTTTTTTCCCTTACAGATAAAAAAAAATAAAATCTGCAGCATGTCAATTGTTGGTGCATTTTTTTTGTTTGTTTTTTTTTAGCCCTTCCAGCCATTGACTTCATTAAGAAAAAAAAAATAATAATAATAATATTGCACTCCAAAACGCATGCGGTCTTTTCTGCCAGAAGGTGTAGATTTCATGCCGAAAATTTCTACACCAAATCTGCAACATGTGCACATACCCCAAGACTATTTGTCAGCAAAAATATGCTCAACATCAGCAACTTGGCAAAAACTCATTGGGGACACTTGGTCTAATTTGGCTATGCTCCCACGATGAGCTTTTTGATGTGGCAGATTTTCTGCACCCATTAAGTAAAATAGGTCTATTGCATCCCCCCCTCTTTCTCCAATGATGAGCGTTTGGTGAGTTTTTGACACTGCGTATTTTCACTGTGTCAAATTTAAAGGTCCAGCAAAGTGAATAGGATTTATACAAATCTCCTACCCATGGTGCTTTTTTTGGTGAGCAGGATGTCAACTTCTCTTATGCAAGAGTTTCCCCATAGACTTGTATTACATGTGGAAAATCCGGCAGAAACATCGTAAACGCATAAAAGGCCGCAACTCAGTATAATCGACAAAGTTTTGCCAAATGCCAGGAGGCTGTATCAAAGAAAACAGGCTTTAAAAGCATGACATACCAAATAGACAAAAAAAAAAAAAAAACCCACACACACCACACACACACAATCATTGAAATTGTTGCAGAAATTCTGCAACATCAAAAACACAAAGGCTCTTAATTGGGATGCAGCCTAAGACCATGTTCACACGTTAAGGTTTTTTTTTTACCTGAGATTTTGTAAACCAAAATCAGACTTGGAACAATCAGAGGAAAAAGTAGAATAGAAACATGGGCACCAAGTCTGCATGTTTTTTTTTTTGTTTTGTATTTTTAAGTTTTTACCCACTCCTGGTTTAGGTTATAAATACTCGATGCATGCATCTGACCCAAGAGAGTGTTTTTTTATATATATCGCGGCAAGATGAGGTTGCATGTGTCATACACAACCGCATCTTGCCGCGTTTCATTGGTAATGAATTGAACTGAAACGCATTTGTAACGGATCCGGTTACACGGCAAAATACCGCTGATGTGAGGTGAGCCTTATCTAGAAGCACCTAAAATCTGATGTGATATATATATATTTTTTTTCCCCTCAAGTCCTGTATTCCACCAGGTATTTGAGTGTAATCACATAATAAATTTCAAAGCATTGGAAAGTGATGAATTAGCAAAAAAAAATATCAGAATAATGAGCACCACACTATCAGCATCACTACACAAGTCATTTCCAAAATAAATACTTAGCTGTTGGCACTCCTGAAAAAAAGGACCACTCACCTGGATCACAGAAGGGCCTGGTCACCTTCTTAAAGCAGTTGTTGGTGAACAAGGTATGCTTGATATTTTTCTGCCAGCCGGTCTGGTCCCTCTTATATAAGGGGAAGTTCTCCATTACATATTTACAGATCTGGCGGAGGGTCAGCTTCTTCTCGGGTGCGTTCTGAAAAGCCATGGCTATTAAGGCCTTGTCGGAGTAAGGTGGTCTCACCATTTCGATTATGTCATCATGACTTAGGTAAGGCAAACAAGGCATGTCTGGCTCTGCATACTCAGCAGGAGTCAACACTTGGGCTTGGCTGTTGGCACAATCACTTGGCAAATATCCTGGGCCATTCTCATTGAGGTATGAAGGGTTAATGGTAGAGCCACCAAACCTCTGATATGGGTCAGCATTTGACTCTTGGTAGTCTGATGACATACTCAGAGGCTGGTGCAGGTCCTGCTGATGTAGATTAAAGTAATCTCTAGTAAAGACCTCCATGTCTGTTAAATCCTGTATACAGAAGTAGCCTGGCTGGGAACTGGATGCATGCTGCCCATAGGAATCCAAGCTAATTCTGCTGGCTTACAAGTGGTAACAAGACTTGTCCTCAGCCTCCTACTGCGCTCCAAGTTGGAAAGTTGCGTTGAAGTAATGACCTTCTACACATCTTATAGACAATGTCCAATCAAGCCCCAAAGCAGCTGAAACAGTTTATAGTAATGAGCCAGTGCTGCCCTAGCCCTCCCCTTAGGCCTCCTTTACACGTCCGCATTTCCGGTACCGTGACATTCATTTTCACAAGTACCGAGACACGAACACTCATTAATATCAATGGGCTTGCGTACACATGTGTGTTTTCACACAGACATGTGTCCGTGTGCTCCACACATAGACATGTCCATTTTTCTCTAGTAGCATGGACGTCACACGGCCCGCACACTGATGTGATCCATGTGACATCAGTGTGACACGTACCGGAGAAAAGACGTGTCTGTGAAATAAAATGATTTTCTATACTCACCTGTCTCCAACGCTGATGCCTCTAGCACTGCTGTCTCTTGCTTCCAACCCCCAATCATTATGCTCATTGTGTCGCGGGCGGGGAGGACGACGTCGCTGCTGCGCTCTCGCTAACGCTCGGGTCCGGCGCTGCTGCTGCTGCTCACTGGCTCGAGCGGGCCGGATCCGGAGACTTGAGCGGCTCTCCTCGCCCGTGAGTGAAAGGGGTGGTTGGTTTGGGGAATTTAGTCCGTGACGCCACCCACGGGTCGTGGTGAAGATAGGTACCACCGCTGCTGATGACGGGGATCCCGGGAGCGATGGCAAGGAGCAGCTGGGATGTTGTTTTCCCCCTCCGTGGGTAGGGGTTGGTGGTCCCGGGGCCCGATGATGTGACAGGGAGGCAGGGTTGGTGAGGTGCAGGGTTGCAGGGACAGTGCGGCGCGGTGCTGGATGGCACGGGTGTACTCACTCAGCAAGAAAGGTACAAAGTCCTCAGTAAACCAAACGGCTGGATGGACGGGTCCCGCAGCCGGCTGCAGTGCTTCTCCCCGGACAGGTGATGGCGGCTGTCTTTCCCTGCACCTTAATGTTCTCTTTCTGACTACTATGGATCCCCAACGGTAGTCCGCTCCCCGGTGTATGGGTACCGGAGGAGCCCGATTGCCCGCAGACGCTGGCCCTTGGGTCTCTAGCCTTAGGCGGTAGCTGTATACCCGCACGGTGTGGGCTGTTGCCTTCAATCGGGACTTTTGCTGTTGTGAAACCCCTGGGGTTCCAGTCACATTCGGATCTGACTATTGTCGGCGGCTCCAAGCCTGGTCGGGGTCCGATGGCCCTGCCCACAAACCCAGACACCCAAGTGCTTGTTCCTCTCACTTCAAACTCCTAAGCTGTTCTGTCACTTTTCCCGCCTCCAGGCCTGTGAACTCCTCGGTGGGTGGGACCAACCGCTTAGCTCCGCTCCACCTGGTGTGGACATCAGACACTGGAGGGAGGCAACAAGGATTTTTGTTTGGCTGGTGTCCCTGTCTAATGGGGGTGGGGGGGTGTTTGTATGTTATCGGTGACGACCTGGCTAGGCCAGGGCGCCACAATTGCATATTCACTGCACCACGGACCCAGAAGTAGCAGCGCCAGAGACAGCATCGCTGGGGACAGGTGGCTCTAGAAATTCATGCTGTCCGTGCGCTATGTGGATGTCACACAGATAGCACACTGACAGCACACGCTGAACACACACACAGGGACACACGCACAGAAATATTCACCTGCACCATGGACCATGCAAAACGTGTGTATTAGGATATGTGCGCACGTTGTGTAATTGCATGCAGTTACGCTGCGCTCTGCACCGCAGCGTAATTGCATGTGTCCTGCGTCCCCAGCACAATCTATGGAGATTGTGCAGAAGCTGTGCGCACGTGGCGTATTAGAGCGCAGCGCTTTGGCTGCTGCCAGAAGCGCGCGTTCTAAGAAGTGACATGTCACTTCTTTCGTGCGCTCTGCATGAAGTCCCTGCTCTATCTATGGGAGGGGCTACATGCAGAGCGCATGAAATCGGCTTTTGTTTCTGCAGCGATTTGAAGCGCACGTGTGCTCTTTAAATCGCTGCAGAAATTTCTGCAGGGCCAGTACGCAACGTGCGCACATAGCCTTAGGCCTCTTTTACACGTCTGTGGAAAACACACGTTTTGCATGGTCCATGGTTTAGGTGTGTCCGTGTGTGTTCAGCGTGTACGGTCACTGCTATCCGTGTGACATCCGCATAGCACACAGACAGCATGAATCTCTATAATTACCTGTCCATGGTGCTGCGGTCTCTGGCGCTGCTGCTGCTTCCGGTCCTCGGTGCAGTGAATATGCAATGAGCATAATGAGTGGGGGTCAGAAGCAAGACACAACAGAGCAGAAGACAGAAGTGCTGGAGACAGGCGAGTATAGAATATCAGTTTAATTCACAGACACGTGGTTTTCTCCGGTACGTGTCACACTGATGTCACACTGATCACATCAGTATGCACTCCGTATGGCCCGTGTGACACCCGTGCTGCCGGATAAAAACAGGACATATCTATGTATGGAGCACATACACTCATATGTTCCACACGAACACACGGTCCATGTGAAAACATGCACGTGTGCGTAGACCCATTGCTTTTCATGGGTCTATGTGTGTCCGATTCTCCGGTAGGTGTGAAAACGGACCTCATACGTACCGGACACACGGACGTGTGAAGGAGGCCTTACTCCGAGTATTTGCGGTGTCCATTTTCACAAGTACCGCACATACTAATTAAAATGTTCACATACATACTTATTAAAATCAATAGGGATTTTCACAATTCCGTGTTTTCACACGAACAGTTTGTCCATGTGAAACACCCACGTTTATGTGTGATTCAAATGGAGACAAAACTATTTTTTCCCGGCAGCACGGATCAAATGCGGACATCACTTGGCTGGCATCCATGGGACACGTACAGGAAAAAAAAACGGAAGATACTGAAATGAATGGGTTTTTATGAGTAAAAGATGTGCAAAGATAGATAATTTCTAGATATATAAATGCTAGATAGAAAGGTAAATGGATAGTCTGTACAGATATTTAGCAGAATTAATAAATAATTAAAGAAGAGATAAAGTGATGCCATCTAATTTTCATAACTAGCATAGGTAAAGCAAGAGCTGCAGGCTGCAACCCTCAACCTGTCAACTATACTTTATCTGGTAATCAAAGCTGGAGGAGATCCCACGCTTTTTTTATAATTATTTATATAAATAATTTTAAAAATCTTTGTGGGATGCCCCCTTCATTTTTCATAACCATCCAAGGTACAGAAGCCAGCTGGGGGATGATATTATCAGGCTGGGAAGGCCCATGGTTATTTGGCCTTTCCCAGCCTGAAAATAACAGCCGCCCTAGAAGTTGTGCATCCATTAGATGCGCCAACTCTGGCACTGTACCCAGCTCTTCCTGTTGTACTGCTGCAGTGGCAATCGGGGTAATGGTTCATGGAGTTGATGGGAAAAACTGAAAGAACAAACCAGCTCTCAACATCCAACAGGTAATCGGAACTTCAGACCAGCTCCTGGTCAATGTAAAGAATCCAAGAAAAAGAAGTTTCTTTCCAGCAACCACAATTGTAATAAAATATACCTTTTATTCCGTCATCAAAATTATGAATAAAAACAGGGAAGGCATAGAGCAGAAATGTGTCTGCTTCATGCCTTCCCTGTTTTTATCTATCATTTTAATGACGGCATAAAAAGTATATTTATTACAATTGCGGTCGCTGGAAAGAAACTTCTTTTCATGGGGTTGATGCCAGCTGGGAAATGACAGCTGGCTTCAAGCCCTGGTGTTAGTAATGGGTGGGTGTCTATCAGAGACCACCTTTACTAACCCAGTAGATATAAATAAAAAAACAAAAAACACAAAAACAGTATTTTATTAAAAAAAATAACACCCCCAACTAGAACCCTCAATTACCAAGTTATTAAAAAAAGCTTTGAAGTTCCTCCATAATCCACATGTATGTCCCATGACGTTCCACATAAGCGAACCTATAAGGCATAAAAAGAGAATTAAAGAAATAAAGACAAGGGAAAGTCTCTTATTTAATTTATTAAATTTATTTCCTTCTACTGCTCTGTGTCTTGTTCTCCTTGTAAATGAGATTGGTTGTCAATATGGCTGGATTCTAGCTTCACTCTACTGACGCCTATGGGACTTCTGCTTAGGATACCCCCTTCGTCTTACATTCTATTTCGTCCAGATCCATTACCTTCTGGAGTTGTAAACTACCTAGAGCCTTGCTGCTGAGCCTCTCAAGAAAAATGGATCACGTTTCAGGACTGATTTTCATCAGAGTGTCATTACATTCTCATGAATATGTGATCAGAAAAAGAAAAAAAATTCCTCCACCTTCTATCAGTGAAAAACAGACAGCACACAGATGGCACCCGAGTGTTGTCACATGCGAGCTCTGGTTCTGCGCAGAATGATTCTTGTTGGTTCACAGAAATGTGTGAGGAGACAACCTGTTGTCTGTGTGAGGAGCCACAATAGCCTAGTCACCCCCCCCCGGGACAATAGGGACACACCAGTGGGCGGGGCCAGGCAGATGGCGACACCCATGTCGCGGGCGGAGGAGGGGACGCCGCGCTCTCCCACTGCTCGGGTCCGGCTGCCGCGGCTGCTGCGGCCTGCTGCTGCTCGGTGGCTCGAGCGATGGGCCGGATCCCAGGGACTCGAGCGGCGCTCCTCGCCCGTGAGTGAAAGGGGGTTTGGTTTTTGGGATAGTTTATTGTCCGTGACACCACCTACGGTTGTGGTGATTGTATGGACACCACCGCTGCTCTGTATGGGGATCCCGGGAGCGGTGACAGGGAGCAGCAAAGTTGTTAGTTCTCCCCTCCATGGGTAGGGGGTAGTTGTCCCGGGGCCCAGTGATGAGGTGGGGGATGCTGGATGGCAGGGCCGGTGCGGGGCTTGGTGGGATGCAGGGACGCGGGGGCAGCGCTGTGCCTCACGGCATTGTGGTACTCACTCAGCCTGAGACGGGGACACAGTTCTCGATAAAACACATGGCTGGAAAGACGGTTCCCACAGATGGCTGCACTTGCTTTTCCCCAGTAGTTGACGGTGACGGTCCCTTTTCCTGCAACTGAGATGATGATGGTAGCGATGGGTTCCCACCGGTAACCCGCTCCCCGACTTGGTTATGGGCCGGAGGAGCCCTACTTTGCCCGCAGGCGCTGGCCCTGAGAAACTGGTGCCTTGGCGGTGGCGGTGTCTCTCTACAACGGTTGGACTGTTGCCTTCAATCGGGACTTGGTTGTTGGGAGACCCAGAGGTCCCCTTCACTGACGGATTTGGCAAATTCACGGCGACTCCTAGCCTTGCCGGGATCCGAAAGGCCCCTGCCAATGGTGCTGACTGCTCTTCGTATACCGCTCCGGTACCGCCGGGCCACCACCCGTCCACGGTCCTTCCGGCAACCTCTAAGCAGCCTCTCCTGCAGATAGTCACCGCCGTCTGCTGACCTTGCTGTCTCAGTCCGGGGCACACACCCGGACCAACTTCAGGCTTTCTCAACTGTCACCTTTTTCTGTCACTACTCTCACTGTCCTCCTCTACAACTTCCTTCTACTTCACTCCCTAGACTCCACTCTATCTCAGACTCTAGTCTGACTTCAACTGCCTGGTTTTCCCGCCTCCAGGGCTGTGAACTCCTCGGTGGGCGGAGCCAACCGCCTGGCCCACCCTCTGGTGTGGACATCAGCCCCTGGAGGAAGGCAACAAGGATTTTTGGTTAGCCTTGGTGTTCCTATCTGGGGTGTAGGGTGTGGTGGTGTTGTGACCTGTGACCCCTGGCTTGCCCAGGGCGTCACATTCTCCCTTAGCCAAATGCAGACCGTCTGCGGGCTGCCCGTCCAACACCGGTTTTATTTTCTGAAAAGATATAAAAAGAATAACACACATACAAATAGAAAAACATCATCCCACATCGGGAGGTTCGGTACTTAAACGTTGCAAAACGGTAACATTAAAACGGTTGCGGCTGCCGCTCTCTCCCACCCAAGTAACCTGGCCCTGATTCTGCCCCTAAGAAACAGGCAGCACCCCTTGACCCCAGTCCTGAACCAGTTACCCGAGCGGGATCTGTCCTTCCCCTCCAGAGGGTAGCCACCGGTTCCTGTGGTGGCTGGGCCCCAGCCTGCTCCACTGCGGGCCCTCCCTCCAACCTGCCTCTCCGGAGGCGGTAACGGTTGGCTGCAACAACAGATTTTATTTACAACCCACTAACGTTTGTGGTTGCCCTGCAAGTTCTCGGGCTTGTCCATAGGAGTTCCTATGCAGCTAGATGGTCCCTATGGGGACAACGGTGCCGGCAACGGCCGGTTTCCAAATCACGGTTGCAGATAATCAGGTTACTTTCACGGTAATCACTTTCTCATTTTTCATTTTCTCATAACTTGAAACAAACACACTGGTGGTCCCAACGGGGACTGTGCAACGGTGCTCCGCTGCCCTTACTGTGCACTTTCGTCCTCCTCCTCACCCGGCTCTGGGTGGAAGAACACGGGCACCAGCCCCTCCAGCGCATAGCAAGCGCGGCGAGGAAGGGCCGCCAGATACCCGTTGTTTCCACTCCGGGGGATGTAAGTGGCCTCCGTGCACTGCAGAGCGCCGACTCCTTCATCTTCCTCCGAAACGGGCTCGGTGTCAGGCCCGGAATCACTATCGTCCGTCTCTGCGCCAGGCGGGTTGCCGCCAGCTGCCGCAGCTTCCAGGCTTGTCACTCTCTCGGCCACTGTCACGAAGGGGTGTACGCCTGATGGACCAGGCGCAGCGCGGTGCACGGGCAAGGAGGACAGAGGTGGCATGGGGGCCAGGGGTAGACCGGGTCCCTCAGCCGCAGAGGCCGGTCCCTCGGGGACATAGGGGCGTGGGTCACCCACCAGCTCCTCCATCATGGCCTCCATTCCATACACTCGTGCAACTGCAGCTGCATCCTCCACCTCCGCGGTCCACTGTTCCATCAGCCGGCAGATCTGGTTCCGGTAGTGTCGGCAGATCCCTGCCGTCCGGGCCCTCAGCCATGCCGCTGTCCCGGGCACCGGTTCGGTAGCCTCCGCATAGCTAGGGGGAGCGGACATTCTTTACAGGGGTCGGCGGATCGTGGGGTCCCAGCGTCCTTATCTGTATAGCCGCGGCTACATGCGACCAGTCGCCATTTCGTCCCCCTTAGCCTCTTTCCGGCCCCTCCTCTATCGGGGCGGGGTCTTGGCCTTCGCGCCTCCGCTACTCGAGAAGACGCTCGAGCGGGAACTTTTCGCGCCAAAGATAGCGGCTTCTGAAATTTTCCGTCCGGACACCTCCGGCGGTAACAAGGCGCACCTCTACCCAACGGCAGAGCGGTAAGATCCTGTTCGTGACGCCAAGTTGTCGCGGGCGGAGGAGGGGACGCCGCGCTCTCCCACTGCTCGGGTCCGGCTGCCGCGGCTGCTGCGGCCTGCTGCTGCTCGGTGGCTCGAGCGATGGGCCGGGTCCCGGGGACTCGAGCGGCACTCCTCACCCGTGAGTGAAAGGGGGTTTTGTTTTTGGGATAGTTTATTGTCCGTGACGCCACCCACGGTTGTGGTGATTGTATGGACACCACCGCTCCTCTGTATGGGGATCCCGGGAGCTGTGACAGGGAGCAGCAAAGTTTTTAGTTCTCACCTCCGTGGGTAGGGGGTAGTTGTCCCGGGGCCCAGTGATGAGGTGGGGGATGCTGGATGGCAGGGCCGGTGCGGGGCTTGGTGGGATGCAGGGACGCGGGGGCAGCGCTGTGCCTCACGGCACTGTGGTACTCACTCAGCCTGAGACAGGGACACAGTTCTCGGTAAAACACACGGCTGGAAAGACGGTTCCCACGGACGGCTGCACTTGCTTTTCCCCAGTAGTTGACGGTGACGGTCCCTTTTCCTGCACCTGAGATGATGATGGTAGCGATGGGTTCCCACCGGTAACCCGCTCCCCGACTTGGTTATGGGCCGGAGGAGCCCTACTTTGCCCGCAGGCGCTGGCCCCGAGAAACTGGTGCCTTGGCGGTGGCGGTGTCTCTCTACAACGGTTGGACTGTTTCCTTCAATCGGGACTTGGTTGTTGGGAGACCCAGAGGTCCCCTTCACTGACGGATTTGGCAAATTCACGGCGACTCCTAGCCTTGCCGGGATCCGAAAGGCCCCTGCCAATGGTGCTGACTGCTCTTCGTATACCGCTACGGTACCGCCGGGCCACCACCCGTCCACGGTCCTTCCGGCAACCTCTAAGCAGCCTCTCCTGCAGACAGTCACCGCCGTCTGCTGACCTTGCTGTCTCAGTCCGGGGCACACACCTGGACCAACTTCAGGCTTTCTCAACTGTCACCTTTTTCTGTCACTACTCTCACTGTCCTCCTCTACCACTTCCTTCTACTTCACTCCCTAGACTCCACTCTCTCTCAGACTCTAGTCTGACTTCAACTGCCTGGTTTTCCCGCCTCCAGGGCTGTGAACTCCTCGGTGGGCGGAGCCAACCGCCTGGCCCACCCCCTGGTGTGGACATCAGCCCCTGGAGGAAGGCAACAAGGATTTTTGGTTAGCCTTGGTGTTCCTATCTGGGGTGTAGGGTGTGGTGGTGTTGTGACCTGTGACCCTTGGCTTGCCCAGTGCGTCACACCCACCTAGGGGTTCTGAGGTGTCAGGGGAGGGAACAAGTCAGTCTGAGTCAGACAGAGGAACAGTCTAGTCTGGAGAGAGGAAGTGAGAGGAGTGTAGTGGTGGTCAGGGGTTGGAGCTCCCGGACTACCTGAGCTGACTAGGTGGCAGACGGCAGAGCAGGGCCACAGGCGACGGAGATCCGATCGCGGGAGACCTTAAGTGGACTGGCGCAGGGTTGTAGCCCGACGGTGCCGACAGCGGGAATCCGGTCCGGAGGCCGTGCACAGTCGGGGTACCTGGACCCCAGAGCAAGGACAGCTTTAAGCACCTTCCTGATTCACCAGCAGGGGACAAGATTCCAGATCCTGTCCCATTAGCTGCCCGGATAGAGCGAGACGGCAGCCCAACGTGTCTGCATGTGCCTACAGAGATCCCAAGGATTTGTTCTTGAGGGCCACAGCTCCCACAGCAAAGACACAGGGAGTGGACTTACCCCGTTTCATGCACACTGGAAACAACACAAAAGTGCAGGAGGAAGGGCCCCTGTCCTGTCACCGGTGTGCGGGACCCGAGCACAGCCCTCCAGAGGCAACCGGTATCCGGCCTTGGTTTACAATAGGACTCTGTGTGTTTACTGACCCTCCACATCAGCACAGCCTCATCTAGCACCACGTCTACCAACTTTAAGTTCCCTATTTCCTGCCTCCTAATGACTGCTCCCTGCAACCCTTCATAATACCCTGGGGCTACACCTCCCCTACCAGTGGAGGGGATACCATCCTGTTGCCCCGCTCCATCAGCCCTGGGCACCCCCATATCTAGGCAGCTGCGGTGTCACCATCCATCACCGAAACCCACGGGTGGCGTCGCTGACAAAGACTCTATCCCCTGTAAATAACCCCTTTTCACTCGTGGGCGACGGACAGCTGCGTGAGCCCTGGATCCGGCTGCCACTCGAGCCACAGAAACCGCCCGGTTCCGAGCGCCTCGAGCGGCCCCCCTGTTGTGGCCTGTCCCCCGCCCGCGACAGTAACATGGATGTGGAATGACTGAGAAGCTACACGTGATGGATAAGAAGTGTGACGCCCTGGCAAAACTAGGTAGTCACAAATAGGCCCCCGCATAACACCATCCCTCACTTAGGTAACATACAACCGACCTGAAACCCTAGTCACCCCCCCTTAGGGCAAGACAGGCACACCAGTGGGCAGGACCAGGCGGTAAGGGAACGCCCACCTAGGGGTCTAAACAGCCCAGGGCGGGAAAAGAGCGAAGTTAAGCTTCAGTTCTGTGTAGAGTTCAAGTTGAGAGGAGTGTGGGCTGGGGCTAGGTGTAGCTCCAGCAGAGAAAGTTCAAGTTGAACGGTGCCAGGGTCGGAGCCCTGGTACCTTGGCTAGGTGGCAGACAGTGGTCCCTGTCAGCATTAGACAGGAAGACGGCTCGGCAGATCTGAGGTGGACCGGAGAAGGGTTGGAGCCCACCGGTACTGACACCGGAGACTCCGACCGGAAACCGTGCACAAAGGGGGTACTCGGACCCTGAACCCAGGACTGAAACCAGCGGCCTAGCTAATTAACCGATTGATGACAGGATTATATGTCCTGTCCCAACCAAAGTCCCGAAAGAAGACAACCACCCACAGAGAGGGATAGGGCAGCCGCCAGGGCCCATAGATCCCACGGCTCAGCGTCTGCGGGCACGGCTCCTTAGGCACCCAGCAAGCTGGGAGCGGACTCCTGAGTTCCAAACCAGGCAGCCCACAACACACAAAACAGTGCAGAGGAAAAGGATAGCGACCACCAGCCCAGTTGGGGGACCTGAGTACAACTGGCCACAGCGGCCGGCCACCAGCACCTTGGTTTACCAAAAGACTCGTGTGATTCATTTAATCGTGAGTAACCAACTATCCCCTGGTCTATCTGGGCGTGCGGGCCCTTGCCGTCGCCATACCCTGCACGGAGACACTGGGCCCCGGGGCAATCATCCCTACCCACAGAGGGGTTAACATCCAGCTGCCATTACATCTTCCCCGGGTATCCCACAACAACAGCGGTGGTGTCCCACCTCACCACACACCGTGAGTGGCGTCACAGACATTATACAACCAACCCCGTACAAATACATCCCGTTTTTATTTGGAGTGACCGCGGGACCCCCGGGTCCGGGGAACCCCTCGAGCCGTACCGTAGGCCCTGGATCCGAGCAGCACCGGCTGCTGGCACGGGGGCAGCACACCCCGAAACTTGGCATCACGAACAGGATACAGACCCATCCACCTACCTGGTGGAAGTGCGCCTTGAATTGGACAGTCAGCGGTGATCCGTTGCTAAATTTTCAGAAGTCGCCATTTTTGTCGCCATTTTTGGGCACAAAAAACAACATCCCAGCATCTTCTTCCCTGAGAAAGGGCACAAAGCTGAAGCCCCGCCTCCTGGGAACACGGCCGGAAGGTAAACCCCGAGGTCGTAAAACGAAACTTACCTGCCGCACAAGGGAGTGCTTGCAAAAGACCACGGGGGGACGGGTGAAGAATCTGCAGCATGTGACCCATGCAGATAAAGGGCAGAGACGCCAGGACTTTGTCACCTTTCTTGTTCCTGGACACCGACCTAGAAAGATGTCTGCATCCAATCCCGATGGTGGGGCTGCGCCAACCGCAGGAGTGGCAGCGCCCCGAGGCAGGGTGGTGACCCCCGCAGAGGGGCACGAACCGGATCGCCTACCAATGGGAACCACGGCCCGGCTGGAGCGGGAGCTGGCGAGGTTCTGTGTCCGGGTGCGATCGCAGTCGCTGCAGCAAGTGTTGGAGTGGAAGACTGAGGTCCAGAGGATGTTGGCCGTGGTGTGGGCTCATGAGAATCAATCCGCCCGTACAGCACTGCATCGGGAGAGGGGTACCCAGACCACTTCGGCCTCGTCGACTTGCCCAGAACCGGAGCCCGTTCCCTGTGAGATGGAAGAATGCCGGCTGGCACGGCTCCCAGGTGCGGCAGCGTTACCTGCGATACCACCTCCGTTCCCGATAGAAGTGCAGAGTTCCGGGAAGCGTTGCAGCTGGTCCAGGGGTGAGGAAGCCAGGGTGCAGAGTGAGCCACACGGCCCCATGCAGCAGTGGTAGTGAGTTCCCGGCTACCCCCAAGTTATGCAGGTCCCCGTTGTGACCGCCTGCTGTTTAAAGTTTCCGTTTTACAGTTAATGTCCCATTTGTAGTTAATGCACCATGGCTTTGGACTGGAAAGCCAACCCAAAAACTTTTGGGCTTTGTAAATAGTCCCTGACCAATCTTGTCACATGCCGCAGTCTCTGGAGAGGCTGATTGGAGGAAAGGCCTGCGGTGGAGTAGGCAGAGGTCTCCTCACCACCAAAACCGGTGACTACCCTCCGGGTCAGGGGTCCCCTGGGCGTGGGGCCCTTGAAAAAGACTGCCGGGTAAGGAACTTTTTACCCGGCCCGTAAGGGCAACACCCGGACCTGTCCTGGACTTGGGCAAGGGGTGGCAACCTGTGTTTTAGAGGTGGCATCAGGGCTAGGTTGTTTTGGGTGGGTGAGGTGAGAAGGACCCGGTCCATCCCGTCCCATCACGGTTTTTGCATGTGCAACGTTTAAGAGAAATGCCTCCCGTAAGGGAAGAAAAACAAATGTACGTATGTTATTATGCTTGTAATATTGTTTTACCTCTATTTTCTACAGTTCCTGATCAATAAATGTTGGTGGTTGGACAGCTCGCGGATGGTCTGTATTAAACCAAGGGGGAGTGTGATAGCCTGGCAAAACCAGGTAGTCACAAATAGCCCCCCGCATAACACCATCCCTCACTTAGGTATCATACAGCCGACCTGAAACCCTAGTCACCCCCCCTTAGGGCAAGACAGGCACACCAGTGGGGAGGACCAGGCGGTAAGAGAACGCCCACCTAGGGGTCTAGACAGCCCGGGGCGGGAAAAGAGCAGAGTTAAGCTTCAGTTCTGTGTAGAGTTCAAGTTGAGAGGAGTGTGGGCTGGGGCTAGGTGTAGCTCCAGCAGAGAAAGTTCAAGTTGAACGGTGCCAGGGTCGGAGCCCTGGTACCTTGGCTAGGTGGCAGACGGTGGTCCCTGTCAGCAGGAGACGGGAAGATGGCTCGGCAGATCCGAAGTGGACCGGAGAAGGGTTGGAGCCCACCGGTACCGACACCGGAGACCCCGACCGGAAACCGTGCACAAAGGGGGTACTCGGACCCTGAAGCCAGGACCGAAACCAGCGGCCTAGCTAATTAACCGATTGAGGGCAGGATTATATGTCCTGTCCCAACCAAAGTCCCGAAAGTAGACAACCACCCACAGAGAGGGATAGGGCAGCTGCCAGGGCCCATAGATCCCACGGCTCAGCGTCTGCGGGCACGGCTCCTTAGGCACCCAGCAAGCCGGGAGCAGACTCCTAAGTTCCAAACCAGGCAGCCCACAACACACAAAACAGTGCAGAGGAAAAGGATAGTGACCACCAGCCCGGGTGGGGAACCTGAGTACAACCGGCCGCGGCGGCTGGCCACCAGCACCTTGGTTTACCAAAAGAGTCGTGTGATTCATTTAATAGTGAGTAACTAACTATCCCCTAGTCTATCTAGACATGCAGGCTCCTGCTGTCACCATACCCTGCACGGGGACACTGGGCCCCGGGGCAACCATCCGTACCCACAGAGGGGTTAACATCCAGCTGCCATTACATCTTCCCCGGGTATCCCACAACAGCAGCGGTGGTGTCCCACCACACCACACACCGTGGGTGGCGTCACAGACATTCTACAACCAACCCCGTACAAATACGTCCCGTTTTTATTTGGAGTGATCGCAAGACCCCCGGATCCGGGGAACCCCTCGAGCCGTACCGTAGGCCCTGGATCTGAGCAGCGCTGGCTGCTGGCACGGGGGCGGCACAGAAGCAATCGAGACTATCAGCAGAGCACCCAGGGGCTGAACAGGAGTAGCCAGGGCCCCAGACAGGATGTGGGCCAGGGGTGGGATTCAGCCGGTTCTGTCCGGTTCTGGAGAACCGGTTGTTAAAATAGCAGCTGATTCCCAGAACTGTCAAGAAACAGCTCCGGCGACCCGGTTCCCTGTATTCATTTGTGTTAGTGTCTCTGACGCTGCAGAGGTGACGGCAGTGTGAGGAGGTAGCTCCTCCTCCTGCCGTCTGTCAGCGTCAGAGTGCAGAGACGAGCCACGGAGGAGGACGGAAGACAGGAGAAGCTGCCGCTGCCTGGAGGTAAGCGCTCAGTGAGCCAAATCTGCAGGGAGCAGAGAGGAGCCGCATTAAGATGGCAGCTATATGTGGCTATATGGGGAGAGGCCACATAAGATGGGAGCGCTATATAGGGAGAGGGGCCACATTAAGATGAGAGCGCTATATAGGGAGAGGGGCCACATTAAGATGAGAGCGCTATATAGGGAGAGTGGCCACATTAAGATGAGAGCGCTATATAGGGAGAGGGGCCACATTAAGATGGGAGCTATATCTGGCTATATTGGGAGAGGAGCCACATTAAGATGGGAGCTATATGTGGCTATATGATGAGATGCCACATAAGATGGGAGCTATATTGGAAAAGGAGCCATATGGGACAGGATCTGCAGGGGAAAAGGAGCACATGGGATGAGATCTGCAGGGGGAAAGAGGCCATAATGGGATGGGATCTGCAGGGGGAAAGAGGCCATAATGAGATGAGATCTGCAGGGGAAAGTGGCCATAATGGGATGGGATCTGTATGGGGAAGGTCGTCCGTTACACTTTTAGCAGGGCTCCTTTAGCAATAATTTTTAAAAACTGTATACAAATAATTTAATACAATATGACTGACAGTGACTGGAACAACTGGTGCAGGACAGGAGAGTGAAGGTATAGGAGGGGAAGGAGATTTTACTTTAAATTACTTGTATTTTTTGGTTGAGGAAAGTGTGTGAACATGGGTGTGGCTAACAAAATGGGTGTGGTTACAGAATGGGTGTGGTTTTCAAATTGGCAGGGTTTACAGAGAACCTGTTAAAAATTTGAATGCCACCCCAACACCCTATGTATCACATCATTTTCTTAAGATATCAGGTGCAAAGACAGGGAACATAGGGGTATGCATTATAGACGATACCATGTAATAAGGAATGGCACTAATAAGAGGATGTTATATAATCCGGGATGGCACTAAAAAATAACAATATATGTTCTATAATATGGCACAGATCACTTAGTGCATATCAGTTAGTTGCCTGTTTAAACAGACAGACCTCAGTCTATGACTGGATTTCTATTTTTTTTACCGATTGGTGATCGTTTAGTGCTGTTGGTTGGTCCATGTGAGGTCTCATCTGATTACAGCCTTTTTCTTCTTCTTCATCTTGTCATATCTTCATGTTGATGTCCTTTTTCCATGATGCGGTCACTGCAGTTTGCCGGAATACAAACTTGTATCCATCCTTAATATATACACTGACTTTTTGAGTGAATTTTTTATGCTGAAAAAGCCACCCTCAGCTTATACTGCAGTGAGGGTCCCACTTTCAGATTGTAAGAAGCATTTTTTTTCCCCCCAAAACAGGAGGTGCATCTTATAACCCTGATAAAGCTTACCAGGTCAGCGTGGGGTCACAGGACGCTGGGGGGGGGGGGGGGTTAGGTTGACAATATTGTGGCTCAGGAGGGTAGGCGATACTGAGGGCCCGGGAGTCTCGTGGCGGGCCCCATTGAGGCTGCCGGTGGGCTGCGTTTAGCAAGCCAGTGGTTGATGCGATAGACTTTAAGATAACGGCTGAACGAAGAAGCAGGACGTGCACAGATTTAGATCTCTGTTCCCTAAAACTGTGCTTGCACCGCTTCTGCAGCCATTTAAATTCTGCATCAATTTCAATTCTGCATCGTGGCTGCCGCCATTATCCCTATGGCCGATGCGTGTGCAGTGCTATGTTCACGTCGTAGTTAAATTCTTCACTAAAATGGGTCCAGAGTTATTGAACACTGTGTTTGAGAAGATAATCTGAGAAAAAAAACCCAAAACGGGTGAATCATGATATTCACAGACACAGCGTCTTCAATAAAATGGCACCGAAATGGGTAGAATACACATGCACTGACTCCAGTGAAATGTTATTGAAGAACCCAACTATAACGTGAACATAGCACTGGCCTGGCTTCAGATAGTTCAGCATTTTGTAATGAATGAAAAGAAACAAAATAAAGTGTATGTGTGTCTCAGTAGGTGACGAGAGTGTGTATATGAGTGTTTGTGTATATGAGTGTATTGGCAGATAAGTGAGCAGCACTGCACACCCTTGTAGTCAGCACGGTGGTGTCAGTGAATTTGCTGCATATATGTGTATTTGCAGACAACAGACCAGCAGCGTGCACTCTTATAGTCGGCACAGTGACGTGTGTGTAGATAACAGACCAGCAGCGTGCACTCTTGTAGTCGGCACAGTGACGTGTGTGTGCGCGCGTGTGTAGATAACAGAAGAGCAGCGTGCACCGTAGTTGGCGCAGTGACCTCAGCCAGTCCCCGCACTGCTGTACAAGCCTCAGCAGCTCCTGCACCTCCTGCTGTATGGGTATCCTGCTCCAAGACTCTAATATTGATTATGCTTGATAATTTGTCCATAGCAACCAATCATAGCTCAGCTTTCACTTTCTCAGCAGCTTAGTTCTGCAGTAGTAAAGAGGTATGGCCTGTGATTGAACAGGGCAGGTCTGTTGTGCACTGTTGAAGCCAGGGGAGTGTCCTCATGTACTGCTGATACCAATCAGTAGCTGGGGGCATGGCATGTTGCCATCCAGACAAAATGGAAAGGTTCAGCAATATATACTGCATATAAATTATGCTATACATTGTGTGCACTATAGGTGGATATGTCACCCACCCATAAGTGAAGCTATAGGAATAGATTTACTCCTGCAATCTACACAGGTGACTCCCCTAGAAAACACACAAACACACACACACACACACACCTCAGATCCAGGATAGTGTCATGGCTCGAGGAATCTGAAGCCGGCTTGGCGGACACTTTGATTTGTAAGAAGGGTGGTATTTACAGGGGATTAGTTTGTTACGCCACCTGCGGGTTGCGGTAATGGGAGTACCGCCGCTGCTGGAAGGAGTACCGGAGCAGATTGTGGGAAGCAGCAAGGTGTCAGTCCCTCCACAGGTAGGGGGAGGCCCCAGTCTCAGTGTTGGTGGATAGATTTGGGAGGACAGGGTGTAGGGGACCAGGGTACTCACTGTGGGTAGTTGTGGTGCTGGATGAGGTTTAGAAAGGACTTATAGCAGGACAAGGCACAGCCACAGTGTAGGAGATGTTGAGGTGCACGCGTAGGTTTCCACATCATATGTGCAGAGAATTAGAAACAAGGCACTCTCAAATGGTGATACAAACGAAGAATTTATTCTATAAGTCTTAAAGCAACATGTGACGTTTCGGCCAGGTGGCCTTCATCAGACAACTTGTTATTAAGACTGTCAGGGTAGTGGTAGAGGCAGTGGTATCCACCACTATGCTGCATACCTGTTTGCCGGGGACGGGACCCGGACAAGCTCCCCTTTAGCTGCAGCGGCACCCAGAAACTTTGTTTACCCGGTTGTCAGCGTCTGCTTACTGGCTGAGTGAGAGCCTCATCCTCCAGAGTCACGAGGCATACCCCTACCCATGGAGGGTAACAACACCTTGCTGCCCTATTCCATCACCCCGGATACTCCCAATAGCAGCAGCAGTACTCCCAGTTACCACACACCACAGGTGGTGTCATGAACTATAACTCCCCTGTAAATATCCCCCTTTTACTTTAGAGTGGCCCCCTAAGACCCTCGAGCCACGAACGGTCACTTCCCCCGGATCCAAGCGGTTCGATCCGCTACTGGGGCAGCACATAAGTATCTAAGGACACAAAAGGGATAGTGATAAGGATTAAACAGCCGAGAGGTGAGGACATCTGCAGAATCCTAAAAAGGAAAAGGATAAACCCCAAGCATAGAAGATATGTGACGCCCTGGCCTATCAGGTCGTCACAAGGGTACTGTGCAATCTGCCCTTCTGCATGGTACCTGCTCCTCCTTTGTTATGGGTCCTGTCCCTTTGGTGTTGCTAAGAACAGGTATACACAAATCCTGAGGAACACTCTGCACCACACCCACCAGACACCCATTGGGCAGCCTGAGGGGAAATAGGGCAGCCCAGATGGAGGAATGGTAGAAGGAGGGCCAGAAGTATATAGAGAGTTCGAGCGCAGCAGTGACCATGAAAGGTCACACTGTGGAGCTGGGCTCCTGTACCCGTCCCAGACATTGGCCTGGCAGGAGCTGGAACCCCGGTCCCAGGGGGTAGTGGCAAGTGGCACGGTACTGCCACAGAGGGCAGTTCAGCGGCCTTGTGCTACAACCGGGCAGAGGCCAGGGCACGACTGGGTACGCGGACCCAAGGCTGGGAAGTAGCTTCACACAGCCCAGTAATTTACTGGAAGAGGACGGAGTCTTCACGAGCCGTTCTCCACCTGCTCCAAAATCGGGGTACTAGCGCAACGAGGGGGATAGGACTTCCCAAAACCGTCCAGAAAATCCCAAGCGTGAACCCTGAGAACAAGCTCACTCCGTTAGCCACACAGATGAGCGGGACCCGAGTAGTTTCAGGCAAAAAGGGATCCACAAAGATTAAACACAGTGCCAAGGGACAAGGCTTTAGACCAACCAGCAACGCCAAAAGGGCTTGGACCCAGCGTGCGCCAACAACATCTACAGGGCATTCAGGACTTTGGTTTACCCGTTGTCGGTGTCCGAATTTCTGGACTCAGTACGTTGTGCCCCTCTCCTCCCGATGGGTCCCCATCCTTTTACTACCGAGCCCTGGGACACCTTCCACCCCCTGCCCACGGAGGGTTTAACATCACGAGCTGCCATCCCGTCGCTCCTCCAAACGCTGCAGCGGTGGTATCCCACATTACCATGACCCGTGGGTGGAGTCACAAACTTTGTTTTTCACCCCTTGTAAATATCCCCCTTTTTCATTCAAGTGGCCGCGCGTCCCCGCCTCAGGTCCGGAGACACCTCGAGCCACTGCGGATCCGGATTAGAGCAGCCTGTCGGCTGTCGCGGGGGCGGCACAGATACGTAGGATAGCAGTTACACCACAGAAGGAATAGAATGTCAGGGAGCAGTTTGTGTAGCCAAATACCATAGGACTGTGTCAACCGTGACAGTTACCCTTTGGTCACCACTTCCTTAACAATACCACAGTGCAAAAAGCAAAATCAGCAAAAAGGGGTGTGGTAGTTTTCCTCAACGTTTAGTGGAAAGTTGAGAGTGTTGGGATAAAACATTTTAAAATTAAAATTACAAAACACACAATCCACTAAGAAAATTCTACTTTTATCTTCTTTATAATGCAAATAATGTATACAGCGTTTATAAATACAGGTTTACTATAGTAAACATCACAAAATAGTAGAAAAATATCTAACAAACAAAACCCATACACAAGTTAAAAATACCATAAGAGCAGAGTGCTGGCGCATTGCCCATGTCTCCTTTTATTAAAAGGACTGTTACACATGCCAAAGGAAAAATGAGGCAAGCGTCAATTTACCTGTGAATGGGTTAGGACCAAAGTAAAAAAAGTGACCAAGCAGGTTTAAAATTAGAAATGGTTATAAAGCATGTGGTTTTGCATGTTGTGGCATGACAAAAAGACGACCACAGGCTACTCCAAATTTGTTTATAATGCCAAGGCTTGAGGTTGGTTGGCTTGGGCAGTAGACTCTTCAGGCAGCGAGGAGTTCTGGTTGTCATGAGTTGGGCAAGTATAGAGTTCATTGTAAGAGGGTTTGGAGGGCGAGAAATCCTTCGCGAGATCAGTGGACGCCCTGTTACTTCCGATTGCATCTATAGCAGATGTAAAGTTGCTAATACAAGTGCTTGTGTCCAAAGTTGAAGGTGGTTGTGTAGAATACTCATTTATTAACCGAAGATTAAGGCCGTCAGGCTTCAGGGACACCACATTCTCTTTTTCCAACTTTTCAGAGGGTTTACTCTTATTTTTGTATGTTTTCGGCTTCCTTTCGAGTTTGCCATTAGTTAATATAATGAATCTTGGATCAACTGTCCAGTAACCTTGCCCTGTGGAAACAGAAGTGACAAAGAACGTGTAGTGAAAACAATAAGTTTATATTAATTATTTCCACTCCTAAGCTCAAGATTTATTAAACAACAACCACAACAACCAGCTGTAGGAGATACAAGATCTACAAAAACTGTAGATCAGAAATTTGTTCCCATAAGTTCCCACCTACATAAAAATCGGTAAAAGCCTGACTATTGGGACCCATAGTGATCACTGGAATTGAGGTCCCAATCACCCTACCTCACCACTACACTCTAGTAATCAGGAATTTATCATCCATCCTGTTTAGATTAGCAATAAAAAAGTTTGATGTAAGAAAAAAAAAAAAAATAAAAATAAAAATAACTAGTTCAGAAGTCCATGTGGCTTAGGCCTCATTCATACATCAGGACACCGATGGTATCATGTACTGTTAGGCTGTGTGCCCACGGGAAATTAAACTTGCGGATTTATCTGCGGAAAGTCCGCAGGTTTCAGCATGTACAGACACTATGTTATCCTATGGGATATGGGGAGTGCTGTGTCCATGCTGCGGATATGTATGGCTGTGGCACATGCTGCGGATGTCCCGCAGCCGCACGTAACTGCATGTCAGTTATTTCTGCGGAATTACCTGCAGAAATCCCAGCCCTCCACTATGGAGATGGAGGCCGGGACTTCTGCAGGTAAGCCGCACGAATGGCCACATGTTTACCGCAGCTATTTCGCTGTACAGTCATGGCCAAAAGTTTTGAGAATGACACCAAAATTATATTTTCACATGATCTGTTGCCCTCTGGTTTTTAATTGTGTTTGTCTGATGTTTACATCACATACAGAAATAAAATTGCAATCATACGAGTACCAAAAGGTTATATTGACAGTTAGAATGAGTTAATGCAGCAAGTCAATATTTGCAGTGTTGACCCTTCTTCAGGACCTCTGCAATTCTCCCTGGCATGCTCTCAATCAACTTCTGGATCAAATCCTGACTGGTAGCTGTCCATTCTTGCATAAGCAATGCTTACATTTTGCCAGAATTTGTTGGTTTTTGTTTGTCCACCCGTCTCTTGATGATTGCCCACAAGTTCTCAATGGGATTAAGATCTGGGGAGTTTCCAGGCCATGGACCCAAAATCTCTGTTTTGTTCCATGAGCCATTTAGTGATCACCTTTGCTTTATGGCAAGGTGCTCCATCATGCTGGAAAAGGCATTGTTGGGCGCCAAACTGCTCTTGGACAGTTGGGAGAAGTTGCTCTTGGAGGAAATTCTGGTATCATTCTTTATTCATGGCTGTGTTTTTAGGCAAGACTGAGTGAGCCGATTTCCTTGACTGAAAAGCAACCCCACACATGAATCATTTCAGGATGCTTAACAGTTGGCATGAGACAAGACTGGTGGTAGTGTGGCACCCTGGACTACACACCCACCCTGAGGCAGTCACATCAGCCAGACACAAAATCCTTGTTGCCTCCCTCCAGGGGCTGATGTCCACACCAGCTGGGGTGGAGCCAGGCAGTTGGCCCCACCCACTTAGGAGTTCACAGTCCTGGAGGCGGACAAAGGAAGTCAGTCAGTAGGAGTCAGGAGAAGAGTGAAGTAGTAGTGGAGGAGCAAACTGAGTGTGTCCGGGTGTGTGGCCCGGGCACTAAGAGCAAGGTTGGCAGACGGTGGTGGCCGTCTTCAGGAGAGGCAGATCAACGCGGAACCGTAGGACCGGGGATGGTCGGTGGCCCGCCGGTACCGAACCGGGGAGCGTAGTGAAGCCAGCACACTCAGGCAGGGCCTGTGGACCCGACCAGGCTTGGAGCCGCCATTAGAGGTCAAATCCGTCAGTGACCGGAACCCCAGGGGTTTCCTAACAGCCAGAGTTCCAAGGGCCAGAGCCTGCGGGCAAAAGGGCTCCTCCGGCACATATATACGCTGGGGAGCGTGTTACCGGTGGGAATCCATCGGGACCAAACATACACAAAAGGTGCAGGGAAAGGCAGCCACCACTAACCGTCCAGGAGAAGCCACAGCAGCCGGCTGCGGGACCCGTCCATCCAGCAGTTTGGTTTACCAGAGACTTTGCGTACCTTTGTGGCTGAGTGAGTACTACCATGCCGTCTGGCACCGCGCTGCGCAGTCCAAGCGACCCTGCACCCATCCAACCCTGCCTCCCAGTCATCTCACCGGGCCCCGGGACCACCAACCCCTAAAAAAAAAAAAAAAAAACATCCCAGCTGCTCCCTGCCATCGCTCCCGAGATCCCCGTCACCAGCAGGGGTGGTGCCCAACCTCACCACAACCCGTGGGTGGCGTCACGGACCAAATCCCCAAACCAAACTACCCCTTTCACTCACGGGCGAGGAGTGCCGCTCGAGTCCCCCGGATCCGGCCCACCGCTCGAGCAACCGAGCAATCATCGCAGCAGTGCTGGACCCGAGCGTTAGCGAGCGCAGCGCAGTCCTTTCCCGCCCGCGACAGTAGCGCTCACCTCTTCTAATATGCCGTTTTCCAGATGTCCCAAACAATCGAAAAGGGGATTCATCTGAGAAAATGACTTTACCCCAGTCCTCAGCAGTCCACTCCCTGTACCTTTTGCAGAATATCAGTCGGTCCCTGATGTTTTTTCTGGAGAGAAGTGGCTTCTTTGCTGCCCTCCTTGAAACCAGGCCTTGCTCAAGCAGTCTCCGCCTCACAGTGCGTGCAGAAGCACTCACACCAGCCTGCTGCCATTGCCGAGCTAGCTCGGCACTGCTGGTAGTCTGATCCCACAGCTGAAACAGTTTTAAGATACGGTCCTGGCGTTTGCTGGTCCTTCTTGGCTGCCCTGGAGCCTTTTTGGCAACAATGGAAGCTCTCTCCTTGAAGTTCTTGATGATGCGATAGATTGTT
Organism: Anomaloglossus baeobatrachus; assembly: GCF_048569485.1. NCBI lineage: Eukaryota > Metazoa > Chordata > Amphibia > Anura > Aromobatidae > Anomaloglossus > Anomaloglossus baeobatrachus. The sequence continues at coordinate 43,661,167 of NC_134357.1, read as the reverse complement.
GACTGAGGTGCAATCTTTGTAGCTGCGATACTCTTCTCTGTTTGGCCATTTTTGTGCAGAGCAATGATGGCTGCATGTGTTTCTTTAGAGATAACCATGGTTAACTGAAGAGAAACAATGATACCAAGCACCAGCCTCCTTTTAAAGTGTCCAGTGGTGTCATGCTTACTTAATCATGACTGACTGATCGCCAGCCCTGTCCTCATCAACACCCACACCTGTGTTAATGGAACAATCACTAAAACAATGTTAGCTGCTCCTTTTAAGGCAGGAATGCAATGATGTTGAAATGTGTTTTGGGGGTTGAAGTTCATTTTCTTAGCCAATATTGACTTTGCAAGTAATTGCTGTTAAGCTGATCACTCTTTATGACATTCTGGAGTATATGCAAATTGCCATTAGAAAAACTTAAGCAGTAGACTTTGTAAAAATTAATATTTGTAGCATTCTCAAAACTTTTGGCCATGACTGTACAACTTCCGGCGAATAGCTGCAGGAAACCTGCGGACGTACCTGCGGATATATCCGCAGGTACAAACTCCCGTGGGCACATAACCTCAGGGATTAGCATTGCAACAGGTAGGAAAAGCCCTTATGACACTGGTGGCAACATCTTGAGTAAGGCTTAAAAGGGAACCTGTCACCAGATTTGGTGACTAACCTGCAGCCATTAGGGAGCCTATATATATATATATATATATCATTCTAGAATACTGTATATGAGCGTGCAGGCCGCTTTGTAGAATGTAAAAGGCACTTTATAATATTCACCTGGATGTTGCTGCTCTCTGGTCCAGCACCTCCTCTCCACTGCAATCACAGTTCTCTTATCCAGCCCAGGCCGGCATGGCGGTCCTGCGCTGGCGCACTTTGATCTGCCCTGCGAGAATCGCATTGCAAGATTGGATCACAGTTGCAGGACACAAAGGTCACGCTCGCAGCAGAGCAGGAGATGAGTCTCATTAACATAACGCATCCAATGCGCTCACATCAAGTACCATAAGCTCAAGTAGACTTCGGCTATGTGCCCACGCTGCAGAAAATTTGCCACAACTTTTTTGCAGAAATTCCACGGATTTTTCAAAAATCCGCAGTACAGCAAGTCTCCAGACATTTCTATGGCATTTGGGGAGTGCTGTGCCCATGCTGTGTTTTTTTCCGCAGCGGAAATAATGCCGATTTCCCTGCGGAAAAATCTGCATGTGAATTATTCATACGGAATTTTCAGCACGATCCCATACATACCTGCCTTGATAGACACTAGAGTCACTTCCTCTGGTGCAGAGCAGCGCGGTGGAGCCAGGAGCAGTTAGTGGTGGGCGGAGCCTGCACGAGCTCCGGTCATGCGACAGCCAGAGCTAGTTCAGGGCCGCCCACCTTCTCCTGCAATGTGCAGGCAGACACGGCCAGAGAGGGAAGTGCTGCGTGATGGAGGCAAGTATGAACTTCCCGATCACTCCAGCACTTGTTCTGCATTGAGGATGCAGTGCCGAAGCCATGGTACTGTATCCTCAATGCAGAATGACCGCAGCATATCCGCAGGACATTCCGCAATAAAACTGCAGCATGTAATCAGACAAAGTTGTGCTGCGGTTTTTTGGGAGCTCCTGTGTAATGTCCCGCGCATATATCCGCAGGACACTTACCCCGTGGGCACATCGCCTTAGCCTAAAGCTGAGAGGCACCTGCAGAAGTGTCACTTACCTCAAACAGCCATCTTCTCCTGTTCCCTTTTCCTGTCTCAGGGACTTTACCCCTCCAAGGCTCCTCCCAGGGGCTAAACCTTTACTTAGCCCCTAGCATCCCTGCTGTCGGATGTGGCAGAGGTACACAGCCCAGCAACCTAACCTGCAGCTTTTACCTATGACATTCCTACTTTATCTTCATACTACACTAGAATACTTTGCACTTTACATGGGTCAGACGATACACATTTACCTTACGCATAATAGAATCCTACCAGGCCTCAGAGCTAGGTGGCGCGAGCTGTCACTACTTCGGCTGTGCTACTTTGCAGCAGCACTCACCAAGTACCAACATCAAATACACTATTACAGGAGAACAACATTGTCACTCTCTTCAGGGACAAGTTTCCATATGCCAACCACCTTACACCCACGGCTTTGTGCCCGTCTGTTGTCAGCCCCTTTGACATGGAGTGTATGTTTGCCGCCCCCACATTAGGAGCCGGACTGCTTATATCCACGGTGGCTCAAGAGGCGTCCGGACCCGGGAAGGGAGGGGGAGGGGGTGGGTCGGGCAGTCGTGCGGCCACTCAAATAAAGAAGGGGGTATTTACAGGGGATGTTGCATTTAAAGTTCGTGTCGCCACCCGTGGTGTGTGGCAAGGTGGAGTACCACCCCTGCAGCTGGGAGTACCCGGTGGCGATGGAGTGGGCAGCACCAGCCCCAGGACATGCCATTGGAGAGGTAAGGGTCACTTGTGTACTCAGTCCATAAAGCTGACACCGACAACTTAGTAAACCAAAGTTCTGGACAAGGGGGGGGGGGGAGGAGGGGGGCAGCGCGTTTGGGTCCCGTTTCTGCTGTTTTTGCCTGATTATCTGTGACCTTTCCCTTGGCACCTTGTTCTCTTCTTAGTTGGCCCCTATAGCTTGAAACTAGTCTGGTCCCGCTCCACAGTGTGGCTACTTGCTCTCAGGGTTAACACTTGGGATTTCCTGGACCGTTTTAGTGGAAAGTCCTATCATCCTCATTGCGCTAGTACCCCAATTTTGGAGAGGGTGGAGAGCAGATCTTGAAGGCTCAGTTCTAGTCGGGTGAATTGTCAGGTTGCCTGAAGCTACTTCCTGACCTAGGGTCCACGTACCCAGTCGTGCCCTGGTCCCAGCCCGATGATGTCGTGGAGGACAGCCGGCGGCCTTGTCGTCAATACCGTGCCCCTTGTCACGATCCCCTGCGACCGGGGGTCCAGCTCCTACCAGGCCCAGACTACAATCCGCTACCTAGTATGTCCAAGGAGCCCAGCTCCTGACCTCCTCTCTCTTTCACTTCCAACACTACACTGGCTTACTCCAGACCTCCCCTTACCAACCTCCCAAGTGGGCGACCCTATTCCACTAAGGCCGTCCACCGGTGTGTCTGGTGCAGAGTGTTCCTAGGATTTTGATTAGCTAGTTTTGGCAACACAAATTGTTAGGGACCCGTACCAAGGAGGAGGTGAATATTGCACAGAAGGGCAGATTGCACAATACCCTGTGACGACCTGATAGGCCAGGGCGTCACATATGTGTTCCAGGTTCAGAGAGGAGTAGTGCGCATGGCTGAAAAGTGTGGACGACTTCCAATCATGAAAAAATATGCATACCTTCTCTCCATATACTGGGCATGGTAAAGCATGTTATACACCTGTGGGCATGCTAAGTGGGCTGACTAGCCAGGGAACTAACACCCCTGTAGGAGGGTTACCTGTGCCCTGCAAACTCCCCAGAAGACAAAGGCTGTTGTATTGAAAATTTATATTCATCTGTAGACTGTACTGTGCCTTTTAGTGTATTATCTGTAAACAATCCTGTCGGTTATGTCAGTCCTGCCAGCTACCACTAGATGGTGCATAACTCCAAATGCTAGGAGGGAGTTCAGATAGAAGGTACAGTGGCAGGACTGCAAGGGTTAATGAAGGAAGCTCAGCACATAGTTTAGGGGATAGGATTTCCTGTTGATTAAGAGTAAGGCCAAGTTCACACAGGGCATCTTTTGTGCATCTTTGGTGCATTTGTGACATCACAAAGATGCACCAAAATGCATGCATTTCCTTCCTCCAGCAAAGTCTGAGATTTTGATTTTGCTGTCCTCATTGGGCATCTTTTGTTGGCTGCGTTTTTGCAGCGTTTGAGCCCTTCCAGTTAATAGATTTGACTTAAAAATGCATTGGGCTAAACGTGGTAAAAAAGTGCGTTTGTCACAGTGCGTTTTTGATGCACCCAAGATGCACTGGCAAAAATATGACATGTGACACTGGCGCCCTCGACAAGCCAGGTCGTCACAGAACAACACCAACACACCCCACAACCCGGTTAGGCACACCAAAGCCAAAACACAAAATCCTTGTTGCCTTCCTCCAGGGGCTGATGTCCACACCAGGGGGTGGGCCAGGCGGTTGGTCCCGCCCACCGAGGAGTTCACAGTCCTGGAGGCGGGGAAAAGTGGAGAGAGACGAGATCAGTTTTGGAAAGGAAAGTGGTAGCAGAGGAGACTGACAGTGTCAGTTTGTGTGGCCCAGACGGTACAGCAAGGTTGGCAGACGGTGGTGACCGTCTGCAGGAGAGGCAGATTGGAGCGAACCGAAAGGACCGTGGACGGGTGGTGGCCCGGCGGTACCGGACCGGCAAGCAAAGAGAAGCCAGCACCATCCGGCAAGTCTTACGGACCCCGACAAGGCTAGGAGTCGCCATTGAGTTTGTCAAATCCGTTAGCGAAGGGAACCTCCTGGGTTTCCCAGCAGTCAAGTCCGGATAGAAGGCGACAGCTCAAACTGTGAAGGGAAACACAGTCACCGCCAAGGCTAAAGTTCCCAGACCCAGAGCCTGCGGGCAAAAGGGGCTCCCTCAGCACCCATCCAAGCTGGGGAGCGGGTTACTGGTGGGAACCCATTGGAACCGTACACTACACAGGTGCAGGGAAGGCAGTTACCATCAACCTACCGGGAGCAGAAACCACCGCAGCAGTCAGTGGGCCCCGTCCATCCAGCCGTGTGTTTTACCAAGGACTGTGTCTTTGTGATTGGCTGAGCGAGTACTACCATGCCGTGCGGCACAGCGCTGCCCCCGTGACCCTGCACCTCGCCAGGCCCCGTAACCTGCCTGCCATCCATCCCTACCTCCTTCACCGGGCCCCGGGACAACCAACCCCCTGCCCACGGAGGGGAGAACCAACATCCAAGCTGCTCCCAGTCATCGCTCCCGGGATCCCCGTCCAGAGCAGCGGTGGTGTCACAACCTCACCACAACCGTGGGTGGCGTCACAGACAATAAATCCCCAAAACCATTCCCCTTTTCACACACGGGCGAGGAACACCGCTCGAGTCCCCGGGATCCGGCCCACCGCTCGAGCCACCACCGAGCAGCAGCAGCCGGACCCGAGCAGTGGGAGAGCGCAGCGTCCCTTCCTCAGCCCGCGACATGAACATAGCCTAACAGAGAAAGAAGTGGTGTAGTTTGCTGAAGAACTGGCAGAAGCATTGGACAGGAGGGAGACTGAAGTTGGTGACCTACAGAAGGTTGTTACAGAGCGGTGCCCGGAAGATATATCAACAGCGCTTCCATGGTCAGCAGGCAGACTGAGGTAGTGCGGGAGAAAATCAGTGCCTTATTCTGTCATTGCCATTTCTGGGGTCTTCGGAGGATAAACTCAGGGTAGACTATCCTTAGGGGAGAAGTTACTTTCCAAAAGACCCAGAGTGGAGGATCTGTATACTTTGAGAGCCGGTGGGACTTTGTATATAGCAGTAATGGAAAAAGCCATGTTGCACTGTATACTAGTGCCTGTAAACAACGTGTGCCCCTCCATGGGAGAAAATTGTTGAATTGGTTTACAGTAACCGAGTGGTTTTTTTGATGCCTACGGACAAAGACTCGGAGCCCATGTACAGAACCTGCAGCCCTCAGGTAACCACACCAACTCCACCATGCACCTAAACCCCTTTTCATGTAGTTCGTCAAGCGGGTGCACAACTAGAACTGCATGCCTCAGCCAATGCCCGGACTGACCCTACACCCCTGCAACTAGTCCCTGGCCTCATTAGCATCTCAAACAATCTTTAAAAATGACAAACAGATCTTTAGAAAAAAGTATGTCACTAGATGCTGGGACAATTAGGCAGGGATTCTAGATATGTGCACAGAAGTTGTACTGTGGGGGGGAAAAAAAAAAAAAAAAAATATATATTTTCACAGTATGCTGTGATTAGTAGCATGTCTCATGACAGTGGGCATTGTCGGGTCATTATGGCTGACTATACCTTACCCAGCACCTCGTTCCCGGAGAAATGACCAGACTGCACACCAACATGGATTTAAATGGCCACAGCAGCCTTTATTATAACAAACAAATGTAAACATGTAAAATACAGAAACCTGGAGGGTGGTCCTTCAAGCCCCAAATCTGCCAACAGGTGGTACAATCAAATAATAGCCAGGCTGATCCTTTACTTCTAGCCATTCAAGCACCAGCTCAGAGGCACCAGTTAAGTAACCTGGTTACACTTTACCACATTCCCATCGTGTGCCCCATCCGGGCCTACCACGGGAATGCCTCCACCCGCCAGCATATAAAATTCCACTTGAGGGGTCCAGAGTTGTGGACCCCTCAAATAAAGACAGCCACCCCAACTCCTTTGCAACCCACCAGATTTATTTACTTACTCTTTAAGTAAATATAAAATAACAAATTCCTGAAATACTGGAGACAATAGGGAGGGTGGGTGGTAGATTGTTACCTCATCATGCCTAAGATGACTGCCTTCCCTAACAGACCCTGCTTTATAAACACCCCCCCCCCCCCACATTAACTCAACCCCTCCTCCAAACTACGCCCCAAATGCCTATTCAAAACCATAGATTTACTCCCCGCCATTTTAACCCCTTCCTAACTACAAACATTTCATTTCTGAATAATTCCCACCTAAACCTGTCATGTCTGCCTCCCTTTAATGGCATGGGCCCAGCACGGCCTCACTTGACTCTCTCTCATACAAGTGTATGGCTGCATGTGAAACATTGGACCGCACTCAGTTGCCATCCAAATATACTTATTACAAAGTGCACTCCACCCCCCTCCTCCTCCTCCCCAAACAGTAGGGGAAGGAAGAAGGGGGGGGGGGGGGGGGGGGGAAGGGAGGGAAGGGAGAAAGGAAGAGGAGGGGGGGGGAGGGAGAGAGAAAGGAAGAGGAGGGGGGAGGGGAGAGAGAAAGGAAGAGGAGGGGGGGGGAGGGAGAGAGAAAGGAAGAGGAGGGGGGGGGGGAGGGAGAGAGAAAGGAAGAGGAGGGGGGGGGGGAGGGAGAGAGAAAGGAAGAGGAGGGGGGGAGGGAGAGAGAAAGGAAGAGGGGGGGGGGAGGGAGAGAGAAAGGAAGAGGGGGGGGGGAGGGAGAGAGAAAGGAAGAGGAGGGGGGGAGGGAGAGAGAAAGGAAGAGGAGGGGGGGAGGGAGAGAGAAAGGAAGAGGAGGGGGGGGAGGGAGAAAGGAAGAGGAGGGGGGGGAGGGAGAAAGGAAGAGGAGGGGGGGGGGGAGGGAGAGAGAAAGGAAGAGGAGGGGGGGGGGAGGGAGAGAGAAAGGAAGAGGAGGGGGGGGGGAGGGAGAGAGAAAGGAAGAGGAGGGGGGGGGGGGAGGGAGGGAGAAAGGAAGAGGAGGGGGGGGAGGGAGAAAGGAAGAGGAGGGGGGGGAGGGAGAAAGGAAGAGGAGGGGGGGGGGGAGGGAGAGAGAAAGGAAGAGGAGGGGGGGGGGAGGGAGAGAGAAAGGAAGAGGAGGGGGGGGGGGAGGGAGAGAGAAAGGAAGAGGAGGGGGGGGGGAGGGAGAGAGAAAGGAAGAGGAGGGGGGGGGGAGGGAGAGAGAAAGGAAGAGGAGGGGGGGGGGGGGAGAGAGAAAGGAAGAGGAGGGGGGGGGGAGGGAGGGAGAAAGGAAGAGGAGGGGGGGGGAGGGAGGGAGAAAGGAAGAGGAGGGGGGGGGGAGGGAGGGAGAAAGGAAGAGGAGGGGGGGGGGGGAGGGAGAGAGAAAGGAAGAGGAGGGGGGGGGGAGGGAGAGAGAAAGGAAGAGGAGGGGGGGGGGGAGGGAGAGAGAAAGGAAGAGGAGGGGGGGGGGAGGGAGAGAGAAAGGAAGAGGAGGGGGGGGAGGGAGAGAGAAAGGAAGAGGAGGGGGGGGAGGGAGAGAGAAAGGAAGAGGAGGGGGGAGGGAGAGAGAAAGGAAGAGGGGGGGGGGGGGAGGGAGAGAGAAAGGAAGAGGAGGGGGGGGGGAGGGAGGAGAAAGGAAGAGGAGGGGGGGGGGGAGGGAGGGAGAAAGGAAGAGGAGGGGGGGGGGGGGAGGGAGGGAGAAAGGAAGAGGAGGGGGGGGGGGAGGGAGGGAGAAAGGAAGAGGAGGGGGGGGGGGGGAGGGAGAGAGAAAGGAAGAGGAGGGGGGGGAGGGAGAGAGAAAGGAAGAGGAGGGGGGGGGGAGGGAGAGAGAAAGGAAGAGGAGGGGGGGGGGAGGGAGAGAGAAAGGAAGAGGAGGGGGGGGGAGGGAGAGAGAAAGGAAGAGGAGGGGGGGGGGGAGGGAGAGAGAAAGGAAGAGGAGGGGGGGGGAGGGAGAGAGAAAGGAAGAGGAGGGGGGGGGAGGGAGAGAGAAAGGAAGAGGAGGGGGGGGGGGAGGGAGAGAGAAAGGAAGAGGAGGGGGGGGGGGGGAGGGAGAGAGAAAGGAAGAGGAGGGGGGGGGGAGGGAGAGAGAAAGGAGAGGAGGGGGGGGGGAGGGAGAGAGAAAGGAAGAGGAGGGGGGGGGGGAGGGAGAGAGAAAGGAAGAGGAGGGGGGGGGGGAGGGAGAGAGAAAGGAAGAGGAGGGGGGGGGGGAGGGAGGGAGAAAGGAAGAGGAGGGGGGGGAGGGAGAAAGGAAGAGGAGGGGGGGGGAGGGAGAAAGGAAGAGGAGGGGGGGGAGGGAGAAAGGAAGAGGAGGGGGGGGGGGAGGGAGAGAGAAAGGAAGAGGAGGGGGGGGGGGGAGGGAGAGAGAAAGGAAGAGGAGGGGGGGGGGGAGGGAGAGAGAAAGGAAGAGGAGGGGGGGGGGAGAGAGAAAGGAAGAGGAGGGGGGGGGGGAGGGAGGGAGAAAGGAAGAGGAGGGGGGGGGAGGGAGGGAGAAAGGAAGAGGAGGGGGGGGGGAGGGAGGGAGAAAGGAAGAGGAGGGGGGGGGGGAGGGAGAGAGAAAGGAAGAGGAGGGGGGGGGGAGGGAGAGAGAAAGGAAGAGGAGGGGGGGGGGAGGGAGAGAGAAAGGAAGAGGAGGGGGGGGGAGGGAGAGAGAAAGGAAGAGGAGGGGGGGGGAGGGAGAGAGAAAGGAAGAGGAGGGGGGGGGAGGGAGAGAGAAAGGAAGAGGAGGGGGGAGGGAGAGAGAAAGGAAGAGGAGGGGGGAGGGAGAGAGAAAGGAAGAGGGGGGGGGGGGAGGGAGAGAGAAAGGAAGAGGAGGGGGGGGAGGGAGAGAGAAAGGAAGAGGAGGGGGGGGGGGGGAGGGAGGGAGAAAGGAAGAGGAGGGGGGGGGAGGGAGAGAGAAAGGAAGAGGAGGGGGGGGGGGGGGAGGGAGGAGAAAGGAAGAGGAGGGGGGGGGGGGAGGGAGAGAGAAAGGAAGAGGAGGGGGGGGAGGGAGAGAGAAAGGAAGAGGAGGGGGGGGGGAGGGAGAGAGAAAGGAAGAGGAGGGGGGGGGGAGGGAGAGAGAAAGGAAGAGGAGGGGGGGGGAGGGAGAGAGAAAGGAAGAGGAGGGGGGGGGAGGGAGAGAGAAAGGAAGAGGAGGGGGGGAGGGAGAGAGAAAGGAAGAGGGGGGGGGGGAGGGAGAGAGAATGGAAGAGGGGGGGGGGGAGGGAGAGAGAATGAAGAGGGGGGGGGGGGGAGGGAGAGAGAATGGAAGAGGAGGGGGGGGGAGGGAGAATGGAAGAGGAGGGGGGGGGAGGGAGAAAGGAAGAGGGGGGGGGGGAGGGAGAGAGAAAGGAAGAGGAGGGGGGGGGGAGGGGAGAGAGAAAGGAAGAGGAGGGGGGGGGGAGGGAGAGAGAAAGGAAGAGGAGGGGGGGGGGGAGGGAGAGGGAAAGGAAGAGGAGGGGGGGGGGGAGGGAGAGAGAAAGGAAGAGGAGGGGGGGGGGAGGGAGAGAGAAAGGAAGAGGAGGGGGGGGGAGGGAGAGGGAAAGGAAGAGGAGGGGGGGGGGGGAGGGAGAGAGAAAGGAAGAGGAGGGGGGGGGGGAGGGAGAGAGAAAGGAAGAGGAGGGGGGGAGGGAGAAAGGAAGAGGGGGGGGGGGAGGGAGAAAGGAAGAGGGGGGGGGGAGGGAGAGAGAAAGGAAGAGGAGGGGGGGGGAGGGAGAAAGAAGAGGAGGGGGGGGGGAGGGAGAAAGGAAGAGGAGGGGGGGGAGGGAGAGAAAGGAAGAGGAGGGGGGGGGGAGGGAGAAAGGAAGAGGAGGGGGGGGGGGAGGGAGAAAGGAAGAGGAGGGGGGGGGAGGGAGAAAGGAAGAGGAGGGGGGGGGGAGGGAGAAAGGAAGAGGAGGGGGGGGGGAGGGAGAAAGGAAGAGGAGGGGGGGGAGGGAGAAAGGAAGAGGAGGGGGGGAGGGAGAAAGGAAGAGGAGGGGGGGGAGGGAGAAAGGAAGAGGAGGGGGGGAGGGAGAAAGGAAGAGGAGGGGGGGGAGGGAGAAAGGAAGAGGAGGGGGGGGAGGGAGAAAGGAAGAGGGGGAGGAAAAGGAAGGGGGGGGAGGGAAAAGGAAGGGGGGGGGGGAAAAGGAAGGGGGGGAAAGGAAGGGGGGGGGAAAAGGAAGGGGGGGGGGAAAGGAAGGGGGGGGGGGAAAGGAAGGGGGGGAAAGGAAGGGGGGGGGGAAAGGAAGGGGGGGGAGAAAGGAAGGGGGGGAGAAGGAAGGGGGGGGAGAAAGGAAGGGGGGGGAGAAGGAAGGGGGGGGAGAAAGGAAGGGGGGGGGGGAGAAAGGAAGGGGGGGGGAGAAAGGAAGGGGGGGGGGAGAAAGGAAGGGGGGGGGGAGAAAGGAAGGGGGGGGGGAGAAAGGAAGGGGGGGGAGAAAGGAAGGGGGGGGGGAGAAAGGAAGGGGGGGGGAGAGAAAGGAAGGGGGGGGGAGAAAGGAAGGGGGGGGGGAGAAAGGAAGGGGGGGGAGAAAGGAAGGGGGGGGGAGAAAGGAAGGGGGGGGAGAAAGGAAGGGGGGGGAGAAAGGAAGGGGGGGGAGAAAGGAAGGGGGGGGAGAAAGGAAGGGGGGGGGAGAAAGGAAGGGGGGGGGGAGAAGGAAGGGGGGGGGGAGAAAGGAAGGGGGGGGGGAGAAAGGAAGGGGGGGGAGAAAGGAAGGGGGGGGAGAAAGGAAGGGGGGGGGAGGGGGGGAGAAAGGAAGGGGGGGGGGAGAAAGGAAGGGGGGGGGGGGAGAAAGGAAGGGGGGGGGAAAGCCATTACCTTTGAGTCCATAGCGTCAACCGTTGGAGATTCGATGGTCCTCAGTCAGATCAATGGCTACCACCGCCGAGACACCCCATCCTGTGACCCTCCCGAGTTGCTCCACTGCACTACAGTGAGTGACCCCCCCTTCCTGCGGCAGATCAATGGTACCCACCAAAACACCCCTGAGTCCACAGTATTGCCGACCCTACCTCCTGTGATCTTCCGCCACCGCCGCTACCCCCTGGTAAGCATTAGGATTAAGACGCACCAAGATTGTAAGACTGACCCTCATTTTAAACATTAAAAATTATTCCCCCCTCCCCTCCCCTCCCCTCCATTTGCCTCCTCTAAATTTGGGGTGCGTCTTATAAAGCGAAAATACGGTAGTCCGATATATGCCGAGAAAAAGTGGTTACACTGATCTCTCCTTCTCTGCACCAATTCTCACATTCAAGAAAATCAGAGACCAGTGAGTGACTGGAGTTTGAACCATTTGTCATTAGCATATTGCATCTGATTATCTTGCATCAGATATAGTACACTAGTGTGAACCCAGTAATCCATTCCTGCTCACTTGGATATCAGGTGGGCTGGGAAGATTATATGTACATATATCTGCTGCCTTACATGGACAACCTACCATTATCTATTCTAAATAGGTCAGGCGCCTTCTACCTGCACCTTGCGCACCACTAGTGATGTCATCAACTCCGCTCATCACATGATGCAGAAGCGTGGGGGACTGGATTCCCCTTTAATATATAGTTGAGGGTCCAGAATGAGAAACCATCCGTTAATTAAAATATCCTCTTTCCTTACCCCACATAGATCCATGTCTTACACTAACAACTTGTGATTTCAATGTCCAACATGTAAAATTTGATCTCCCCTGTAGAGGCGCTGCCGAGTAACGCAATGTAATGTGGACTTCCCAAAGCTCAACACATGGAAGGAAACGACAGCTCCCAGGGTCTGCTCAGGCATGCTTGGGGCCCCTAGTATCATCCTTTAGGCTATGTACGTACGTTGCGTTGTGTCCCTGCAGAAATTTCTACAGGAATTTGACAGCTCATGTGCGCTTCAAATCGCTGCAGAAACACTGCGTAATGGATGCAGCGTTTCTGCAGGGAAAAAAAAAAAAAAAAAAAAAAAAAGTTTCATGCGCTCTGGATGCGGCTTCTGTCATAGACCGAGCAGGACCTGCATCTAAAGCGCACGGAATAAGTGACATTTTGCTTTTTAGAACGCAGCAATTTGGAACAAAATTTTTGGCATCCAAATCGCTGCGCTCTCAAACGCAACATGCGCATGAATTATGCACATTCATAGATTGTGCAGGGGATGCAGGTCGCATGCATTTCCGCTGCAGTGCAATACGCAGTGTAAATGCATGAAATTCGGCAACATGCGCACACAGCCTAAGGCCTCTGCCACACTCACGTGAATTTCACGCACGTGCCGAGAGACACGTATTTTCCCTGCGTGTTGTGTGCAGGTAAGTACGTGTCTCTGGTACGTGCGTGACACGTGTGTTCTACGTGTGCTATCCGCGATAGCACACGTAGAATCAGTAATTATTATACTCACCTGGTCCTTCCTGCTGTCCGCGCTGCTGTCCGTGGTGCTGATCCTCGGTCTCCAGCCCTCCCGTCTCCCCGCTGCTGCTGCTGCCAGGCAGTGAAGTGAATATTCAATGAGAATAATGAGCGGCGGTCGGCAGCAAGAGGCAGCAGCGGCAGAGACAGGAGGGCTGGAGAAGGTGAGTTAATGTTTTTTTTTTTTTTTCACTGACATGTGTGTTTTCTCCGGCGCGTGTCACACGGGACCGCATCCACACTACACCCGTGTGGTACGGGTGCGGGCCGTGTAACACCCGTGCTGCCGGAGAAAACACTGACATGTCAGCGCTTTGAAAATCGCACACACGTACAAACGCACACGGACACACGTTCCGTGTGGTTTTACGTGTGTGTGCCTGCTACAATAGGGTAGCATTGGTTAAAGTGTCTCCGTGCCGCCGGTACGTGTAAAAAATGACAAACACGTGCCGGCAGCACGGATGTGTGGCACAGGCCTAAAGGCTGCATTTTCACAATGAGCTTTGGATGTTGCAGACTATATGCACCTGTTAGGTTATGCATGTTTGGGGTTTTTTTTACCCACTTATTTTATGCGTTTTTGCTGTAGAAGACAAAAAAAAAAAATAATAAGTGGGCATGAGATCTCTATAAATCTAAGCCTTTTTTTTGGAACTAAAAGCTATGTGCCCACAGTACATTTTTCTTATACAAATTTTGATGAGTTTGAGAAATCTGAATGCGTATACTTAAGCCAGCAACGTCAGATTTCTGAAGTCCTGTGCACACGTTTCTCCCCCCTTGCAGAAGGTAAGGGGGGAGAGGGGGGAAAAACAAAAAAAAAAAAAAAAAAAAAAAAAAAAAAAAGAAAAAAAAACACCCCACCAGCATGTTAAAATTGTTGGTGTGGTTTTTTTTAGCCCTTCCAGATACATACACACAGTATATACATGCATACACATGGGGCATGTGCGCACCTTGCAGATTTGGTGTAGAAATGTTCTGCATTAAATCTGCACCATGTAGAGCTAGACAGATCTCTATATGGTGCAGATTTCATGCAGAAAATTTCTACACTAGATCTGCAATGTGTGCATACCCCAAGATCATTTGCCAGCAAAAATATGCAGAATCGACAACTTAAAAACTCATTGTGGCGCACGGTTAATTGGGCTATGCTCCTGTGATAAGCTTTTGAGGTGGGGAGGGGAAACAAACATTGTGGGAACATAGCCCTCATGCAACAAAGTTTTACCAAATACCAGGAGGATGTATCACAATAAAACAGGCTTTATTTAGAGCATGACATACCAAATAGACAACACGCAGCGTCAAAAAACACAAGAAACCCAATTTAAATTAGTGCAGAAATTCTGCAACATCAAAAACTAAGAGGCTCTTAATGGCGATGTAGCCTAAGGCCCTGTGCTCACGTTGCGGTTTTTATCGCGGTTTTGCTGCAGAAAATGTTCATAACCGTTCTGCAGTCCTTCCCCAGCAAAACCTATGGTTAAAGAAAAGAAAAAAAAAAAAAAAAAAAAAAAAAAAAAAAAAAAACACACACACCACACACTCACCTGGATCACAGTTAGGCTCGGCCACCTCCTTAAAGCATTTTTTGGTGGTCAAGGTATTCTTCATATTTTTCTGCCACCAGGCCTGGTCCCGCTTAAAGAAGGGGAAGTTGTCAATCACATAGTTACAGATCTGGGGGAAGGTCAGCTTCTTGTTGGGTGCATTGCGAAGAGCCATGGCTATTAAAGCTGCATGGGTGTGAGGTGGCCTTTTAGTTTGGATCGGATCATTATGGGTTAGATTGAGCAAATGCGGAGTCTCTGCTGTCCCATACCCAGCAGGATGAAAGACTTGGGCTTTCCTATTATCATAGTCACTTAGCAAATACCTAGAACGATTCCAATTGTTGTATGAAGAAAGTCTAGAAGCATAGGCACAAAACCAGCAATATGGGTTGCAAGTTGGTCCAGGATAATCAGATATACCATATGCTAAAGACGACCTCCAAGGCTGGTTCAGCTTCTGCGGATGTAGATTAACGTCATTTCTAGAAGAGACCTCCATGCCCATTAAATCCTTTGATATACCATACGCTGAAGATGACCTCCAAGGCTGGTTCAGCTGATGTAAAGGAGCATCATTTCTAGACAAGACCTCCATGCCCATTAAATCCTTTGATATACCATACACTGAAGACGACCTCCAAGGCTGGTTCAGCTGATGTAGAGGAACATCATTTCTAGAAAAGACCTCCATGTCCATTAAATCCTTTGATATACCATACGCTGAAGGCTGGTTCAGCTTCTGCTGATGTAGATTATAGTCATTTCTAGAAAAGACCTCCATGCCCACTAAATCCTTTGTATAGTTGTATCCTGGCTGGGAAATAGACAACTGCTGCCAAAGGGAATTCATTTTAATTCCCAAATGCTACAGACTCAGGAGACAGAATAAGACTTGTCCTCAGCCTCCTAATGAGCTTCAAACTGGTAAGTTGCATTGAAATAATGACCTTCTGCACAACTGGCAGGCAATTTCCAATCAAGCCCCAAATTAGCTGAAACGGTTTATAGTAATGAACCAGGCACCGCCCCAGCTTTCGCATAGGCTAGTTTCACACATCCGGCATTTCGCCGGTTTTTGCCGGATTCGGCACACGTCAGTACAGTGTATATAGTACAATGGCAGAGCAACAAGCACCGGTCACATGCTGTCATGTGACCGGAGCAGGTGACCTGGAGGTTGCGGCGCTGCCATTGTACTCTATACACTGTACTGGCATGCGCCGAATACGGCAAACCGGCAAAAAGCCGGATGTGTGAAACTAGCCTTAGGCCAGTTTCACATTTGCGTCGTTTTGACGGAAACGGAATCCAGCACAGATGCAGTACAGTTACAATCATTTACCGTGGAAGCGCGACACCATGCGGTTGTGTGCTTCATACACAACCGCATGTGTCCACATGGTGTCGCGCTTCCACTGTAAATGAATGTAAGCTTGTGCGCACGTTGCGTTTTTCCTAGGGTTTCCGCAGAGTTTTGCTTTCTAAGCAAAGTCTATGGGAATAATATAAAATTCGTGCGCATGATGCACACAAAAACGCAGCATTTTGATTGTCAAAAATTTGACAAAATCTCATGCGTTTAAAAATGCAGCATGTCAATTATTTTGTGTGTTTTGGCAGCGTTTAGCTATTATTGAAGTCTATGAGCTTTTTTAAAACGCTTCCAAAATCATAAATATTGCGTTTTACATGCATTATTGTTGCAATCCGCATGCTTTTTTGACATCAAAAAAGCATGCGTTTGGGCCTGGAAGTGAGGTCAAGAGGTTTACTGTTGACCTCACATCCAGCCCTAAATAAAATCAGAGTCGTAATATATTTATTAGTAATTTTAATTAAATATTATTATTTAATATAATTTTTCAGAATATTCACTTTATAGTGCATGAGTAGAAGCAGGAAATGTCATCTTTTTTTTTTTTCTCATAGTGTTTGATTGAAGATACTTTATTTTTTCCATTGAGGAAGTTTTGAAAGCGCATGAAAATTTAAGCATGGAAAATGCATGGCAAAAGTGGTTAAAGCGCACGGAAAACGCTCTCAAAATGCATGCGTACTTATTGCACTTTTTTAAAAAAAACAAAAATTTTAAAATCAGAAACTGCCAGAGGATGCATTTATTTCTGCAATGGGCAGGATGCAACGTGCGCACGAGCCCTTACTGTTCTGCATCTGTGCTGGATTTCATTTACGTTTAAACAACGCAAATATGAAACCGGCCTTAGGCCCGTTTCACACATTTCGCCGGATGCCGGATCCGGCACGCTTGCAGTACAGTACAATCATTTACAGTGGAAGCGTGACACCATGCAGTTGTGTGCTTCATGCACAACCGCATTTGTTCGCATGGTGTCACGCTTCCACTGGAAATGATTGTACTGTACTGCATGCGTGCCGAATCTGGCATCCGACAAAATGCCTGATGTGTGAAACCGGTTTTAGGGGTACTTTGCACACTACGACATCGCAGGTGCGATATCGGTGGGGTAAAATTGAAAGTGACACACATCCGGCGTCGCAGGCGATATCGTAGTGTGTAAAGCATTTTTGATACGATTAACGAGCGCAAAAGCGTAGTAATTGTATCATTGGTGTAGCGTCGTTCATTTCCATGAATTGGGAAATACCGAAGTTACGATGTTGTTCCTCGTTCCTGCGGCAGCACACATTGCTGTGTGTGAAGCTGCAGGAGCGAGGAACATCTCCTACCTGCGTCCTGCGGCTCACACCGGCTATGTGAAAGGAAGGAGGTGGGCGGGAAGTTTACGTCCCGCTCATCTCCGCCCCTCCGCTTCTATTGGCCTCCTGCCGTGTGACGTCGCTCTGACTGCGCACGACCCGCCCCCTTAATAAGGAGGCGGTTCGCCGGCCAGAGCGACGTCGCAGGGCAGGTGAGTGCATGTGAAGCTGCCGTAGCAATAATGTTCGCTACGGCAGCTATCACCATGATGTCGCAGCTGTGACGGGGGCGGGGACTATCGCGCTCGGCATCGCAGCATCGGCTTGCGATGTCGTAGTGTGCAAAGTGCCCCTTAGAGTATGTGCCCACGATCAGGACTCACTGCGTCCTGGATACAGTGGGTCCACGCGTCTCATCTGCAGGAGACCACAGCTGCTTGTACCGACGATCAGTGTTCAGTGCGCTGCGGTCTCTCACTTGTGTTCTCCCTATGGAGGACATATGCAAATCCGCAACAAACAATTGACATGCTGCAGCTTGGAAAGCCACACCGCAGGTCAGTGTTTGCTGCGGAAAAAACAAGCACAGTGGTCATGGGATTTCTAGATATCCTGTTCACTGTGCTAGTACTATACAATGCGTTTTGGACGCAGCGAAAGCACGCTACATCCAAAATGGTACAAACACTGATCGTGGGCACACACCCTTGGGCCTCCTTCACACGTCCATAAAAAAAAAACAAAAACACGTGTTGTGTGGTCTTCTTGGTCCATCCGTGTGTGCATGTGTACTGTCCATGTGAAAAAAATCTAAAAAATACGCATGATACTGAAAAAAAAAAGAGAATTTTGCTTACTTACCGTAAATTCTTTTTCTTATAGTTCCGTATTGGGAGACCCAGACCATGGGTGTTTAGCTTCTGCCTCCGGAGGACACACAAAGTACTACACTTAAGAGTGTAGCTCCTCCCTCTGAGCTTATACACCCCCTGACGAGCCAGTCACAGCCAGTTTAGTGCAAAAGCTGAAGGAGAATAGCCACCCACAAGTAAAAACAGAGCAAGAACCGGAACAACCGGAGACTCTGTCAACAACAACAGCCGGTGAAAAACACGCGGAACAAGAAATTGCCAACAGGCAACAGGGAGGGAGCTGGGTCTCCCAATACGGAACTATAAGAAAAAGAATTTACGGTAAGTAAACAAAATTCTCTTTTTCTTTATCGTTCCTATGGGAGACCCAGACCATGGGACGTCTCAAAGCAGTCCATGGGTGGGGAATAAACAGAAAAACTAAGAAGTAGGCAGAGCCTAACTTCACAAATGGGCGACAGCCGCCTGAAGGATGCGTCTGCCCAAGCTCGCATCTGCCGAAGCATGAGCATGCACTTGGTAGTGCTTTGAAAAGGTATGCAGGCTAGTCCAAGTGGCAGCCTGACAGACTTGTTGAGCCGTAGCCTGGTGCCTGAAAGCCCAAGAGGCACCGTCAGCTCTGGTCGAGTGTGCCTTGATCCCCGGCGGGGGAGGCACCTGAGAACACTGGTAGGCGTCCGAAATGGTCGACCTAATCCAACGGGCTAAGGCCGGCTTAGAAGCAGAGAGGCCCTTGCGCCGATCTGTGGTTAGCACAAAAAGAGAAGTGCACCGCCTAAGAGCAGCGGTGCGAGACAGATAGATCCGGAGAGCACGCACCAGATCCAGAGTATGCAGCGCTTTTTCAAAGCGATGAAGAGGAGCCGGACAAAAGGAAGGTAGGGTAATGTCCTGGTTAAGGTGGAAAGGAGAGACCACCTTAGGAAGAAAGTCCGGAGTCGGACGGAGAACCACCTTGTCTTGATGAAAAACCAAAAAAGGTGACTCCGAAGAGAGCGCAACCAAATCGGAGACTCTCCTGAGAGAAGTTATGGCCACTAGAAAGACCACTTTCTGTGAAAGACGAAACAAAGAAACCTCCCTAAGAGGCTCAAAGGGGGGTTTCTGCAAAACCGTGAGAACCAAATTGAGGTCCCAGGGATCCAAGGGCCGCCGGTAAGGCGGAATGATGTGAGACTCGCCTTGCATGAAGGTGCGGACCTGAGCCAGCCGGGCGAGACGCCGCTGGAACAGCACTGACAGAGCTGAGACTTGACCCTTGAGAGAGTTGAGGGACAGTCCCAGCTGCAGACCGGACTGTAGAAAGGACAGAAGGCAAGGAGAATGGCCAAGGAGGATGGCCGGAAGAGCGACACCAGGACAGGAAAATTCTCCAAGTCCTGTGATAGATCTTGGCGGAGGAAGACTTACGGGCCCGAGTCATAGTGGAGATGACTTCAGGAGGGATACCAGAAGCCGTCAAGATCCAGGACTCAAGAGCCACGCCGTCAATTTGAGAGCCGCAGAATTCTTGCGCAGGACTCTGGGCAAGAGAGCTAGAGGGGGAAACACGTAGGACAGACGAAACTGGGACCAGTCTTGAACCAGAGCGTCCGCGGCGAATGCCTGAGGATCGTGGGAGCGAGCCACGTAAATGGGAACTTTGTTGTTGTAACGAGATGTCATTAGGTCCACGTCCGGAGTGCCCCATTTGCGGCAGATTGACTGAAAAACTGCCAGGTGCAGGGACCACTCGCCACTGTCCACGGTTTGACGGCTGAGATAATCTGCCTCCCAGTTTTCCACGCCTGGGATGTGGACTGCGGATATGGTGGACTTGGAGTCCTCCGCCCATTGAAGGATGCGATGTACCTCCAACATTGCCAGGCGGCTGCGTGTCCCGCCTTGGTGATTGATGTAGGCAACCGCTGTCGCGTTTTCTGACTGGACTCGGATGTGCCTGCCCGCCAGCAGATGGTGAAAAGCTAGGAGAGCCAGAAGCATGGCTGTGGTTTCCAGCACATTGATCGAAAGGGCTGACTCGGACGGAGTCCAAGTGCCCTGCGCTCGGTGGTGGAGACATACCGCTCCCCAGCCGGATAGACTGGCATACGTGGTGAGGATCACCCAGGACGGGGCCAGAAAGGAGCGCCCCTGGGACAGAGAGAGGGGCCGAAGCCACCACTGAAGGGAGCTCCTGGTCTGTGGCGACAGAGCCACTAACCTGTGCAAGGAGGAAGGCCGCTTGTCCCAACAGCGGAGAATGTCCAGCTGCAGGGGACGCAGATGGAACTGGGCAAAGGGAACAGCCTCCATTGACGCCACCATTTGACCCAGCACCTGCATCAGGCACCTGAGGGAATAACGGCGGGGCCACAGCAGAGAGCGTACCGCCAGTTGGAGGGACTGCTGTTTGACTAAGGGCAACTTCACAAGTGCCGGCAAAGTCTCGAACTGCATCCCTAGGTACGTGAGACTCTGGGACAGAGTCAGAGTGGATTTGGGAAGATTGACAAGCCACCCGAATTGGGCTAGAGTGGCGAGAGTGAGCGAGACACTCCGCTGACAGTCCACGCTGGATGAAGCCTTGACTAGAAGGTCGTCCAGGTAAGGGATCACTGCCAACCCCTGTAGGTGCAGGACCGCAATCACTGCTGCCATGACCTTGGTGAATACCCGAAGGGGAGAGCCACGAATTGGAAATGTTCCTCTCCGATTGCAAAACGTAGCCAACGCTGGTGTGAAACTGCAATTGGCACATGCAGATAGGCATCTCTGATGTCGATGGATGCCAGGAAATCCCCTTGGGTCATTGAGGCAATGACTGATCGCAGAGACTCCATGCGAAAATGCCGCACCTGAACATGCTTGTTGAGAAGCTTGAGATCCAGGATGGGCCGGGAGGAACCGTCCTTTTTGGGGACTAGGAAGAGATTTGAGTAGAAACCTCTGAACCGTTCCCGGGCGGGAACCGGCACAATTACTCCGTTGGCCTGCAAGGATGCCACGGCCTGTGAGAAGGCGGCGGCCTTGGTGCAGGGGGGAGTTGAGAGAAAAAATCTGTTTGGCGGGCTGGAAGAGAATTCTATCCTGTAGCCGAGGGAGATGATATCCCTCACCCACTGATCGGAGACGTGTTGAAACCACGCGTCGCCAAACTGGGAGAGCCTGCCACCGACTAAGGACGTTTCTGGTGCGGACAGATAGTCACGAGGAGGCTGCCTTGGCGGCAGCACCTCCTGCGGTCTTTTGTGGACGCGCTTTTGGGCGCCAGTTGGATTTCTGGTCCTTGGCTGAGTTAGTGGACGAGGCCGAGGGCTTAGAGGATGACCAGTTGGAGGAACGAAAGGAACAAAACCTCGACTGATTCCTGCCCTGGACAGGTTTCCTGGTTTTGGTTTGTGGCATGGAAGTACTCTTCCCACCAGTAGCTTCCTTAATAATTTCATCCAGCTGTTCACCGAACAGCCGGGACCCAGCAAAAGGGAGTCCAGCAAGGTACTTCTTTGAAGAAGCATCTGCCTTCCACTCTCGAAACCACAAGATCCTGCGGATAGCGAGGGAATTAGCCGAAGCCACCGCAGTGCGGTGAGAAGCCTCCAGCATGGCAGACATGGCATAGGATGAAAAAGCTGAAGCTTGGGAAGTTAAGGTAACCATTTCAGGCATAGATTCCCTGGCGAGGGAATGCATCCCCTCTAGAGAAGTAGAGATGGCTTTGAGAGGCCACACTGCTGCAAAAGTCGGGGAGAACGAGGCCCCCGCCGCTTCATATACGGATTTGGCCAGAAGGTCAATCTGGCGGTCAGTGGAATCCTTAAGGGAGGTGCCATCAGCCACCGATACAACGGTCCGGGCTGAGAGTCTAGACACCGGGGGGGTCTACCTTTGGGGAATGAGCCCACTCCTTGACCACCTCAGGTGGAAAGGGAAAGCGGTCATCAGAACCATGCTTTGGGAAGCGTTTGTCAGGACAGGCCCTGGGCTTGGTCACAGCGGCCTTAAAACTGGAGTGGTTAACCCCTTCAGCCCCCAGCCTGTTTTCACCTTAAAGACCCGGCCATTTTTTGCAATTTTGACCAGTGTCACTTTGACAGGTTATAACTCTGGAACACTTCAACGGATCCTGGCGATTCTGAGATTGTTTTTTCGTGACATATTGTACTTCATGTCAGTGGTAAATTTAGGCCGATATGTTTTGCGTTTATTTGTGAAAATTTCGGAAATTTAGCGAAAATTTTGAAAATTTTGCAATTTTCAAAATTTGAAATTTTATGCCCATAAATCTGAGAGATATGTCACACAAAAAAGTTACTAAATAACATTTCCCACATGTCTACTTTACACCAGCGCAATTTTTGAAAAAAAAAAAAAATTCCGTTAGGAAGTTAGAAGGGTTCAAAGTTCATCACCAATTTCTCATTTTTCCAACAAAATTTACAAAAAAAAATTGTTTAGGTACCACATCACATTTGGAGTGATTTGAGAAACCTAGGCGACAGAAAATTCCCAAAAGTGACCCAATTCTAAAATCTGCACCCCTCACTCTGCTCAAAACCACATCCAAGAAGTTTATTAACCCTTTAGGAGCTTCACAGCAACCAAAGCAATGTAGACGAAAAAATGAAAATTTTACTTTTTTAACACAAAAATGTTACTTTAGCCATAAAAATTAGTATTTTCACAAGGGTATCAGGAAAAATGCATCATAAAATGTATCGTGCATTTTCTCCTGAGTACGCAGATACCCCATATGTGGTGGTAATCAAATGTTTCGGCACACAGCAGGACTCGGAAGGCAAGGAGCGCCATTTGAATTTTTGAGTGCAAAATTAGCTGCACTCATTAGCGGACGCCATGTCGGGTTTGAAGACCCCCTGAGGTGCCTAAACAATGGAGCTCCCCCACAAATGACCCCATTTTGGAAACTAGAGCCCTCAAATATTTTTTCTAGATGTTTGATGTGCACTTTGAACCCCTGGGGGCTTCACAGAAGTTAATAACGTTGAGCCGTGAAAAGAAAAAAAACATTTTTTACCACAAAACTGTTGCTTCAACCAGGTAGCTTTTTTATCACAAGGGTATCAGGAAAAAATGCACCATAAAATTTATGGTGCATTTTCTCCTGAGTACGTAGATACCCCATATGTGGTGGAAATCAAATGTTTGGGCGCACGGCAGGACTCGGAAGGCAAGGAGCGCCATTTCACAGCAAAATTGGTTGGAATTATTAGCGGACGCCATGTTTCATTTGGAGACCCCCCTGAAGTGCCTAAACAATGGAGCTCCCCCACAATTGACCCCATTTTGGAAACTAGACCCCTCATGGAATTTATCTAGCTGTTTAGTGAGCACTTTGAACCCCTGGAGGCTTCACAAACGTTTGTAATGTTCAGCCGTGAAAATATTTTATTCTTTTTTTTACCACAAAATTGTTTTTTCAAACAGGTAGCTTTTTTTTCCACAAGGGTATCAGAAAAAAATGCACCATAAAATGTATTGTGCAATTTCTCCTGAGTACGACGATACCTCATATGTGGTGGAAATCAATTGTTTGGGCGTACGGCGGGGCTCAGAAGAGAAGGAGCGCCATTTCACAGTAAAATTGATTGGAATTATTAGCAGACGCCATGTTTCATTTGGAGACCCCCTGAGGTGCCTAAACAATGGAGCTCCCCCACATGTGATCCCATTTTGGAAACTAGACCCCCCCCCATACAAAAAAAATTAGTTTGGCGAAATAAAAAATACAGACATCAGTAAAAAAAAAAAAAAAAAAAGAGCGCCTGCCACTAAGACCAGTGCCAAACGTGAGAGCAATGCACGAGTCTCGCATCGCATCATCCACTGCAGCCTGGAAGCGAGCAACTGCGCTGGATAATGCGATGCGAGAGGGTGGGGCGGCAGATGAGAAAGGGCGCAGCGGATGGAAGATGGGAAAGGGCGCAGCGGATGGAGGAGCGGCAGAGGATGGGAAAGGGCGCAGCGGATGGATGATGGGAAATGGCGCAGCGGATGGATGGGAAATGGCGCAGCGGATGGATGGGAAATGGCGCAGCGGATGGATGGGAAATGGCGCAGCGGATGGAGGAGCGCCGGAGGATGGGGGGGAGGGAGGTGAGATGGGGATACTTACCTTACAGGATGGTTCTAGGCAGCAGGATCACAGCAGACAGAAGAGGCAGCAGATGAAGGAGGCAACAGATCGAGGAGGGTGAGAGGGGGCAGTAGATGGAAAATGGGAGAGAGCAGGCAGCAGATCGAGGAGGGGGGCAGAGTCTGATGCGAGAGAGAGATGGCACATGTAGGGGAAGGGAGGGGGGCTTGCAGCACATGTAGGGGGAGGGAGGGGGGCTTGCAGCACATGTAGGGGGAGGGAGGGGGGCTTGCAGCACATGTAGGGGGAGGGAGGGGGGCTTGCAGCACATGTAGGGGGAGGGTGGCTGGCTTGCAGCACATGTAGGGGGAGGGTGGCTTGCAGCACATGTGCTGCAAGCCAGCCACCCTCCCCCCACATGTGCTGCAAGCCAGCCACCCTCCCCCCACATGTGCTGCAAGCCAGCCACCCTCCCCCCACGTGGGGGGAGGGTGGCTTGCAGCACATGGAGGGATAGGTGGTGTGGCGATGGAGAAGGGGCAGCCGATGAAGGAGGCGGCGGCCGCCGATCAGGGGCAGCAGCAGCTGAAAAAGGTGGGTGCGACGGCGGCGGGGACAGTGGCGAGCATGGCGGCGGGGACGGCGGTGGATCGGGAGCGGCGGCGGGGACAGCGGTGGAGCGGGAGCATGGCGGCGGGGACGGCGGTGGATCGGGAGCGGCGGCGGGGACGGCGGTGGAGCGGGAGCATGGCGGCGGAGACAGCGGTGCAGCGGGAGCATGGCGGCGGGGACGGCGGTGGATCGGGAGCGGCGGCGGAGACAGCGGTGCAGCGGGAGCATGGCGGCGGAGACAGCGGTGCAGCGGGAGCATGGCGGCGGGGACGGCGGTGGATCGGGAGCGGCGGCGGGGACAGCGGTGCAGCGGGAGCATGGCGGCGGGGACGGCGGTGGATCGGGAGCAGCGGCGGGGACAGCGGTGCAGCGGGAGCATGGCGGCGGAGACAGCGGTGCAGCGGGAGCATGGCGGCGGGGACGGCGGTGGATCGGGAGCGGCGGCGGGGACAGCGGTGCAGCGGGAGCATGGCGGCGGAGACAGCGGTGCAGCGGGAGCATGGCGGCGGGGACGGCGATGGATCGGGAGCGGCGGCGGCAACAGCGGTGCAGCGGGAGCATGGCGGCGGAGACAGCGGTGCAGCGGGAGCATGGCGGCGGGGACGGCGGTGGATCGGGAGCGGCGGCGGGGACAGCGGTGCAGCGGGAGCATGGCGGCGGAGACAGCGGTGCAGCGGGAGCATGGTGGCGGGGACGGCGGTGGATCGGGAGCGGCGGCGGGGACAGCGGTGGAGCGGGAGCATGCCGGCGGAGACAGCGGTGCAGCGGGAGCATGGCGGCGGGGACGGCGGTGGATCGGGAGCGGCGGCGGCAACAGCGGTGCAGCGGGAGCATGGCGGCGGAGACAGCGGTGCAGCGGGAGCATGCCGGCGGGGACGGCGGTGGATCGGGAGCGGCGGCGGGGACAGCGGTGCAGCGGGAGCATGGCGGCGGAGACAGCGGGAGCATGGCGGCGGGGACGGCGGTGGATCGGGAGCGGCGGCGGGGACAGCGGTGGAGCGGGAGCATGGCGGCGGAGACAGCGGTGCAGCGGGAGCATGGCGGCGGGGACGGCGGTGGATCGGGAGCGGCGGCGGGGACAGCGGTGCAGCGGGAGCATGGCGGCGGGGACAGCGGTGCATCGGGAGCATGGCGGCGGGGACAGCGGTGAAGCGGCAGCAGCGGCGGGGCGATCGGAGACAGCGGCGGTGAAGCGGGAGCAGCGGCGGGGCGATCGGAGACAGCGGCGGTGAAGCGGGAGCAGCGGCGGGGCGATCGGGGACAGGGGCGAGCGGCGGGGCGATCGGGGACAGGGGCGGGCGGTGGGGACAACAACTTACCGCTCTCCTCGGCTTCTAGGGACGATCACAGGCCGCAGATCCACATTGATTGGAGAGAGCGGTCACAAGACCGGTCTCTCCAATCAGAGCTGGGGGCGGGTGAAGCATCGATCACCCAGCTCCAGCCAATGCCCAGTGCTACAGCAGCACTGATCAGGGCTGGATTTCAATGTTCCAGCCATTTTCAATGGCTGGAACATTACAGTGGCTGTAATTGGCTGAGCGGCGTTCGTCAGCCAATCACAGCCTCTGTAGGTTCGGGGAGGAGGCACCACCCCTCCTGAGGTCAGGCAGAGGTCCCCTCCTTCCCGAATCTACCGTTTAAGTAAATAAATTTCACTCCCCGGGGCTCCGGGACCGCGATTTCGCCAGGACGTACTGAGTACGTCATGGGTCGTTTAGCACCATGTCACCATGACGTACTCAGTACGTCCAAGGTCGTTAAGGGGTTAAAGAACACACTCTTTACTCTCTTAGGCGAGGTTAACTGGTGCTTTTCTGCCAGAGAGGGTTGCTCCTCTGATACTGGCGGATTGAGATCCAGTACAGAATTAATGGACGCAATCAAATCACTAACATCTGAGTCACTTTCGGACAGATCAATGGGGTACATGGAGTTAACCTCCGAGCCCCCCGTAAAGGCATCCTCCTCGTCCTGCGAGTCAGCTCCTGAATCAGAGCCGCGGGGCGAGGAAGGAGAGGGAACCCTGCGTCTCTTCTTAGAAGGACGGGGTCTGGGACCAGATGATGAATCCTCTGTGAGCTTCGGTCCTGAGAGACCCCTAGCAGCAGAAGCACCCTGTGAAAGGGGCTGATGCATGTTCAGCAAAGTCCTGGACAGAAGTCCCATGGGGTCAGCAAAAGACTGGGAGATAGACCTAGAAAAGGATTCTACCCAAGCCGGGGGTTCAGCCACAGGAGCAGGAGCAGCCTGAGAGACCACTGGGGGTGAGACTCCAGGCTGAGGCACCGCCAGGTTAGAGCAGGCATCACAATGTGGGAAGATGCTCGGTTCAGGCTGCAGGAGCTTACATGCAGTGCATACTGAATAAAGCTTTGGAGCCTTGCTCCTCGTGTGAGACATGCTGCTGGAGTGGGGGCTCTGCCAGAGAATGAACCCCAGAGAGTATAATCAGAGGTCCACAACCGGAGACCGGTTGTGGCTTACCAGACCACTGGAGAGGTGTTGTGTGCCCTCCAGATCCCGAAGCCCGGACCCCCAAGCACAGCAACTCAGCAGAGATGCTGCAGACCAGCGCTGCAATGCAGAGAGAACGCTGAGAAAATGGCCGCCGGAGCGAAGAGAGGGGGCGGGACTTGCTTGAGGAGCGGGATCTGGAGGGCCTCAGATGAGAATGCATGTGTGGATGTATGCCTCCTGAACACAAAGCGATATACTAGCTAAGTCTGCTCGTCAGGGGGTGTATAAGCTCAGAGGGATGAGCTACACTTTTAAGTGTAGTACTTTGTGTGTCCTCCGGAGGCAGAAGCTAAACACCCATGGTCTGGGTCTCCCATAGGAACGATAAAGAAATTAGGCTATGTGCTCACAGTGCTTTTTTCAGCACAAAAAAAGCTGCTTTTTTGTGCTTCTTTTCATGCTTTCATACTTTTTTTCATGCTTTTTTCATGCTTCTTTTTATGTATTGAGATGGGGGGAAAAAAAGCAGGAAAAAAAGCACAAACGACATGTCGCTTCTTTTTCCAGCAACAAAAAAAGCAACGAAAAAAAAGAAGCACTGTTGGCACAGCACATCACGATTCTCATACACTTTGCTGGGATGCATTTTCCATGCTTTTTATGGGTTAAAAAAAAGCAAGGAAAAAAGCATGAAAAAAGTCCTGTGAGCACAAGGCCTATGCGTGTTTTTATGTGTAAAAGATGTGCGAAGCTAGAAAAATTATATAGATAAATAGCAGATAGTTTGCACAGCAATTTATCAGAATTAATAAATAATTTAAGAAAACAAAATGACGTGGGGTCCCCCCTAATTTTCATAACCAGCACAGGTAAAGCAGCAGCTTCAGCTGTACCTTGGCTGGTTAGTTAAAATAAATGGGATTGAAAGCTGTTTTTTAAATTATTTAAATATATAATAATAAAAAAAAAAAACGGTGTTGGGTCACCCCATATTTCATAACCAGACAAGTTACAGCAGACAGATAGAGGCTGATGTTATCAGACTGGGAAGGCCCATAGTATTTTGGCCTTTCCTTCACAGCCCAAAAATAGCAGTCTGCAACTGTTCCATAAGTGGTGCATCCATTACATGCGCTAATTCTGGCAATGTACCTGGCTCTTCCCGATTGCCTTAGTGCGTTGGCAGTCGGGGTATTGGTTTTTGTGGTTGATGCCAGCTGTGAATTGACAACTAACATCAAGCCCTGGTATTAATAATGGGTGGGCATCTATCAGGCAGCCCCATTACAAATCCAGTACATGTAAACAGAAAAAAACCCCACAAAAAATATTTTATCTAAAAAACACCCCTCGACTCTAGCCCTCATTCACCAATTTATAAAGAAAAAAAAGGCCTTAAAATTCCGCCATAATCCACATGGAGGTCCCACATGTGAGAATTCACACTGGCAGTGAACTCATGAGGAACTCATGAGGTCACCGCAGTTCACAGCAGCTGTCACATGGTAGCATCGGCGGCAGTAACGAGCGGTAACGTCATGAGGTTCACTGCTGCCGACTCTCATGCTACTTTGTGTGTGATCCGGTGGAGGCAGTGAACTGCGGTGACCTTATGACGTCACCTTTCATCACTGCTGCTGGCGCTCGTCATGCTACTGTGTGACACGGCGGCAGTCTCACACAGCACAGTGTGAAGTTGGGCCACTGAGTCGGGAAACATCCTGAGACCTTCATGTGGATTGAGGCAGACCATTTTTATTTTTGTATTATTTTAATAAATTGGTGAACGAGGGACTATGTCCTGTCTATTTCTAAAATTTTCTCTTTTAAGTCTTTCATATTCGCTTTTGTGGAATGTCATGAGACAAGGCTTTTTTTAATTTTGTAATTGGGCTAGAGTCGGGGGTATTTTTCTTAAATAAAATACTTTTGTGTTCTTTTTTTCTATTTACATCTTCTATGTTAGTAATAGGGGTGTCTGATAGATGCCCTTGCATTACTAACACCAGGGCTTGACGCCAGTTGTCAATTCACAGCTAGACTCAACCTTATGAACCATTACCTCAATTGCCACCACACCACGGCAATGAGAAAGAGCTGGGTACAGCGTCATAATTGTCGCTGGGACAGCTGCAAGCTGCTATTTTTAGGCTCGGAAGGGCCAAATAACCATCTATTTAGCATTTATCTATCTTTGGACATCTTTTTCACTAAAAAAAACCCCTGTTTATTTCAGCATCACCCTTTTTTTCCAGTATGTGACACATGGATGCCATCTACAGTATGTGATGTCCGTATTTGATCTGTGCTGCTGGAAAAAAAACAGACTTATCTGCATTTGAATCCCGCTGACATGCAGGTGTTTCACACAGACATACAATCTGTGTGAAAACATGGAAGTTTGAAGATACCCATTTAATTAGTATGTGTGTGAATTAGCATAGTGTGTGAACGTGTCTCCAATATGTGTGAAAACAGACACCACACGTACCGGAGACACACATGGTTGTGTGAAGGAGGCTTTAGGGTTTTCTCACCTAGCGACCATATGCCATCCGTATGATGTGCTTTTTTTTTCTCAACAACTATTATTCTACAGGACCATTTATAGTGTTCTATGCTACAGAATGGTAATGTATCCGTATAAAAAAAATCAGATGCCACATGCGTGTGGCTTACAATTTTTATTTTCTCATACCCATTGATTTGCGTTGATGAATGGTGTCCAATAGGCAAGTGCAATTGCAGCATGCGGAGATTTTTTTTTTCTTTAGTCCGATTTGAGCTAAGGAGAAACTCACAGATCTGCTCTGCCTCATTAACTAACATTGGTTCGAGTGCAATGTGATTTTTTGTGAAAATACTCTGTGATGGCAAGAAAAATGTCGCGTAAACGATACAATTAGATGAATGTATTTTCAGTCAGTGTGGAAATTGGACAGCACCTGACCCAATGTTAGTCTAGACGTTCTAAGGCACAGGGGCCATTCTTTTCACATAGATCTCAAGTCTGTGTGCAAAAAATTTCACATGCGCTAGTCTGGTTTTATTTACGGATTGGACTAGTGCATGTAAATAGCCGCCAGGTAAAAACTATCACCAGGTGATGAGGGCTAAAATTTGGGTAACTACAGGTAAAATCGAGTGAGTAAAAATGTCTGTGTAGAGGGGAAGGACTAAAGGGGGCTTTACACGCTGCGACATCGCTAATGCGGAGTCGTTGGGGTCACGGAATTTGTGACGCACATCCGGCCGCATTAGCGATGTTGCTGCGTGTGACACCGATGAGCGATTTTGCATCGTTGCAAAAACGTGCAAAATCGCTCATCGGTGACATGGGGTTCCATTCTCGATTATCGTTACTGCAGCAGTAACGATGTAGTTCGTCGCTCCTGCGGCAGCACACATCACTATGTGTGACGCCGCAGGAACGAGGAAGCTCTCCTTACCTGCCTCCCGGCCGCTATGAGGAAGGAAGGAGGTGGGCGGGATGTTACGTCCCGCTCATCTCCGCCCCTCCGCTGCTATTGGGCGGCCGCTCAGTGACGTCGCTGTGACGCCACACGGACCGTCCCCTTAGAAAGGAGGCGGTTCGCCGGTTACAGCGACGTCGCCGGGCAGGTAAGTATGTGTGACGGGTCTGGGCGATGTTGTGCGGCACGGGCAGCGATTTGCCCGTGTCGCGCAACAGATGGGGGCGGGTACCCCCACTAGCGATATCGGGACCGATATCGCAGTGTGTAAAGTAGCCTTTAGGCTATGACCGCACTTTGCGTTTTTACCTGCGTTTCCGCAGCGTTTTGAGCAGTAGCGTTTTTGTGCCAAAATTCATGCGTTTTGGTTTTCCAGCAAAGAGTATGGTAAAAGAAGAAATCCTGACCGCACTTTGCGTTTTGTAATGCTGCGTTTAATTTGCATATTTTGTGGCAAAAACCATGCGTTCAAAGAAGCAGCATGTCAATTGTTTTTGCCATTTTGGGTGCGTTTTGCTAACATTGCAGTCAATAGGAAATGGCAAAAACCAAGATTCCTTCAAATTCCTGCGTTTTACCTGCCTTTTTGGTGCTGAAAACATGCGTTTTGAACTTCACAAACGCATGCTTTATGCACTTCAAAATATCGATTTTTTTATGTCCCTTTACACACACACACACACATGTAAGGGGTAGTCGGACCCCTGGTAGTGAAGGAGCGGTTTTTCCCCCCCTGAAGACGCCACAGTAGTATGGTGGCAAATTGTAAATGTTGATGGTAAAATGTTACCTGTCATAAACTGTTTCCCCACTAGGTGCCAGTGTAGAGCAGTGGTTCCCCTGGTAACAGTGGCAGGGAAGGAGGGGAGGGCAGCCTAGGTGGGGAAGGAAGGAAGGGAGGTCTCTGAATGCAGAGCAGTGTGTGCAGGACAGTGTAGTAGTCGGATGTGACTGAAGAGAGGAGTCTGAGGTGCCGGGGCAGAGTGTGGAAGTGGTGCAGTGGCAGAAGAAGTGGAAGAGTCAAGACTAGTCCCAAAGCCGGTGGTGTGTACTAGAGTGGAGTGCAGCTATCAGGGGGATAACAAGTGGCCCCTGCAGGCGAAGGTTAGTGCCCTGACAAAGAAGTGGAGAGGTGAGAACTTATCCAGAGCCGGTAGTCTGTGCTAGATCTGCCCTATAGATCCGGGTTCAGTGTGCAGCTACTAGAGGGTTAACGCATGTCCCCTGCAGGCGAGGGAAAGTTACCGGGGAAAGAGGAAACCGTCAGCAAGAAGTGTAACCTGTAAACCGATGTGACTTGATGCTGAAAGGTGTAAAGAGGAGTGGGAACTCATCCGGAACCGGTAGTGTGTGCTAGATCTGCCCTGCAGTAATTCAGGGTTCAGAGTACAGCTACTAGGGGGTTAACAAGTGTCCCCTGCAGGTGAAGGAGAGTGACCGTCAGCAAAAAGGGGAAACCGTCAGGAAGGAACGTAATCTGTAACGTTAAAGTGAAGTACTGAAGTAACTTGCTGCTGAGAAGTGTAACAGAAAATGGAAGCCTCGTTCAATAAAATGTTTCTTAGTTTACCAGCTGCCTGTCAGTGGCTCTTTTCTGTAACTGATGAAGGGGCTGGCGAGCCGAGGGAAAACGGCGTAACGGAGAACTCAGGTACCGGCACGAACGCGTCCCTGCCACCCACACTCTGCCCCACAAACAACACCCCTGTTTTAACAGTGACGGCCGGGCCGGGGGTCAGCCTGCCGCCCCCTGGGCGGGAGACCGCGACTACAACCCCTGAGGCGCCCCCTGCCCCCGTTACAAACTGGCGTAGTCGGCAGGATCAAGCCTGCATGCAAGAAACCCCGACCAGAGACTGTGAGGAAGATCAAGTGGTGCCTGACGTGCTGAACAGGCCACAAGATGGCGGCAAGATGGCGGCCGTCCTCATGGACTCAGCAGAGGCGCGAAAAGTTGGCGCCAAATGAAAAACGCTGGGCTGGCCTGGGAGGAAGAAGCCCAGAGTGCACCGCCCAAAGAGGGGAGGTACCTGCCCCAAGAAGCTGCAGAGGTCTAGAGACGTGGGCGGCGCCGCAAGAAAGAAAAGGCGTCATCAACGCTATGCAGACCTGGTGGGTGAAGCCGGGGGCGGAGTGTGTGCTAAAGCGGGAAAAGAAGAACCGCCTCCACCTTCCCCGGCGCCATTGCAATCCCAGCAGCAGAAGCAACAGTTCCAGTTACCTGCGCTAAACAGAATGGAGGCCAGGACAGACAAGCAAGCCGTAGCGGGCGCGCTGGTGCCCGTAGGACGCAGAAGAGAACGTCCGATGGAGAGCTCGGTGGGAGAGTTACCCACCATCACGTTGCCGGCAAGCATGATACCGGCCGTGACTGGAGTCTCGGAGAAACCAGAAAAGGTCACGTTTTTTACCTCATGGGATGCCGTTACCGTGGAAACGACGACGGAAGTCTGGGCCACCTACAAGTCCCGGCTGACTCTGGGGAGCGGGCCACCAGGAGCATCCGTACAGATTCCGGAGGCGCCCGCGTCTGTTAAGGTAGGCCCTCTGCCCCCCTCAGGAGTTAAGGCCCCGTACTGGCAAGATATCCCAGAACCAGAGGTAATCGTCCGGAAGAGAGTGATTTGTTTGCCGTTGAAAACCAGTACTGTTGAAAGCCGGTGAATGTTTCCAGTTACAGTAACGTTAAAAGTACTGAACCCGGGAGGAGCTTAATGCAGAGCTGTGCGTGGACTCCTTCCGTGACTGTTAAGAAGGAATCTTGTTGTCTTGTTATTTTCTGCCCACCCAAAGACCGGGAGCGCTTGGAAATAGCCTCCGGGCAGAAGGTCAGCTAAGACCGGGAGCGCCTGAGGAGGGCCTCCGGGCAGATGTGCGACTAAGACCAGGAGCTTCCCTGGAGGGACTCCGGGCACCAAACTTGTGTGCCAGTCTGTGTGTTTTAAGTATTGTGTTTTCCTACATGTATTGTTTTGCAGGTACGAACCTCGCCAGGAGGCTGAGGTTAAAGAGGGGAGGAATGTAAGGGGTAGTCGGACCCCTGGTAGTGAAGGAGCGGTTTTTCCCCCCCTGAAGACGCCACAGTAGTATGGTGGCAAATTGTAAATGTTGATGGTAAAATGTTACCTGTCATAAACTGTTTCCCCACTAGGTGCCAGTGTAGAGCAGTGGTTCCCCTGGTAACAGTGGCAGGGAAGGAGGGGAGGGCAGCCTAGGTGGGGAAGGAAGGAAGGGAGGTCTCTGAATGCAGAGCAGTGTGTGCAGGACAGTGTAGTAGTCGGATGTGACTGAAGAGAGGAGTCTGAGGTGCCGGGGCAGAGTGTGGAAGTGGTGCAGTGGCAGAAGAAGTGGAAGAGTCAAGACTAGTCCCAAAGCCGGTGGTGTGTACTAGAGTGGAGTGCAGCTATCAGGGGGATAACAAGTGGCCCCTGCAGGCGAAGGTTAGTGCCCTGACAAAGAAGTGGAGAGGTGAGAACTTATCCAGAGCCGGTAGTCTGTGCTAGATCTGCCCTATAGATCCGGGTTCAGTGTGCAGCTACTAGAGGGTTAACGCATGTCCCCTGCAGGCGAGGGAAAGTTACCGGGGAAAGAGGAAACCGTCAGCAAGAAGTGTAACCTGTAAACCGATGTGACTTGATGCTGAAAGGTGTAAAGAGGAGTGGGAACTCATCCGGAACCGGTAGTGTGTGCTAGATCTGCCCTGCAGTAATTCAGGGTTCAGAGTACAGCTACTAGGGGGTTAACAAGTGTCCCCTGCAGGTGAAGGAGAGTGACCGTCAGCAAAAAGGGGAAACCGTCAGGAAGGAACGTAATCTGTAACGTTAAAGTGAAGTACTGAAGTAACTTGCTGCTGAGAAGTGTAACAGAAAATGGAAGCCTCGTTCAATAAAATGTTTCTTAGTTTACCAGCTGCCTGTCAGTGGCTCTTTTCTGTAACTGATGAAGGGGCTGGCGAGCCGAGGGAAAACGGCGTAACGGAGAACTCAGGTACCGGCACGAACGCGTCCCTGCCACCCACACTCTGCCCCACAAACAACACCCCTATTTTAACAGTGACGGCCGGGCCGGGGGTCAGCCTGCCGCCCCCTGGGCGGGAGACCGCGACTACAACCCCTGAGGCGCCCCCTGCCCCCGTTACACACACACAAAATCCGACAATTAAAATAATGAAAATCAAGACTTTATTGCTATTTTTCCTTAAATTATCATATTTCAGAAATAATTTAATGAAATAAATATAATTCCCAGAAATATCAATAAAATATAGATATTTCTTTTTTTCTGTGAGTTTGACTATTTCAACTTTATTAAGCAGTGTCATCATGTTCTAAACGCATCTATGAAAACGCAGGTAAAAAGCGCTGAAAACGCAGCAAATACGCAGCAAATACGCATGCGTTTTCAGCGCTAAATTTCTGGAAAAGGCAACTTTGGTCAAATCCATTAAGCCATAAAAGTGTGTTTTGAACTGCAAGTAAGTGAACGCAAAGTGCGGTCGTAGCCTAAGGCCTCCTTCAGACTTCAGGTTTTTGGGTTTTTTTATGTACATGAAAATCAGACCGAGTTTCATCAGTGATTTTCATCAGTGTCACCTTTTCCTTTCAATCAGTGAAAAACAGACAATACATGGATGGCATCCTAGTGCTGTCAAGATTTTGTTTCATGGACCTGTAGACTTTTATTGACAACTTTGATGCCCCCACGTCACATCACAAATTTTAGTTAACCTCTTTATGACACATGACGTACTGGGTACATCGTGGCTCGTGTCGGGGTAATCACCGCCGGCTGCTGAGGTGAGTCCCGCACATGTCAGCTGATTTGAACAGCTGAAATGTGCGGCTATCAGGCGCTGGTGGATCCACAATCCGCTCATGCCTGTTAACCCCTTAGATCACGCTGTCAAAATGTGACAGCCTGATGTAAATGCTTGCAGCGGGTAGCGCGTACTTTACCGCTGCCGTCGGAGGCCCTATGATGTGATTGTGGCGCCTCTGCGGCTTCAGGTGCCACAGAGGTACTACACCTCAGCTATAGGTATGGTGCCCCATGCCTGGGTAAGGAGGAGGTCGACCACCGGGGCACACCAACGCACACAACACTCCCAGTTAGCAGCTTGGCCCAGGGACATGGGTGGGGTGGCTTATTAATGCTAGAGATAGCGACCTATTGGTTATGACACCCCAGTCCGGCTTACCTGGGGGTGGAGCTTAGCGAGTGGGCGGGAAGTGTGTGGAAAAAGGGAGAGCCGAAGAGAGACTCAAGGAGGGAAGACCTGTCGTCTGGAGCTGGGACAGCTCGACCCAGGTGAAAAGCAGAGGGGGTCCTAGGGGCTACAGGCTGTGCGCCATACAGCTGTGGGCTCGTTCTACTTACAGCAACTGAGTGGAGGGACTGGCCGCAAGTTCGCGAACTGGAATCCTAGGCTAGGAGAGAATAGCTATGGGCTCTGCTAGCAATCCAGAGGCCTGAGTTACTATAATTGCCCATTCTGAATTCACGTACGAATCCGCTGGAAGGTGTCCACATAGGGTCAGGGGACCTACAGCTGGTAGCTACCCCATCCATAAGA
Organism: Anomaloglossus baeobatrachus; assembly: GCF_048569485.1. Taxonomy (NCBI): domain Eukaryota; kingdom Metazoa; phylum Chordata; class Amphibia; order Anura; family Aromobatidae; genus Anomaloglossus; species Anomaloglossus baeobatrachus. The sequence continues at coordinate 43,625,171 of NC_134357.1, read as the reverse complement.
CAGCCCGTGGACACTGGCTAAGGGAACTGTACATTTGGCACAGGACAGGCGGGAGAGATCAGCTCAGGAAGACGACAAGGGAAGGACACATAGAAAGGTGCACCAGTTTAGGCCTCCTAACTACCCGCTATCGGCCGGAGCCTATCAGAGCGAATTCCGACACTCCAAAGGTGGTCACTTATGTCGTGTTACCTTGGAACGTGCTGCAGTGAGTAAAGAACTTTGATTGCACCCCGGTGTTACTCCCTTTCTTCATTGCCCCTCACCCTGCACTCTACACATAGACTACTACTCCCAACATCCTCCTTGGGGCCTAGCTCTACCTGTGGAGAGCTACAACACCCAAGCTGCGTCACCATCTGCCCCAGAAGTGAGAGACTTCCCGCAGAGGCTGCTAATAACTGTCCGCATACCACAAGTGGCGTAACGAATAACTACTCTCATCATCCCCATCTTTATTGACACCGCCGGGATCACAGGCCTGGCCGCTGTGACATCCTAAACCTATAACGGCCCGGTGACGAGTAACCCCCAAGACCCCGTGGGCGCATCATGATCACGTGGAGCCGATGGTTGTCACGGTAGCACAGGGTCATGTGATGACTCCTGTAGCTATCATGACTCACTTCCTCTTACTGCCAGCAGAGCGCCATGTGTAAGAGGACCAGCAGCATTTCTCTTGTTCTGAGCTGTGCAGCTATGATCAGGAGAAATGAACAAGCAGTAAGACTGCTGATCCTTATAGCCCCCTAGGGGGGACTACTAAAATTAAAAAAAAGTTAAAAAAACATTAAAAAAAACGTAAAAGTTCAAATCACCCCCCCTTCGCCCCATTGAAAATTAAAGAGTTAAGAAAAAATATGCACACATTTTGTATCGCCGCAATCAAAAATGCCTGATCTGTCAAAATATAAAGTCAATTAACCTCATCGGTAAATTGCATAGCGGCAAAAAAATTCCAAACGCCAAAATTATGTTTTTTGGTTGCTGCCTATTTTGCGGAAAATGCAATAACAGGTGATTCAAACTGCATCTACGCAAAAATGGTACCATTAAAAACGACAGCTCAAGATGCAAAAAATAAGCCATCACTGAGCCCCAGATTCTGGAAGATGAGAATGCTACATGTTTCGGAAAATGGCACAAAAATTGGGCCACTTTTTTTGGGACAAACTTCTGAATTTTTTTTAACCCCTTAGATAAAAGTAAACCTATACATGTTTGGTGTCTATGAACTCATACCGACCTGAGGCATCATACTGACACATCAGTTGAACACAGTGAATAAAATATCCCAAAAACTATCATGTAATCGCACTTGTTTTGTAATTTTTCTGCACTTGGAATTTTTTTTGCCGTTTTCCAGTACACTATATGGTAAAACTCATGGTTTCATTTAAAAGTTCAACTCGTCCTGCAAAAAATAAGGCCTCATATGGCAAGATTGACAGAGAGTTACGGCTCTTGGAAGAAGGGGAGCAAAAAAAAAAGAAAAACGGAAAATTGCATGGTGGTGAAGGTGTAGCGCCCCTGAATACATCAGGGTGCTACAGGGAACTGCATCCTTACCCAGGGTGCAGGGCCTACCCCCCATGGTTCCAGGTACCCAGGAAACTGGTGTCACTCCCATCTGCACCACAAAACCGAATCACCTCACATCAGTCACTGCCAGACACACCAGAGGGGTTGGACTAGCTGGAAAATGGGCCAGCCACTTGGGGACTGAGCAGACTGAAACGGGGAAGACAGGGAGTGGAGAAGTAAGCTCCAGAGAGTGAGGAGCTGGGAGAGTTAGCTCCTGGGAGCTAAGAAAACCGATTGGGTCGCAAGTAGTGATCCGGGACTAGAGGAGTCGGGGACCAGTTGCAGGGACGTTGGACAGGGGAGTGACGGACGTAGTCTTGGAGGGACTGTCGGCACCAGAAGGACCCAACAGAACTGACCGGTACTGAACACGACAGGGCACAGGACCCTAGGTCAGGAGCCAATTCAACGTCCTGACAATTCACCTGAGAGGGAGAGGATCTTCAAGGACTTCCCTAAACGCTCAGAGACTGAGGGCATCAGCACAACGAAGGGGACAGGGTTTTTCCAGACACAGCAACCCACTGAAGTCCCAAGTGCCAGCCCTTAGGAGCATGGCCACACTACACATAGTGAGCGGGGCCCCCAACAGCTTTAAGCCACGGGGACCATCAACGGACAACAAATTGTGCACGGAGGCAGGCTCAGAATGTGGGGCATGTCAGTGGGGCTACACTGAATGCACCCTGACTGCTGAGCCCCGTATATAAGGGGTTAAATCCATCTCCCATGCCCGAATCCGTCCCCCTTGCGTTTGTCCAATCCCACTGTTTTCCCCCTCCTACTGTTTTTCCCTATATAATCCCCCTACTTCCTGGCTTCGGTCTCTCCTCAGCCTGAGACCCGGACGCTGCTGTGCTGCTGGATACCCGGACACACTTGCGTGCTGGCCCACCCCCCCTCCCCTTTTGTTGTATGTTATATTGTTTAAGTCACAGCGGTCAGTGGTCGAAAATGGTGAATGTTAAGCGAAGGCTGATTGCGCCGGGAGTCCGGCCTGGCATTACGCCTCGTTGACATGGTATATTTGGTTGGTTAATTATACCTGTTATTTCAAAAGCTGTGACCGACCCCAACCCAACAAAAGATGAGAGTTTGTACATATTTGGTTATCTCTCCAATAAAGTTCATTTTGGTTTACTACTACATTTGTGTGTTTTGTTCGGGCATGGGACACTCGATACGGTGGTGGGGTCTCAGCAGTCTCACTAAGTGACACCGGTGGGACCGGGTACTTGGACGGGCTCCTAGCAGCTGTACTCAGAGACTTTGGTTTACCTACAGTGTGTGTGTGTCTCTTTTCTCCACCTCATACAACACCACGACTACCCGTAGTGAGTACCCTGGTCCCTGCACCCTGTCCTCCCAAATCTACCAAGACCCTGAGCCCGGGGCCTCCCCTACCTGCGGAGGGACTGACACCTTGCTGCTTCACACCATCTGGCCCGGTCCTCTTTCTAGCAGCGGCGGTACTCCCATTACCGCAACTCGCAGGTGGCGTCACAAAATTTTCCCCTGTAAATAACCCCTTTTGCAGATCGGAGTGTCCGCCAAGCAGGGTCCAGACCCCCCGAGCCACGACAATCCCGGATCCGAGCAGCCCAATTAACACCGGGGCGGCACAAGTTAAAATTTAAAAAAAAAAAAAATCATATGCTCACCTAAACCAGGATTCTGATGATTCTTCCTGTAAAGCACCAATTTACTTATAGCATGTCAGCAGAGGCCCAGCGTGACTCATATGTTGTCGCCATTGTCCCAGGCACTGCGAGCCCCCTCAACCCCAGCGCTGATCGGGGCCTATATGTACAGACAGCTGAGGTTCCCAAAATGCTGTTCTGAAATGGGCAATTTTCTTTTATTCTAATATTGCTGCTGCTCTGCGTACTATTGTGTCGCCCTGGGCAAGCCAGGGGACACAGGTCACAACACCACCACACCCCACACTCCAGGTAGGCACATCACAGCTAACCACAAATCCTTGTTGCCTTCCTCCAGAGGTTGATGATGCACACCAGGGGGTGGGCCAGGCGGTTGGCTCCGCCCACCGAGGAGCTCACAACACTGGAGGCAGGAAGAAACCAGGCAGATAGCTCAGGGACGAGCTTGAGTAAACAACTAAGTGAGGAGTTAAGAAAGTGAAAGTAGAGAAGTGGAAAAAGGAGGAAAAGCAAGTAAAGTGACAGAAGAGAAAGACAGCCTGAAGGGTCCAGCTTTGTGAGGGCCAGAACAGCAAGGTCAGCAACGGCGGTGACTGTCTGGAGGGGGACCGTTTGAAAGTTCCTGGAAGGACCCCGTTGGCTGTGTGCCCGGTGGTCTGGAGCAGTGTTCCGAAGGACAGTCAGCACCAGGGCAGGGGCCTCTCGGACCCCGGCAAGGCTAGGAGTCGCCAGATTTGCCAAATCCGTCAGTGACGGGGACGCAGATCCCCCAACAACCAAGTCCCGATTGAAGGCAACAGCCCAACCCGTATTGGAGAGACACCGCCACCGCCACGGCACAAGTTTCTCAGGGCCAGCGCCTGCGGGCAAAGTGTAGAGCTCCTCCGGCCCAGATTGCAGCCGGGGAGCGGGTAACCGGAGGGAATCCACCGCTACCATCAGTCAACACAGGTGCAAGGAAGAGGGACATCACCGTCACCTACCGGGAGTGCAGGTGCAGCAGTCTGTGGGACCGTCCTACCAGCCGTTGGTTTACCGTACAAACTGTGTCCGTGTGTCAGGCTGAGTGAGTACCATAGTGCCGCAAGGCACAGCGCTGCCCCCGCGTCCCTGCGCCCTCCAGGCCCTACACTTTACATCTCATCACCGGGCCCCGGGATCACCAACCCCTACCCACGGAGGGGCAACACAACACCTGGCTGCTCCGCATCACCATCCCCGGGACCCCCACACTGAGCAGCGGTGGTGCAATCACCACAACCGTGGGTGGCGTCACGAACTATAACAATCCCTTCACCCAACAAACACCCCCTTTCACTCACGGGCGAGGAGTGTCGCTCGAGAAACCCCGGGATCCGGCCCACAGCTCGAGCCACCAGGAGCAGCTGCCGGACCCGAGCAGAAGGGGTGAGCGCGGTGTGCTGACACCCTCCTCCCCGCCCGCGACACTATACACAGTACAGGAGGCATGTGAACTACATTTCCCAGCAAGCACATACATAGGGCTCTACAACAGGTAGATGACTGGAGGACCAATCACAAGCCAGCTCTAGTACTAGGCAGAAAGATGACAGGAGAACCAATCACATGCCAGCTCTATTGCTAGGTAGAAAGATAACTGGAGGACCAATCACATGCCAGCTCTAGTACTAGGTAGAAAGATGACAGGAGAACCAATCACATGCCAGCTCTATTACTAGGTAGAAAGATGACTGGATGAACAATCACATGCCAGCTCTAATGCTAGGCAGAAAGATGACTGGAGGACCAATCACATGCCAGCTCTAGTGCTAGGCAGAAAGATGACTGGAGGACCAATCACATGCCAGCTTACAGCTCCAGTCTTGTGCAGAATAATCCAGTTTGGGCTTGTTGGTTACCTCAGGAATGTGTAAGGAGACGGTAGATGCTAGAATGTATGGGCTCCTGACAGGTATGACATAACTTGTCATGTGATGGGGCATGTTAGAATGCAGACTGCTGTTTCCAGACAGAAAAACAATGTTTATTCCTCTCCCTGTGCCCCCATTTTTCTCCCCCTTTATGTTTACATTACGTACCTTATATATGGCAATGTGACTACTCTGTATATACCTGCTTGTTGGCAATACATTTATCTATGGTATGGACAGCGCCTTGAAAAAGTATTCATACCTTGTGAACTTTTCTATTGAGATTGTATTATGATATAAGAACAATAAGTATCAAGTATTTGTGAATTGTAAAAGAAATGATAAATGGTTTATTATTTTAAAAATATAAATCTGACAATGGTGACATGCAGTTGTCGCGGGCGGGGAGGGGACGCTGCGCTCACCACGCTCGGGTCTGGCGCTGCAGTTACTGCTGCTCGGTGGGCCGGATCCGGGGACTCGAGCGGCGCTCCTCGCCCGTGAGTGAAAAGGGGATGGTTTGGTTTGGGGATGTTGTCCGTGAGGCCACCCACGGTTTGTGGTGAGGTTGGGGACACCACCGCTGCTCTGGACGGGGATCCCGGGAGCGATGACAGGGAGCAGCTGAGCTGTTTCTCTCCCTTCCGTGGGTAGGGGGTTTTGGTGGTCCCGAGGCCCGGTGATGGTGACTGGAAGGTGGATGGCGGGGTTTGGAGAGGTGCAGGGTCGTGGGAGAGCAGCGCGATGTCAGACGGCATGATGGTACTCACTCAGCCAATGATGTAGACGGAGTCTCTGGTAAAACAAATGGCTGGATGGACGGGTCCCGCAGCCGGCTGCGATGGTCATGGTAGGTTGGCGGTGACTGTCTCTCCCTGCACCTGTGTTGTGTTGTCGGCTCTGATGGCTTCCCACCGGTAGCCCGCACCCCAGCGGTGTATTTGCCAGAGGAGCCCTTTTTTGCCCACAGGCTCTGGCCCTGGGAACTCTAGCTGTGGCGGTAGCTGTATTTCCCTTCACGGTTGAGCGGTTGCCTTCAGTCGGGTCTTTGCTGCTGGGAAACCCCGGAGGTTCCCATCGCTGACAGATTTGACCGGTTTACTGGCGACTCCAAGCCTGGTCGGGGTCCGTAGGCCCTGCCGAGTGGTGCTGGCTTCTCTTCGCTCCCCGGTCCGGTACCGGCGGGCCACCGCCCGTCCCCGGTCCTTACGGTTGTGTGTCAATCGGCCTCACCTGCAGACTGTCACCACCGTCTGCCAACCTTGCTGTTTCTGTGCCCGGGCCATGTACCCGGACACGGCCAGTCTGCTCCACTACCACTTCCTCAACTCTCAAAACTGTTCTGCTCTCTTTTCCCGCCTCCAGGACTGTGAACTCCTCGGTGGGTGGGGCCAACCGCCTGGCTCCACCCCACCTGGTGTGGACATCAGCCCCTGGAGGGAGGCAACAAGGATTTATGTGTGTGACTGATGTGCCTAACCGGGGTGTGGGGTGTGTTGTTGTAGTACCTGTGACGTCCTGGCTTGTCCAGGGCGTCACACATTTGTATTCAGCTCCACTGAGACAATACTTTGTAGGATCATCTTTTGCTGCAAGGCTTTTGGGAGTGTCTCTTCAGCTTTAGGCTATGTGCGCACGTTGCGTATTTGCATGCAGTTACGCTGCAATCTGCACCGCAGCGTAACTGCATGCGTCCTGCGTCCCCAGCACAATCTATGAAGATTATGCAGGAGACGTGCGCACGTGGCGTATTAGAGCGCAGCGCTTCGGCTGCTGCCCGAAGCCCGCATTCTAAGAAGTGACATGTCACTTATTCCGTGCGTTCTGCATGCAGCCCCCGCTCTGTCTATGGGAGGGGCTGCACTCAGAGCGCATGAAATCAGCTTTTTTTTTTTCTCATCGGACTCTTTCTGCAGCGATTTGAAGCACACGTGTGCTGTTCAAATCGCTGCAGAAATTTCTGCAGGGACAAACGCTACGTGCGCACATAGCCTTACACATCCAGGAGGTGACATTTTGGCCCATTCTTCTTTGCACACGATCTGTACCTCAGTGAGATTGGATGGAGGTGTCTGAACAGCCATTTTCAAGTCTTGTCACAGATTTTGGTTTAGACTGTGGCTGGATCGTTTACTTACATGAATATGCTTTTATCTAAACCATCCATTAGGGCTTTGGCAGGATGTTTAGGGTCGTTATCTTGCTAGAAGATGAACCTACAACCCCTGGCCAAAATTATTGACTCTCCTGGCTCTGAGGATGTTCCTTCAGTTGTTTAATAAAAAAAAAGCAGATCACAGACATGACACAAAACTAAAGTCATTTCAAATGGCAACTTTCTGGCTTTAAGAAACACAAAAAAAAAATCTTGAAAACATAATGTGCAGCCAGTAACTGTTGCTTTTCACGACCAAACAGGGGGGAAAAAAATTATAGAATCACTCAATGAGGAAAAAATTCTGGAATAATTAACCCGATGTGTACAGCAGCTACATGTGCAGAGAGCCGGAGCCGGCAGCACAGGCAGCGTGAGAGCTGCGGAGGCTGGTAACTAAGGTAAATATCGGGTAACCACCTTGGCTACCCGATGTTTATCTTAGTTACCAGCCTCCGCAGCTGCCAGACGCCGGCTCCTGCTCCCTGCTCGCTTCATTTGTCGCTCTCTCACTGTCACACACAGCGATCTGTGTGTCACAGCGGGAGAGCGCCTTTGAAGAAAACGAACCAGGGCTGTGTGTAACGAGCAGCGATCTCGCAGCAGGGGCCAGATCGCTGCTCATTGTCACACACAGCGAGATCGCTAATGAGGTCACTGCTGCGTCACAAAAAGCGTGACTCAGCAGCGATCTCGGCAGCGAGCTCTCTGTGTGTGAAGCACCCCTTAATGAGTGACAATCAGTAATCTTCATCAATCTGGCTCCAACTTTCTCTGATTGATGTTGCCAAATCAGCTTTGCAGGTTGGAGCCTTGTCATGGATCATTTTCTTCAACTTGACGGTGTCATTTTAACATAGCGGTGGGGGAATATTTACATGGGACGGTTGGTGACGGCACCCACGGTATGCGGCCTTAGGCCTCTTTCGCACTTATCAGTATTTGGATACCAAAATCAGGAGTGTCTTCAAAATACAACAGTTGTCAGTTCTTCTCTGTGACTTCCACTCCTGGTTTTGGCATTCAAATACTGATGCAAAATTCTGACGTGTGAAAGAGGCCTCAAGGATGTCACCACTTCGTTAATGGTGGCCTAGTTGAAAAAGCGAAGTCTTCACTTCTTCACGTGCTGTGGTGGGTCGCAACAATCCGGAAGTTCAGGCTCAGTGTTTTGGGGTTTTTTTTTGGAGAGCCTTTCCGGGGACATTAGAAAGTGTCCTGTGCATTTTTATGAATAGATGACATTTAGAAGGGGGAAACCTAAATAAAATAAATCCCTTTCAAGTACGGACAAAACACCAATCCATTCAGAGAAATCTACTTTTATCTTCCATAAAGTGAATACAGAATGTAGAATAAAAATACAGTCTCTTATTACAGCTGAGAACCCAAAATACAGGAAAAAAATTAAAAAAAAATTATAAAAACCTGCAACATAAAATTAAAAATATTGTAAAAAAGTACCATAACATAAGAAGAGCACTGGCAAACTATTCATGTATGTGTTCACAGATTGTCATGGGTAGAGACAAGTCTTGTAGGGTCAATTGGGATTATTAAAAGGATATTAAAAAAAAAAAAAAAAAAAAGCCCTAATACAGCAGCTGTATGTATGACTACTACATTCAGCTTGCTAATTTGAGCCTCCATTCTAGAAACCACAACGTGGATACCAGTTGACCTTACATGACAAGTTTATGCCAGTTGGACCATTAGGCCAGAATCACACTTGCTAGTGCCTCGCGTGTAACTCATGGCAGAAGCCGGCTTGGCCGCACACTCCCCTGACAGAAGCGGGTCGGTTGCATGTATCTCTATGCAGCTCAGACGCTCCTGTATGCATAGGGTGCGGCCAAGCCGGGTTCTACTATGAGAGACTCACGCGAGCCACTAACAAGTGTGATTCTGGCCATAATGCTTGTTCCATGGTCATAAAAACCCATCAACGTGTCGGAGATGGGGCAACCACTCCCTAATGTAATGGCCAGAAGAGAGCAGCTTACAAACAAGTCTCTCCTTTTTAAAAAGACTATTTCCCACACCAAGGAAAATTAAGGCAAGAGATTTGCCTGGGCGTGGGTCAAGCCCATTGATTATTAACGTGCACTAAAAAGAGTAAAAACAAGGTTTGAAAATTTAAAATGAATAAAGTCCACATCACACCTCTGCTTCCCAGTTGTACAGCATGTGTTTTGGGTAATGTCCAATTTCTTGGGGAATGCCAAGACTTGAGTTAGGTTGGTTAGGGAATAGAACAGATTCTCTAGGCAGAGAGGAGCAAGTTTAGAATTCAATGTAATAGTGAACGGAGGGTGAGACGTCTTCCTCAAGCTCAGTGGGTGCACCATGATTCAGAATTGCATTTACCGCAGCTGTAACTTCAGTAGGACGAGGGCTCGTAGGAGGTCCTGCATGACTGGCCGATCCCTGGGACGTCACATTCTTTGTACTACGCAGCTTGTTAGAGCGTTTAATGTCATAGCTGTAATGTTTCCGATGGCTTCTGAGTCTGCCATTACCCAACATCTTAACGCAGCTTTCATCAAGTGTCCAGGAACAAGGAACTTTGGGAGAAAAACACATTTCTATTAATTATTTTCCCCTTCAGCCCTGAAGACATTTTGAAAATCATTTAGTGGAAAACAAAAAAAAAAAAAACAAAACAGAACAAAACAACAAATAAATCCCACACATTTTTTTACTTTTTTTTCTCCACTTGATGAAAGATGTAGTGTGAACATGTAATACTATGCCCAAATAAAGTTTGAGGACAGTCTAAATTTTAAATGAACAAACAAAAAAAAAAAAAATAACGGGGGGGGGGGGGGGGAGGATGATGCATTTTGAGTAAGAATTAAATGTCATGGCGACAACTAATGCACTACTTTCAGTGCTGTGTTCATCTGACTTGCCGCATAATTATTTTGTTGAAAAACTTTTAAACAAAAAACCATGTTATAAAAATCTACAATATTGTACAGCAGAATGAGTGATTAACATCAACCCCTTCATCCCTAGGCGATTTTATGTTTAGTTTTTTCCCCTCCCCTTCTCCCCCCTGAGAGAGCCATAACTTTTTTTATTTTTACGCCAATATTGCCATAAGGGCTTTAAGGCTTATTATTTTTATTTTTTGCAGGTCAAGTTATGCTTTTCAATGTTACCATTTAGCGTGCTGTAAAAATTTTTTTTAAAAAATATAAAATTCCCAAACGTAGAGAAATTCTGAAAAGTGAAATTCCACAATTTTTCATTTATTTACCACTCTATGGTAAAAATGACACGTCAGTACGACGTTTGAAGTCGGCACAAGTTTGTAGAAGCCAGACATTTATACTTTTATCTAAGTGGTGAAAAAAAAAAAAAAAAAACAACATTTGCCGCTAATTTACCAGAGACCCATAGCATTCTCATGTTTCAGTATTTGCAGCTCAGTTATTGCGTCTTGAGATGACGTTTTTAGAGGTGGAATTTTTGGGTAGATGTGATGTTTTGATTGCCTGTTATCGTAATGTAAAAAAAAAAAAAAAGTTTGCAGTTTGTAATTTGTTTTCTCGCTACTCCATGTACCGATCAAAATTATTGATTTTATATTAGGAGATCGGGCACTTCTGACCACGGGGAATCAGACAAAAATAAAAAAATATGCACATATTGTAATTGTTTTATACTCAGTGGGGCAATAAAGGGGGAGTGAGTTGAATTTTTTTTTTTTTTTTTTTTTATTATATTATACTTTCCAGTCTAACGGCCTCTCCTTACCAGAGCAATCCTCTAAAAAGGTGTCTTTTCTTCACACACACACACACACACACACACATACACACACTTGGGATTGCTGCGTTCAGAAATGTCTGCTCAAAATCTAAAATAAATCTGATCGACAAAAAAAAAAAAAAAAAAAAAAAGGTCCATCACAGTCAGATGTCCAGAGGACTGTTTAAATGTTGTGGGTCTTGGAAAAAATGGAGACCCGCAAAATTTCTCATATTTTGGAATTTTTTCTCATCATTTACAGATAACACATCAAGAATTGCACTTTTTTTTTCTCTTTTTTTTGCAACGTTAACACACTTGGATTTTTGTCCCCCGTTTCCCAGTACACCACATAGTAATGTTCGTGGTGTCATTCAAAAGCACAACTCGTCCTGCAAAAAAGAAAACAAGCCTTTATATTAGGTTGATGTAAAAATGAAGGGAAACCCCCCCCCCCCCAAAAAAAAGACCCCACCCCATAGTTGCCATGGCGTGGAGGGATTAAACAAGGATGTGTAAATGAAGCCTAACCTACAGTATTGGTAAGTGATTAGCTATTGGAACTCCTAGTGATCACTGAAACTCGTTTCCAATTTACTCATCTCCCCACCACATTCTAGTGATCAGTCAATCCTGAGGGAAGAAAAAAACATAAATAGAGAATGGGGGGGGGGAGGGGGTGGTTTGTTCGCCAAGGACAAAAAGCCTTTTCAAAAATGGAGTCCAACTGTCTTGGCCTACAAATGCTGATGTGAACAAGGCCTAAGACGCAGAGTGAAAAAAAAAAAAGTATAAGTAGAAATAAATCGCCACTTCGGCAATTTTCATCCACTCCTTGTTTTGGCTTATAAATACTAAGGTAAGAAAACCGAGTGTGTGAAGAGCGGCCTTGCTCACTTCCACATCAGGTGGGCTCGGGATGTCACATTTACAGATATCTGCGGTCTTACACAGGCAACCTACCATTATCATGCATGAGTCCAAGTGCTCCATAAGATACTCAAGTACAATTGCACAAGAAAATTGGCGACGTTTCAAAGTGTTGCAAAATAATATCTGAATGACGAACGCCACGCTCTCTCAGCATCAATCCAACTTACAATGCCGTAGATAGTGGAGCTCCCAAAATGCTACTCACCTTGTTGGCCATCAGCCCTGGCCACCTTCTTAAAGCAACTATTGACGGTCAAGGTATGTCTTATAGAGTTTTGCCAGCCAGTCTCCTCCATCCTATAGAAGGGGAATTTGTCAGCCACAAAATTAAAGATCTGGCTGCCGGTCAGCTTTTTCTCGGGCGCATTCTCAATAGCCATTATTATTAAATCTAAAAAGGAGTACGATGGTCTCCTAATTTGGAGCAGGTCTCTATAGTTTACAGGGGGCAAACAAGGTATCTCTTCCATTCCCAACTGATCAGAAGGAGTCAAGGTTTGGGCTTGGATGTTGGTATAGTCACTTAGTGAATTTCTAGAGATATTGTCATCAAGGTATGGAGGATTAATGGCCAAGTCACCAACCCACTGATCTGGCTCAGCATTTTGATCTGGATGATCGAATTTCTCACATAATGAAGACACACTCTTAGACTGGTCTAGATCCGGCTGATGTAGGTTAGCATCATCTCCAGAGAAGATCTTCAAGTCTATAAAATCCTGTGTAGAGCAGTGTCCCATTTGGGAGCAAGATGCACGCTGCCCAAAGACATCCATACTAGGTCTCGAGCACTGTTTACTCAACAAAAGGAAAGAGACAGCCTACTCTTGATCTCCAAGATAGGGGTGGCATTGAAGTAATGACCTTCTGTAGAACTTGCAGGCAATTTCCAATCAAGCCCCAAAGTAGCTGAAAGAGTTTATAGTAATGAAGCCGGTGCCGCCCCACCCCTTTCCTTAGGCCTCTTTCACATGTCCGTGCCTCCGGTACGTGTTTGGTAAGTTTCTCACGTACCGGAGACATGGGCACACTTAGACCCATTAAAATCAATGGGTCTGCGTTCACGTGCGTATTCTGCCATGGACCGTGTGTACGTGTGGAGCATACGTGTGCCCATGTGCTCCACACGTAGACATGTCCGTTTTTCTCCGGCATCACGGGTGTCACACGGAACGCAAACGGGTCACACGGAACACAAACGGACCACACGGATGAAAACACATGTGTCTGCAAAAAAAAAAAACCTTTACTCACCTTCTCCAGCCCTCCTGTCTCTGCTGTCACTTGCTTCCGACCGCCGCTCATTATGCTCATTGCATATTCACCTCACTGCGGCCGGAAGCATCAGCAGCGGGGAGTCGGCAGGACCGGAGACCGAAGATCAGCACCACGGACAGCGAAGCCAGGGACAGGTGAGTAGAAAGTTCCCGTTCTCCGTATGTTATCACGGATAACACACGGAGAACACACGTGTGCCATACACACGGCTCACCGAGGGCAATACACACCTTTGACACGTCCGTGAAAAACGTGCGTTATTTTCACGGATTTTCACGGATGTGTGAAAGAGGCCTTTGCAAGACTCTTCTATGATATTCACTGTCTATAAGGCCACATTCACACTTCAGTATTTTTTTCAACTCCTGGTTTTGGCTTATGTACCGCCTCGGGGCTCGGCTGGCAACCGAGCCGCTCACATCCGGGCTCGTCGGTGGGTGGCTCGAGCGCCTCCGGACCCGGGGGTCACGTCGCTTTGAAGGGAAGCTGGCGCTACGTGAGGGGGGTGGTCTTCGGTGGGGATGTTCACGGCCGGGGCCGTGGTGTTTAGGGATTTAAGTTCGTGACGCCACCCACGGGTTGTGGTGAGTGTGGACACCACCACTACCGTTAACTAGGCTCCCGGGGACGGTGTTGTGCAGCCTGGTGTTGACCCCTCCGTGGGCATGGGGTGATGGTCCCGGGGCCCGGTGGTTGCGAGGTGCGGGGGTATTAGTGCAGTGCAGTGCGCGGCCCAAGGGCACTGTTGTACTCACTATGACAGATACACCGGAGTCTCTGGTAAACCAAAAAGATGGTGGTCGGTGCCTGCAGCCGGCTGCGTCTGGTCCCCCACCCGGTTCGGTGGTTCCCGCCTTTCTCCTGCACCTCGTTTTGTAGATTTTGACTGCCTGTGCTTCAGAGACGGTAGTCCGCTACCCGGCTTTGTGTGTGCCGGGAGAGCCCGTTTGCCCGCAGACGCTGGCCTATGGGATCTCTCTGCCTGAGCGGTGGCTTTCTATCCCCCTCGTTGGGCTGTTGTCTTCAGTCGGGACTTGGGTGGGAAAGAACCTAAGGTCCAGACCCCAATCAGTGAATTCGACTCGGTCCAGTGGCTTCTGGGCCTTGTTCTGGGTCTGAGTACCCCTCCTGGTGCTCCGGTTTCCAGTCGGTTCCCCGGTTCGGTACCGGCGGGACACTACCCTGTCCCGGTCCCTTACGGTTCCACCGGCCGTCTTCCCAGCTCCTGCAGGTGCCAACCACCGTCTGCCTCCTGGCCACAGGGTATCCGGCCTACGACCCAGATCCCTGACAGACGTTTACTCCTTCTAACTCCTCTCCTTTCCAACTACTCCACTCTCCTCTCCCTCCTAACGGATCTGTTGTGTTTTCCCACCTCAGGCTATTTGAACTCCTCGGTGGGTGTGGCCAACCGCCTAGCTCCACCCCCTGGTGTGAATGTCAAGACCTGAGAGGGGTGACTCAGGGTTTTTAGGTTGGCTGCTGTTACCTTGTTAGGGGACGGGTGTTTGTGCAAGGGCCTGTCTGTGACTACCTGGCTAGTCTAAGGCGTCACAGCTTACAAATACTAATGTAAAATCCTCACCAATCAGAGAAAAAGTATAAGGCATTGTAAGGCTCAGCCTGGCCGGCAGCTCTCCTGACTCGAGCACGACAGTTGCATAGAAATACATGAAGCGGTCACATTCGGGTCAGGAGAGCCACTGCCAGTCCATTCACTGAGATGCAATCCTTGTGTAAGTTATACGGCCACCTGACACCAGCCTCATGACTCTTTCACATGTCCGTGCAAAGCACACATGTCGCGGGCGGAGGAGGGGATGCCGCGCTCTCCACTGCTCGGGTCCGGCTGCCACGGCTGCTGCGGCCTGCTGCTGCTCGGTGGCTCGAGCGATGGGCCGGATCCCGGGGACTCTAGCGGCGCTCCTCGCCCGTGAGTGAAAGGGGATTGGGATTTGGGATAGTTTATTGTCCGTGACGCCACCCACGGTGGTGGTGATTTGTTGGCACCACCGCTGCTCTGTATGAGGATCCCGGGAATGATGGTAGGGAGCAACTAGTTGTGTTGCCCCTCCGTGGGTAGGGGTTGGTGATCCTGGGGCCCAGTGATGAGGGGGGAGATGCAGGGCGTGGTGGGCGCAGGGACGCGGGGGCAGCGCTGTGCCTTGCGGCACTGTGGTACTCACTCAGCCTGAGACGATGACACAGTTCTCGGTAAAACACACGGCTGGAAAGACGGTTCCCACGGACGGCTGCACTTGCTTTTCCCCAGTAGTTGACGGTGACGGTCCCTTTTTCCTGCACCTAAGATGATGATGGTTGCGATGGGTTCCCACCGGTAACCCGCTCCCCGGCTTGGATATGGGCCGGAGGAGCCCTACTTTGCCCGCAGGCGCTGGCCCTGAGAAACTGGTGCCCTGGCGGTGGCGATGTCTCTCTGTAACGGTTGGACTGTTGCCTTCAATCGGGACTTGGTTGTTGGGAGACAGTCGTCCCCTTCACTGACGGATTTTGCAAATTATGGCGACTCCTAGCCTTGCCGGGATCCGAAAGGCCCCTGCCCTGGTGCTGACTGTTCTTCGTATACTGCTCCAGACCGCCGGGTCACCACCCATCCGCGGTCCTTCCAGCAACCTCCGAGCAGTCCCCCTGCAGACTATCACCGCCGTCTGCTGACCTTGCTGTTACAGTCCGGGGCACACACCCGGACCAACTTCAGGCTTTACTACTCTCACTTTTCTGTCACTTTAGCTTTTTTCCTTAGCTCCACTACTACTTCACTTCCTTCTACTTTCACTTCCTTAACTCATCTTAGCTGTTTACTCCTTCACTTCCCTAACTGATCTGCCTGGCTCTCCCGCCTCCAGGGCTGTGAACTCCTCGGTGGGCGGAGCCAACCGCCTGGCCCACCCCCTGGTGTGGACACTAGCCCCTGGAGGAAGGCAACAAGGATTTTAAGTTAGCTTTGGTGTTCCTAACTGGGGTGTAGGGTGTGGTGGTGTTTTGACCTGTGACCCCTGGCTTGCCCAGGGCGTCACATTCCCCCTTAGCAAAATGCAGACCGTCCGCGGGCTGCCCGTCCAACACCGGTTTTATTTTCTGAAAATATATAAAAAAGGGTAAAACGGTAACATATTTACATCTTATGACATCATCCCACATCGGGAGGCACATTTCTTAAACGTTGCAAAACGGTTCACGGTTACGGTTTCCGCTCTCTCCCACCCAAGCAACCTGGCTCTGATGCTGCCCCTAAAGCCCAGGCAGCACCCCTTGACCCAAGTCCAGCACAAGTCACCCGAGCGGGATCTGTCCTTCCCCTCCAGAGGGTAGCCACCGGTCCCTGTGGTGGCTGGGCCCCAGCCGGCTCTACTGCGGGCCCTCCCTCCAACCTGCCTCTCCGGAGGCGGCACTGCGGAAACGGTAACGGTAAACAACTTATTTACATTCCACTAGTGTCTGTGGTTGCCCTGCAAGTTCACGGGCTTGTCCATGGAAAGTCCTCCATGCAACTTTTAAACGGTCCCCTCGGGGACAACGGTGCCGGCAACGGCCGGTTTTCCAAATCACGGTGAATCAGATGAGGCTTCGGTAATCATTTACTTATCATCTTTCAACTTTTTCAAACAAAACAACTCGCACATGCTTCCTGACCCCCCTCCTTAAAGGACGGTCTCCCTGTACCTAAGTCGGGGTCTACCTAGGTTGGGATGGGTGGACCTCCGGGGTCCGGTGTCAGTGGGACTAGACAATGGGGTAGAGGGAACAATCGGTTCCTCCTCCCTGCTATCGTGTGGGGCAGGCGGAGGCATAGGGGAGCTGGGTACAGGTTCATCCCTGGGCACTGGCACTGGTTCTGGCTCACGGTTGACCGCTTCCACCACTTCTTCATCCACGGGTTGTGGGAACAGTATCACTGGAAGAATCACCGTGCCGTTCTATGTAGGCCAGTCTGCTGGGAAGTCACCCATCACAGTGTGGATTACCTCTGCTGCCTTCTCTGCTGGTGGAGGAACTGGTACTTCAGCCATTGCCCTCAATGCTGGTGGGCACCTTTTCAGATGGTCCCGGGAAACCGTGGCCAAGGTGCCCCCTTGGTCACGGCTGATCTGGTAGGCCTTTCCATCTTCCCATCCTGTGGGCTGGACGACGTACGGGATTTGTTCCCATTGATCATCCAGCTTGTGGGTTTTCCTCTTCCGCTTTAACACCACATCTCCAGGCTGGAAAGGGCCCGCAGACGCTTTCTGATTGAAGCGTTGCTCCTGCTGTTCTCGACTCTGACTAAGGTTCTTCTCCACATACTCCTGGATCTGTCGGTACTGCGCTCTCCGCCGGGTGTCCCATTCAGCCGTTGAGGGGAGTGTCTCTGGTGCTTCCAGTCCCATTTCCAGGTCCACCGGCAGTCGGCCAGGCCGAGCCCTCATCAGATACGCTGGGGTGCACTTCGTCGAGCTAGACGGGATATTGTTGTACATATCGACCAAGTCAGGCAGCTTTTCCGGCCACAAATTCCGCTCCTCCAACGGCAACGTTTTGAGGAGGCCAAGGACCAGATGGTTCATCTTCTCACACATACCGTTGGTCTGGGCATGGTAAGGAGTGGTCCGGATCTTCTTGCAGCCGTACAGCTGACAGAACTCATGGAACACCTCCGCCTCAAAGGCTGGACCTTGGTCGGTAAGCACCTTCTCAGGGTATCCATGGGGTCGACAGAAGTAAGCTTGGAACGCTCTAGCGGCAGTACGGCCGGTTAAGTCCACCATAAACCGGGAGTAATGATCTACTATGGTCAGAGCGTAAGTGTACCCACTTCGGCTGGGGGTGAGCTTTACATGGTCCAAGGTGACCAGCTCCAGCGGTTGGTGTGTAACGATCGGGCGTAGGGGAGCCCTTTGGCTGGCTTCATCCTTCCTCCTCAACGTACAAGGACCGCACTCTCGACACCAGGCCTCCACAGACTCTCGCATCCCACTTTAATAGAACCGCTCCCTCAACAGCATTTCCAGCTTCTTCCACCCGAAGTGGCCGGCACCATCATGGTACGCCTGCAGAACAGTGGGTACATCAGCTTGGGGAATAACCAACTGGCGGATTTTCTCGTGGGTCTTCGGGTTGATCAGCTCACGGTACAACCTCCCCTGATGTAGACACAGCCGGGTCCGTTCCTTCCACAAGCGTTGGGCTTCAGCTGGGGCGGCAGGGTCTATTCCAGTAGCGCCTTGCTCCATCAGGGTCTTGACTAGGCGGACAGCGGGCGCCTGATTTTGAGCTTCCTGCCACCCCTGACTGGGCAGCGGATCCAGGTTCACCCGTTGTTGGTGGACATGTACCTTCTCAGTTGGTGGCTGATGGAATGCAGGCAACTCGATCTCCTCGAGGTCATCATCCTCCCACCCACCTTCTGACAAGTGGGGCATCCGAGAGAGGGCATCAGCATTGATGTTGACACGACCGGCCCTGTATTTGATGGTGAAGTCATAGTTGGCTAGTCTGGCCACCCACCGCTGCTCCAATGCGCCCAGTTTGGCTGTGTCCAGGTGAGTCAGCGGATTGTTATCTGTGAAAGCGGTGAATTTTGCTGCGGCCAAGTAGTGGCGAAACCGCTCGGTGATAGCCCACACCAACGCCAGGAGCTCGAGCTTGAAGGAGCTGTAGTTCTCAGGATTCCTTTCAGTCGGCCGGAGTTTTCGACTAGCATAGGCAATCACCTTCTCCTTTCCTTCCTGGACCTGGGACAGGACTGCCCCCAAACCCACATTGCTGGCGTCTGTGTAGAGGATGAATGGGGAGCCGTAGTCAGGGTACGCTAGGACCTCTTCCCCAGTCAAAGCCGCTTTCATCTGACGGAAGGATTCCTCATGCCTGTCCTCACACACCAGTGGGGCTCCGATGGGTCTACCACCTTTGGTCTGTCCCACGAGGAGGTCTTGCATGGGAGCAGCCATCTTCGTGTACCCCTTGATGAAGCGCCGGTAGTACCCCACCAGACCCAAAAACTGCCTCACTTCCCTCACAGTGGCTGGTCTTGGCCAGTCCTGGATGGCAGTGATCTTCTCAGGGTCGGGGGCAACACCTTCCGCACTCACCACATGCCCCAGGTACTGCACTCTGGGTTTCAGCAGGTGGCACTTGGAGGGCTTCAACTTCATCCCGTATTTGGCAAGGGACGCGAACACCTCAGCTAGGTGTTCCAGATGGGCTTCGTACGTCTGAGAGTACACAATCACATCATCCAGGTATAACAGGACGGTCTCAAAGTTCAGATGTCCCAGACAGCACTCCATCAGCCGTTGGAAGGTTCCCGGGGCATTGCACAGCCCAAATGGCATACTATTGAATTCACAGAGCCCCATTGGGGTGGTGAAGGCGGTCTTCTCCCGGTCTTCCGGGGCCACTGCCACTTGCCAGTACCCACTGGTGAGGTCAAGGGTAGAGAAGTAATTCGCGGTTCTCAGTGCAGCCAAAGATTCTTCAATACGGGGCAGAGGGTAGGCGTCTTTATGTGTTATCTGATTGATCTTCCGGTAGTCCACACACATCCGCATGGTACCATCCTTCTTCTTGACCAGTACCAACGGAGCGGCCCAGGGACTACAGCTGTCCCGAATAACCCCTGCCTCCTTCATATTCCTCAACATATCTTTGGCACACTGGTAATGTGCAGGGGGAATAGGCCGGTACCTCTCTTTGATAGGGGGGTGTTCACCGGTGGGGATGTGGTGTTGGACCCCTTTGATCTGCCCAAAGTCTAGTGGATGTTTGCTGAAAACCTGTTCATACTCCTGCATCACCCTGTATACCCCTGCTTTGTGATGTGTAGGGGTATCATCAGTGCCCACGTGTAGCTGTTGGTGCCACTCCTTTACCCCCCCTTGAGGCGGGGAAGTGCTGGTGGTAGGTGGGGAGACTGAGGGAATGGCTTCGTGGATGGTGTGGGGATCCAGGGTGAGCAGCTTGGCAATGGTGGCATACCGGGGAAGCCTGACTTCTTCCTCCCCACAGTTCAGCACCCTCACGGGCACTCTCCCCTTCTTTACGTCCACCACCCCTCGGGCGGCCATTACAGTGGGCCAGTGCTCGGAGGGTATGGGCTCCATCATGGCAGGGTAGTCACGCCCCTGAGGCCCTACTGCTGCCCTACACCAAATCATCATCTCGCTCCTAGGGGGCACAGTCAACGGAGCAACATCCATCACTCTCACTCCACCAATCTCTCCTCCTGTTGAGTTTACATGCTGGCGGTACATCAAAGCTCGGATCTCACGCTGCACAGCTCGCTGCCGGCTTCCCGCCGCTGTGGCGGCCAGCTATTGCAATAGGGCCAACACATCACCCAT
Source organism: Anomaloglossus baeobatrachus (assembly GCF_048569485.1). Taxonomy (NCBI): domain Eukaryota; kingdom Metazoa; phylum Chordata; class Amphibia; order Anura; family Aromobatidae; genus Anomaloglossus; species Anomaloglossus baeobatrachus. Next base: position 43,604,572 of record NC_134357.1, on the reverse strand, counting down.
ACAGTGCTCCATCACATTGGTTCCTAGCACTATCTTCGGGTTATGATCACTGGGTTCATTCATGATCACAATCATACCCTGGTGTTGCAGTTCAGCTTGCCCCACTGTCATAGCCACCTGTTTATACCCCACTTGGGTCAATGGGAGTCCATTAGCAGCAATTAGCGTTATACTAGTATCTGGGGGTGCCAGCTCGTCTATTCCCCAATACCGCTGGTACAATGTGTATGGTATGGTGGTTACCTGTGATCCAGTGTCCAAGAGAGCCATCACCAGTATGCCGTCCACAGCCACGGGGATGATGGGCCTGGCCCCGATATATCGGTCTCGCCAGTCTGGGGGGCCACGGTGTTCTACTCCTGAGGATTGGCCCGGGGCCCCAGGGGTTGCTCGTTTAACGGGCACTGTCGGAAGTAATGCCCAGGCTTACGGCACTTGTAGCAGATTGGAGGTCTGCTCCGCGGGTTGTTAGCACTTCTCCGCTGCATCCAGGGGACATCCTCAGGGCTGTCAGCAAGCTGTATCTGTGCTGGAGGCTGAGATCTGGTCAAAGGTTGGAGTGCAGCAAGGATCTTGGCGAGGTATCCGTCCATGCGACGGACCTGAGCTGCCAGTTCCTCCACTGTGCTGCTTGGGGCTGCAGATATTGGAGAGGTTGGTAGGGCAGGGGCCACCACAACGGGGGCCGTCTCAATGGGCCACGGGGCTGGCTCCAAGATTTCTGAAGCTGGGGGCTGCAGTGCTTTAATGGCCCGCTCTTTTAACACGGCAAAGTCCACATCAGGGTGTTCCAGGGCCCAGAGCCGGAGTTGCTTGCGATCCTCAGGGGACCTCATCCCCTGCACAAATTGCTCTACTAACATCTTATTGCTGTCCGCCTCATTGATAGGATTCACCCTCTTTAGCGTGCGGAGGGCAGTTTGCAGACGTAAAGCATAGTCTCGAATGCTATCCACAGCCCGTTGCCGGCACTGGTAAAACTGCATCCTCAGCTCAGCTTCAGTTCGGGTCTCAAAGGCAGTCTGTAGCTTCTCAAAGATGGTGGCTACAGAGAGCCGATCCCCCTCGACCCAGGTCTCTGCCTCCTGCTGCGCCGGTTAACTGGCCCAGCACTACCGCCGCACGTTGCTTATCGGTCAGGGGGTACAGTTCTAGCAACGGGTTAAGCTTTTTCCGGAAGACCTGTAAAGCATCAGGTTTCCCGTCATACTGCGGTAGCCAGGTAGCTCCGGGCGCATAGGGCAAGGAGAACGGCATCACCTGAGCGAGTGCGGGGGCCGCGGCACCTCCCGCCAGCGCGGCCGGGGCCTGGGCAGGCCCATTCCCATCCTCGGGTGCCGCTGCGGCTGCGACCGCCGCTCCTCCAGCGGCTCCGTTGGGCGCAGACATCTTGTTTCCGTCCCCCTTAGCTTCTCTTTAGCCACTCCTCTATCGGGGCGGGGTTTTGGCCTTCGCGCCTCTGCTACTCGAGAAGACGCTCGAGCGGGGACTTTTCGCGCCAAAGATGGCGGCTTCTGAAATTTTCTGGCCGGACACCTCCGGCAGTAACAAGGCGCACCTCTACCCAACGGCAGAGCGGTAAGATCCTGTTCGTGACGCCAAGTTGTCGCGGGCGGAGGAGGGGACGCCGCGCTCTCCACTGCTCGGGTCCGGCTGCCGCGGCTGCTGCGACCTGCTGCTGCTCGGTGGCTCGAGCGATGGGCCGGATCCCGGGGACTCTAGTGGCGCTCCTCGCCTGTGAGTGAAAGGGGATTGGGATTTGGGATAGTTTATTGTCCGTGACGCCACCCACGGTGGTGGTGATTTGTTGGCACCACCGCTGCTCTGTATGAGGATCCCGGGAATGATGGTAGGGAGCAGCTAGTTGTTGTGTTGCCCCTCCGTGGGTAGGGGTTGGTGATCCCGGGGCCCAGTGATGAGGGGGGAGATGCAGGGCTTGGTGGGCGCAGGGACGCGGGGGCAGCGCTGTGCCTTGCGGCACTGTGGTACTCACTCAGCCTGAGACGATGACACAGTTCTCGGTAAAACACACGGCTGGAAAGACGGTTCCCACGGACGGCTGCACTTGCTTTTCCCCAGTAGTTGACGGTCCCTTTTTCCTGCACCTAAGATGATGATGGTTGCGATGGGTTCCCACCGGTAACCCGCTCCCCGGCTTGGATATGGGCCGGAGCAGCCCTACTTTGCCCGCAGGCGCTGGCCCTGAGAAACTGGTGCCCTGGCGGTGGCGGTGTCTCTCTGTAACGGTTGGACTGTTGCCTTCAATCGGGACTTGGTTGTTGGGAGACAGTCGTCCCCTTCACTGACGGATTTGGCAAATTATGGCGACTCCTAGCCTTGCCAGGATCCGAAAGGCCCCTGCCCTGGTGCTGACTGTTCTTCGTATACTGCTCCAGACCGCCAGGTCACCACCCGTCCGCGGTCCTTCCAGCAACCTCCGAGCAGTCCCCCTGCAGACTATCACCGCCGTCTGCTGACCTTGCTGTCACAGTCCGGGGCACACACCCGGACCAACTTCAGGCTTTACTACTCTCACTTTTCTGTCACTTTAGCTTTTTTCCTTAGCTCCACTACTACTTCACTTCCTTCTACTTTCACTTCCTTAACTCATCTTAGCTGTTTACTCCTTCACTTCCCTAACTGATCTGCCTGGCTCTCCCGCCTCCAGGGCTGTGAACTCCTCGGTGGGCGGAGCCAACCGCCTGGCCCACCCCCTGGTGTGGACACTAGCCCCTGGAGGAAGGCAACAAGGATTTTAGGTTAGCTTTGGTGTTCCTAACTGGGGTGTAGGGTGTGGTGGTGTTTTGACCTGTGACCCCTGGCTTGCCCAGGGCGTCACACACACATTTTGCATGGTCTGTGTTATAGGTGCGTATGTATGTGCGTGTGTCCCTGTCTGTGTTCAATGTGTGCTGTCAGTGTGCTATCCGTGTGACATCCACATAGCACACGGACAGCATGAACTTCTATACTTACCTTTCCATTGTTCTGTTGTGTCTGGTGCTGCTTCTGGTCCTCGGTCCAGTGAATATGTAATGAGCATAATGAGCGGGGGTCGGAAGCAAGTGACAGCAGTGGCAGAGACATCAAAGGTGGTGACAGGTGAGTATAGAAAAGCTTTTTATTTCACAAACACATGGTGTCACACGGAGCACATCAGTGTGCGATCCATGTGACACCCGTGTTGCCGGAGAAAAACTGACATGTCTACATGTGGAGCACATGGACACATGGTCCATGTGAAAACACGCAGGTGTGCACATGTGCCACCCCGCTCCAGCCGACGGGCTGCTCGGATCCGGATCCGCAGTGGCTCGAGGGGTCTCCGGACCCGAGGCAGGATCGCGCGGTCGCTCGAAATGAAAAAGGGGGAAAAGATATTTACAAAAGGGGGTGAAAGGGTTGAATAGTGTTCGTGACGCCACCCACGGGTTGTGGTAAGGCGGCATACCACCGCTGCTCGTTTGGAGGAGAGCGCCCGGGAGCGATGGGATGGCAGCTTGTGAAATTAACCCCTCCATGGGCAGGAGAATGGTGTCCAGGGGCTCGGTTGTGGTTGGCTGGGGACCCGTTGGGAGTAGTGGGGCACAATGTACTCACACAGTCCAGAGATGCTGACACTGACACCGCCTGAAACTACTTGGGTCCCGCTCACCTGCGTGGCTAGCAAGGTGAGTTTGCTCTCAGGGTTCACGCTTGAGATTTACTGGACAGATTTGGGAAGTCCTATCCCCCTCGTTGTGCTAGTACGCCGAATTTGAAGCGGTTGGAGAACGGTTCGTGAAGATTCTGTCCTCGTCGGGTGAATTACTGGGCTGCATAAAGCTCCTTCCAGCCTAGGGTCCGCGTACCCCATTGTGCCCTGGCCCCTGCCCGGTTGTAGCACAAGGCCGCCAGTCTGCCCTCCGTGGCAGTACCGTGCCCCCTGTCACTACCCCCTGCGACCGGCGTTCCAGCTCCTTCCAGGCCAGGCCAACGTCTGGCACCTGGGACGGGTACAGGAGCCCAGCTCCGCAGCGTGACTTTGTCCTGTCATGGCTCACTGACACTCTCTGACTACTCTGACACTTTGGGCCCTCCTTCCACCATCTCCCCATCTGGGTGGCCGCCCAATGGTGTTTGGTGGGTGTGGTGCAGTGTGTTCCTCAGGATTTGTGTATACCTGTTCTTAGCAACACCAAAGGGACAGGACCCATAACCAAGGAGGAGCGGGTACCATGCAGAAGGGCAGATTGCACGGCACCCTTGTGACAACCTGATAGGCCAGGGCGTCACACACAAACCCTTTGATTTTAATGGATCTACGTGTGTGCGACCTCACACATACCGGAAACACGGACGCGTGAAGGGGGCCTCATAGACAATTTTAAAAAACTTCAGTATTTTTGACCCATTCATGGTTTTGGCTTAGAAATACTGACCTGAAATACTGACCAGAATACCAAAGTATGAATGTGACCTTATAGACAGTGAATATGAGAGACGTGTCTTGCTAAGGAGAATAGTGGGGTGGCACCGGCTTCATTACTATATGTTATTTCCATGCAGTATAACTTATCTTTTACATGGTGGCTTGGGGTAGATTCAACAATGTATACAATGAGGCCATCCCGCTAGTCGGGTTCTGGCCGGGAGTATGCATATCGCATACTTAACCACCGTTCCCAGCGCAAACAATGATGGAATCCGTGCAGCGCAGCGGTGATTGCACCGTAACTGATCCTGGCGTGCTGCTTCCCACTCTGCCACTCACCCCCACCCCAATCTGCCGCTCACCCCCACCCCTCTCTATTCACCCCCACCCCACTCCGCTCATTCCCATCCCACTACGCTCACCCCCCCTCCTTGCGTTTGCTCACCTCGGGCCTCTGCTGCTCGCTGCTATGTACTGTGATCTCTGACAGGAGAGGCTGCTGGGGGTGCAGATCTGAGGTGAGTGCATGCGGCTGGTAGCGGTTATCTGCAGCCTGAGCGGCACTGCACTACAGATCACACCTCCTCGCCGCATGTCACCTCTGACCTCCGATCCTGGCCGGCAGCACAGTATATGGTGGCGCGGGATACAGTGAGGAATTGGGAAGCAGTCAGCGGGGCATAGGGAAACAGTCAGTGGGGCATAGGGAAAAAGTCAGCGGGGCATAGGGAAAAAGTCAGCGGGGCATAGGGATACAGTAAGTGGGGCATTAGGATACAGTGTGGCGCGGGATACAGTGGAGCACTATGCAGCTGGCCTTAGTGACACTTTAGACATATTAGAATCACTTTGCGGCCACTTTTATGCTTTTGGAAACATGCAGATTGGGAGGGGGTGGTAACATCACACACATGAGAGCAATTTCTGCCCACTTTTACTGCAGCTGTAATGTGAGCTAGTCCTACAGTCAGGGCCGGATTATAGGCGGGGCAGGCGGGGCTGGAGCCCAGGGGCCCCCACCAAAAGAGCTTCTAAGGGGGCCCCCACCTTACTTGGCACTAGGCACCTGTCAGCATTTTTTTTTTCACACCCTCTCCCCCTCCGTAAAGACAGTCTAATAAATCAGCTGTGTTTTCGGGGGGGGGGGCACCGCTATTTATTTGCATCTGCGTCTTTAAGACGCAAAAACAAACTGCGGGCACAGGACGCTGATTGACCTCGGAAGTACCAGCGGCCGCTTGAACTTCCGGGGTCAGAGGTGTGCTAATGCTCCCTGCTATGTGCTGCGGCCGTACCTAGAAGCAGGGGCACGGTGTGGTGGGCCGCTGTCTGCTGTCCCCGCTGCGCTCCTTACATGCCAGGCACACTAGCAGGAGGCAGCGCGCTGTGCCGGCTCTGCTGTGTGCCGGCTCTGCTGTGTGCCGGCTCTGCTGTGCGCCGGCTCTGCTGTGCGCCGGCTCTGCTGTGTGCCGGCATGTACACTGCAGAGGAGCGCAGCAGAGCCAATGACCGCAGCTTCCTGTTTCCGTTCCTATTCAAATGTATTTGCGTCTTTCAGACGTAAATACATTTGAACAGCGCACCGGTACTGGGCCCCGCCCCCGACGTGCAGCAACGTGATGAGATCAGCACCTTGCTGACGTCATCACAGTGCTGCCGGCGCCACACTGGGGACATGAGGAAGCGAGCGCTCCATGAAGGAGCTGAAGAGACAGGTGTAATTAATGGGGATGAGTGAGGAGGGGCAGAGGACACAACGGGGAACATTTGTGAAGGAACACAGCTCTGTGACAGGCAGAGGAGGAGCACTGTATTCCGAGGGAGGGGGGGGGGAGGCAGGAGTGTGTAGGGATGGAGCAGTGTAATTTGTGTGTGTAGGGGGTGATGAGGGTTGTATTGTGTGTGGGGGGGAGGGGTAATGGAGGGTGCATTGTATTGTGTGTGGGGGGAGGGGTAATGGAGGGTGCATTGTATTGTGTGTGGAGGGAGGGGTAATGGAGGGTGCACTGTATTGTGTGTGGGGGGGAGGGGTAATGGAGGGTGTATTGTGTGTGGGGGGAGAGGTCATGAGGGGTGCATTGTATTGTGTGTGTGTGTGTGGAGGGAGGGGTAATGGGTGCATTGTATTGTGTGTGGGGAGAGGGGTAATGGGGGGTGCATTGTATTGTGTGTGGGGAGGGGTAATGGGGGGTGCATTGTATTGTGTGTGGGGAGAGGGGTAATGGGGGGTGCATTGTATTGTGTGTGGGGAGAGGGGTAATGGGGGGTGCATTGTATTGTGTGTGGGGAGAGGGGTAATGGGGGGTGCATTGTATTGTGTGTGGGGAGAGGGGTAATGGGGGGGTGCATTGTATTGTGTGTGGGGAGAGGGGTAATGGGGGGTGCATTGTATTGTGTGTGGAGGGAGGGGTAATGGGGGGTGCATTGTATTGTGTGTGGGGAGAGGGGTAATGGGGGGTGCATTGTATTGTGTGTGGGGAGGGGTAATGGGGGGTGCATTGTATTGTGTGTGGGGAGGGGTAATGGGGGGTGCATTGTATTGTGTGTGGGGAGGGGTAATGGGGGGTGCATTGTATTGTGTGTGGGGAGGGGTAATGGGGGGTGCATTGTATTGTGTGTGGGGAGGGGTAATGGGGGGTGCATTGTATTGTGTGTGGGGAGGGGTAATGGGGGGTGCATTGTATTGTGTGTGTGTGTGTAGGGGTAATGGGGGTGCATTGTATTGTGTGTGTGTGTGTGGGGAGGGGTAATGGGGGGTGCATTGTATTGTGTGTGTGTGTGGGGAGGGGTAATGGGGGGTGCATTGTATTGTGTGTGTGTGTGTGTGTAGGGGTAATGGGGGGTGTATTGTGTGTGTGTGTGTGTAGGGGTAATGGGGGGTGCATTGTATTGTGTGTGTGTGTGTAGGGGTAATGGGGGGTGCATTGTATTGTGTGTGCGTGTGTGTGTAGGGGTAATGGGGGGTGCATTGTATTGTGTGTGTGTGCGTGTGTGGGTAGGGGTAATGGGGGGTGCATTGTATTGTGTGTGTGTGTGTGTGTGTGTGTGGGGAGAGGGGTGATGGGGGGTGCATTGTAGTGTGTGTGTCAGAGATGTGTGTGTAAGAAGCAGTACTGTGTGTGTATATATGAATTAGAGCAGTCTGTGCGCCCCCCCCCAGAACTATATGGGTTCCCCAGAGCGCTATGTCACCCATCGCAGTGATGAGTACACCACCAGAGCTGTTTGCCACTCCAGTAACGTCTATGCCCCCTGCCCCTCCTGTAATGTATATATTGTAGCCCCCAGCCCCTCTTGTGATGTATATACAGCAGTGCTGTCAGTGTGCAGTCATGTGTGTTAGTGACAGCCATCGTGAAACAGCCACATGTCCTGAAGGAGCTGGACGGAAACAAGCGGGAGAGGTGAGTGAGGCTGCTGGCGACTTTCCCATATTAATACCTGTAAGGGCTCATGCGCACGTAACTGCTGAATATTCTGCAGCGATTTGACAGCACATGTGCGCGTCAAATCGCTGCAGAAACACTGCATAATGGATTCAGTTTTTCTGTACAAAAAAAGCCGATTTCCTGCGCTCTGGCTGCTGCCCCCACCATAGACAGAGTGGGAGCTGCATCCATAGCGCACGGAATAATTGACATGCTCATTTTATGAACGCACGGATTTGGGTCAACATTTTAGCACCCAAATCACTGCGTTCATAAAAGCAACGTGCGCACGTATCATGCACAATCTACATAGCTTGTATAGGTGACACTGGACGCATGTATTTTCACTGCAGTGCTATACGCAGCGTAAATGCATGTAATTACGCAACGTGCGCACGAGCCCTAATGCGTCTGTGTCTGCATGTATGTCAGTGTATAGGACTGTGCATATATTTGTCTGTTTATATGTATTTTTCTGAATTTGTCTTCAAATATGTATATACGCATGCCTGTATGTGTGTGTGCGTGTCTGTGTGTGGATGGGGCCCACTGAGACTCACCCGGAGGCCACAAAACCCTGGAGCTGGCCCTGGCTGCCTTAACATTGGGATCAATAAAAAATATGTGACAAAAGCGGGCTTTACACGCTACAATATATCTTACGATGTGTCGGCGGGGTCACGTCGTAAGTGACGCACATCCGGCATCGTTAGTGATATTGTAGTGTGTGACAGCTACGTGCGACCCTGATTGTGCGTTAAAACGTTGATTGCATACACGTCGTTCATTTTCTAAAAATTGAACGTCTTTGTTCATCGTTCTTGAGGCAGCACACATCGCTCCATGTGACACCCCGGGAATGATGAACACAGCTTACCTGCGTCCCGCCGGCAATGCGGAAGGAAGGAGGTGGGCGGGATGTTTACGTCCCGCTCATCTCCGCCCCTCCGCTTCTATTGGCCGGCCGCTGTGTGACGTCCCTTTCACTTCAGGAAGTGGATGTTCGCCGCCCACAGCGAGGTCATTTGGAAGGTAAGTACGTGTGACGGGGGTTAATCGTTTGTGCGACACGGGCAACAAATTGCCTGTTCCGCACATACGATGGGGGCGTGTGCGATCGCATACGAGATCGAAATGTGTAAAGCAGCCTTAACTCTACTTTCTGTGTGTAAGTGGACAGCTGTGATTTATCCTGGACTGTATCTGTATTGTAGTACTGTAAATCTGAATGTGGCAGAACAGGATAAGATAAATGTTCATTGGATTTATATCTAAATGCTACGGTTCGTGCTCTACTGTTATGGCTAAAAATGTTAACGTTATGGGGCCCCCACCAGATTTTCTGCCCAGGGGCCCCCACCAACCTTAATCTGGCCCTGCCTACAGTAGCTCTACATCAGGATTTCAGCAGCTGCTCCCCTTAGTGTTTAAGAGTGGAAAATATCAAACTTAATTTTTTTTTATATTTTGCTCAATTAAAAACAAATAATATTATATAAATATAACATTAAAACATTAATACTTTATATGTTTTCAGTTATTGAAAAAATTTTTTTTTTATAACACCTTCCCTTTAAATAAAGCCGCTTTGTTTTTAATATTGCCTAATATTTAGATTTGACAAACCTTTGATAGTCGTGTGCAGATTGCAGGAATTTTTTACATGTGATTTTCCTCAAGTAATGCAATTTTGTGGGAAAAATATGCACATAAAACTCAGCGTGCTCATAAGCAAAATTGAAATGTCACGGATTTGAAACATGCACCACAGGTCAGTTTATTCTGAGTCCAAAAAAAAAAGCACAGTGGGCAGGAGATTTCTGGAAATTCCATCCACTTTACTGAGCCTGTAAGATACTGCATTATTGAAAATATACGCAGCATCAAACACTCATCATAGGCACACAGCCCAAAGGTGTATTTCTGCAATAAACATTGACATGCAGATTAAAAAAAAAAAGACAACAAAAGCTAATTTTTGTATTATTATGCGCAAAAAAATGAAGAATTTGGATGAGAATAAAGTTAAAAACCTATCTGTGCCGCCCCTGCAGCGGTCGAACCACTCGGATCCGGAGGTTGCTGTGGCTTGAGGGTCTCCGGACCCAGGGGCTTGCGGCCACTTCAAATGTAAAGGGGGTATTTACAGGGGAGTGAGAGTTCAAGACACCACCAGTGATTCGCAGTAAGGGGAGTACCACCGCTTCCGATGGGAGTACCCGGGGGAGATGGAATGGGGCAGCCAGATGATGTTCCCTTCACAGGTAGGGGAGGCCCCGGGACTCTGGATGGTGGAGGTGTAGGAGAGCGTGGTGCAGATTGGAAGCAGGGGAGGACAGCGTACTCACTCAGGCCGTGTTGGTAGTGATGCGACCACAAAGCAGACTCTGACACAGAAGTAAACCAAGTCTCTGGCTGCCGCTGACACTTCAGGGGAGCTCATCCAGGAGTTTGCTCCCATTGATATTGCGGATGGTCTGTACCCTACCTCCATGCACTGTATTTTAGATGTTCTGAGTGACCCCCTCGGCTTGAAGCTGTGCTCTCAATGGCTGACACTTGGGATTTCAGTGGGCCGCATAAGCTGGAAAGCCCTATCCCCCTCTTTGTGTTGGTACCTTCGATCTCTGAGCTTTTGGGGAAAAGTCCATAAAGAGACTATCCTCCACAGGTTAATTATCAGGTTGCGTGAAGCTTCTCCCTGATCTAGGGTCCAGTACCCTGCTTTGCTCGTTACCGGTTCGGTTACTAGGTACTTCAGTGCCGACCGTTCTTCAAAACTAAGCCTGGCACCCTTCTCTAATACCCTGCGACCACGTCTCCGACTCCTCCGGTCCCAGACCACCGTCTGCGACCTAGCTAAACGTCCCACGGGGAGCTCCAACTCCCCCAGCTCCTCACTCTCTGAGGGCTACTTCTGTTCTCACTCAATCCCTCCCACCAGTCTGCCTGACCCCTAGGCGGGTGGCCCTTTTCCAGCTAAACCACCCACTGGTGTGCCTGACAGGGTGTGGTGTGAGGTGTGGCTAGGATTTGGATGCTGATGGAGCAATACCAACGATTGGGATCCCAGAACCATGGGGGATTGAGTCTTGCACCAGAAGGAAAGGGGGTGCAGTTCTCTGTGACACCCTGAATAGGTCAGAGGTGTCACATATCCACTTTGCTGGTGTACCGGCCCGTGCTCGGCAGCCGAGCCGCTCGGATCCGGACCTTCAGTGGGTGGCTCGAGGGTCTCCGGACCCGGGGGTCCTGTGGTCACGTCGATCAAAAAGGGGTTTGCGGTTTGGGGACGTATGTGTACGGCCGGAGCTGTGTTTAAGTTCGTGACGCCACCCACGGGATGTGGTGAAGGTAGACACCACCGCTGCAGTTATGGGGCGCCTGGGGGAGATGTTGCGCAGCAAGTTGTTAACCCCTCCGTGGGCAGTGATGGTAGCCCCGGGACCCATTGGGGGTGTTTGGCGGTGCAGGGAGGTGGGTGGCCGGAGGGCACTGATGTACTCACGACGATTAGTAAACACACGAGTCTCTGGTAAACCAAGGTGATGGTGGTCGGTGCCCGCAGCTGGCCGCAGTCTGGTTCCCCACCCGGTTGGTGGTCTCTGCCTTTCTCCTGAACCTGTTTGTGATGGTGGACTACCTGCGCTTGCAACTTCAGGAGTCCGCTCCCGGCTTTTGGTTGCCTGAGGAGCCCTTTGCCCGCAGACGCTGGCCCGTGGGATCTCTGTGCCGTGGCGGTGGCTTTCTATCCCCCTCGTTGGGCTGTTGCCTTCAGTCAGGACTTTGGGTGGGACAGGACCTCTAGTCCTGGCCGCAATCAGTTAATTAGCTAGCCCCCAGTAGATTCTGGACCTAGCTTCAGGGTCTGAGTACTCCCCTTTGTGCTCCGGTTTCCGAGTCGGTTCCCCGGGCCGGTACCAGCGGGCCACTACCCTGTCCCGGTCCACCATGGTTCCACCGAGCCATCTTCCTGACTCCTGCAGACAGAGGCCTCCGTCTGCCTCCTAGCCAGCAGTACCAGGGCTCCTACCTTGGCACCGGTTCAGTTTGAGTCTTTCCTTTGCTGGAGCTGCACACATCTCCAGCCCACACACCTCTCCTCTTGACATCTAGCCTTGAACTTCTCGACTACACTCCACTTTTCCACCCCAAGCTGTCTGAGACTCCTAGGTGGGCATCTTCCAACCGCCTGGTTCCGCCCCCTGGTGTGTCCATCAAGTTCTGAGGGGGGGTGACTAGGGTTTTATATGTTTGGCTGCTGTCACCTTGTTAGGGAACGGTGTAATGCAGGGCCCTATCTGTGACTACCTGGCTGGCTAGGGCGTCACACTGGTGCTATAAATTACCGCAGATTTTACATTCAGAAAATTTGCAACAAATACTGACTCCAGTTCATCCTCAACCTTCATCTATCACAACATTTTTTGTAAACATGAAGTTGCGCAATATTTTGTGACATTTTCGGACAGATCAGTTAAAATGCGATTAGCAGGACAGGGAGAGATAACACCCAACAAATTCATTAAAAGTTTCAATGTTCCTTCCGCCAAAATTTAATTCGAGTCTTGTCACTGATAAGATGCGCCATACTCATTAAGGAGTCCGCGTCCCTTACTAGATAATTCCTGCATGCCCTTTATTAAGGGCTGCTTCAGACGTCCATGTCCATATACCTGTGTGAGGTGACTAGGTTGTTCCCCCCACATCACACACACTCATACACACACACACTCCCACGGTTTTTACATGGTATCTGATGTCTATGGTACCCAATGTACTGTAAATATGGTTGTGGTTTACAAAGGTAATAAGAAGGGCTGCTGCTGATAGGAATCGTGGACTGACAATGTAGCATAACCGGAGCAGTGCAGTGGCGGCTCGGCGCTACCTGGCGGCTGAGAGTTTAATGCGTATTTTATAGTATTGTATTGTATAACGTATATTAACTATGTATAGTAGTATCAGGTGCTTGCTGGGTACTGAGGGAGCTAAGAGCAAAGGTGAGAGGAGTGACAGATGGCCAGGGGGGTTGGCTATAGAGACAGGCCAGAGAGAGATCAGTTCTGCAGAGGAGTTCCTGGAGTTAAGACAAGTTGGAGTTGTAACTTAAGTCCTTTGAGGAACCTGGAAAATTCTTCCAAGGGTCCGGATCTTATGGCTCACCTTGGGACTGCCTTAGAAGAGTCCAGGAACTAGACGGATGTGCCTGATGAGAGATAGTTCCTTGGGACAGGCATAAGGATGTCGAGGGAGTGGAGGTCGTCTGAGGCTATGAGTGGACAACAGGTAGCTGCGGAGAAAAGAACAGGGGGAAAGCGGAGGCTTAAGGGGGCTTTACACACTACGACATCGCTATTGCGTTGTCGTTGGGGTCACGAAATTTGTGACGCACATCCGGCCACATTAGCGGTGCCGTTGCGTGTGACACCTATGATCGATTTTGCATCGTCGCAAAAAACGTGCAAAATCGCTCATTGGTGACATGGGGGTCCATTCTCAAATATCGTTACTGCAGCAGTAACGAAGTTGTTCCTCGTTCCTGCGGCAGCACACATCGCTCCGTGTGACACCGCAGGAACGAGGAAGCTCTCCTTACCTGCCTCCCGGCCGCTATGCAGAAGGAAGGAGGTGGGCGGGATGTTACGTCCCACTCATATCCGCCCCTCCGCTGCTATTGGGCAGCGGTTCAGTGACGCTGCTGTGACGTCGCTGTGGCGCTAAACGAACCACCCCCTTAGAAAGGAGGTGGTTCGCCGGTCACAGCGACGTCGCTATATGTAAGTGTGACGCCCTGGGCAAGCCAGGGGTCACAGGTCATTGCACCAACACACCCTACATCCCAGTTAGGAACACCAAAGCTAACCAAAAATCCTTGTTGCCTTCCTCCAGAGGCTGATGTTCACACCAGGGGGTGGGCCAGGCGGTTGGCTCCGCCCACCGAGGAGGACACAGCTCTGGAGGCGGGAGAAACCAGTCAGTCTAGTTAGGGGAGTGAAGGAGTAAACAGCTAAGATGAGCTAAGGAAGTGAAAGTAGAAGTAGAAGTGGAAGTGGTAAAGGAGGAGTAAGAGAAGTGGAGGGAAGGTGAAAGGTGACAGAAAGAAAGCCTGAAGTAGTCCAGCTGTGTGCAGGACAGAGTCAGCAAGGTCAGCAACGGCGGTGACTGTCTGGAGGGGGACCGTTTGGAAGTTCCTGGAAGGACCGCGGACGGGTAGTGGCCCGGCGGTCTGGAGCAGTGTACCAAAGGACAGTCAGCACCAGGGCAGGGGCCTCTCGGACCCCAGCAAGGCTTGGAGTCGCCAGAATTTGCCAAATCCGTCAGTGAAGGGGACATCGATCCCCCAACAACCAAGTCCCGATTGAAGGCAACAGCCCAACCGTTGTAGCAGAAACACCGCCACCGCCAGGGCACCAGTTTCTCAGGGCCAGCACCTGCGGGCAAAGAGTAGAGCTCCTCCGGTCCAGCTTGAAACCGGGGAGCGGGTTACTGGTGGGAACCCATCGCTACCAACACAGAAACAAAGGTGCAAGGAAAAGGGACATCACCGTCACCTACTGGGAGAGCAAGTGCAGCCGTCCGTGGGAACCGTCTTTCCAGCCGTGTGGTTTACCGTAAAACTGTGTCAACGTCTCAGGCTGAGTGAGTACCACAGTGCCGCAAGGCACAGCGCTGCCCCCGCGTCCCTGCGCCCACCAGGCCCTGCATCTCCCATCTCATCACCGGGCCCCGGGATCACCAACCCCTACCCATGGAGGGGCAACACAACACCTGGCTGCTCCGCATCACCATCCCCGGAATCCCCATATTGAGCAGCGGTGGTGAAATCACCACAACCGTGGGTGGAGTCACGGACAATCAACAATCCCCACACACAACCCCCCTTTTCATTCACGGGCGAGGAGTGCCGCTCGAGAACCCCTGGGATCCGGCCCACAGCTCGAGCCACCACTGAGCAGCAACCGCCGGACCCGAGCAGAAGGGGTGAGCGTAGTGTGCTGACACCCTCCTCCCCGCCCGCGACAACTTGGCGTCACGAACAGGATCTTACCGCTCTGCCGTTTGGTAGAGGTGCGCCTTGTTACCGCCGGAGGTATCCGGCTGAAAAATTTCAGAAGTCGCCATCTTTGGCGCGAAAAGTTCCCGCTCGAGCGTCTTCTCGAGTAGCAGAGGCGCGAAGGCCAAAACCCCGCCCCGAGAGAGGAGGGGCCGGAAAGAGCTAAGGGGGACGCGATGGCGGCTGGCTGCATGTAACTGCAGCTATAAAAGCAGGGACGCCAGGACTCTGCAGATATACTGGTTCCTGGAAGGCACGATTGCCAAGATGTACAACCCAACTCCCAACGAGGAAGCCCCCGCGCCCGGCACGGCGACGTGGTTGAGGGACCGGACCGTCCCGCTGAGTAACCGTCTGCAGGCTCATATGCAACTCCTCCTGGAGGAGTGGGAGACCGACATGGCGGACGTGGTGGCTGCTATGTGGAGACGCGGGGCTGAAGAGGAGTTGGAGGAGCGGGTAAGCGACCCACGCCCCTGTATTCCTGAGGGATCGGCCGTTAGAGCTGAGGGGCCCGGCCGGCTTGCGCTCACCCTGCCTCTCTCCCCGCTACCCGTGATAGTTGCTGCCGCCCCGCCATTAGGCCCGCTACCTGCCCAACCGGTAGCGATACCCTGCCCAGCCGCTCCGGCGGACCAGCCGGCTGCAGACATCCAAGACGGTCCTGAAGTGCACCAAGGGGAACCGCTAGAACCGCGGCCCCTTAACAGCGTGGTGCCCGAAGTCCCAGTAGAGACTGTGCCAGATCCTGAGCCCGGGACCGTGGCCTGGATGCAGGCCCGGGTGATTCAGTTCCACCAGCGTCAACAGGAACAAATCCTCCAGATGATGGAGCAGTGGACCAGCGAGGTGGAGATGCTGACTACGACTACCCCGATGTACGGAGGGGGAATGGATGTAGCAGAGTCGACTGGTGACCCACATCCCTATGTCCTACCTGGACCGGCCGCTGCGGCTGAGGGGCCCGGCCTAGTCTCGAACTATGCATCGCCCTTGCCGTTACTTATGGGGCGCCTCAGTATGAGCTCGCCTACTCTGCTGCTCCATGCTACCGCAGAAGGGGCTGAAGTGTTGGATGCTGGGGACCAGGAGGCTGCGGCAGCTGGCGGCAACCCGCCTGACGCAGGAACAAGAGATGACGACTCCTGCCCCAGCTCCGGGTCCGCTGTTGCAGTTGAAGGAGCAAGTGGGCGTTTCCACTGTGTAGGAGCCCCAGTGGTCGTCCATGCCCCGTGTACCGGTGGAAATGGCTACCGGGTGCCCCTGTCACCGCGGGTATGTCAATGCATGTTGGATACACTGGTGGAGGGGGATGGAGCTGCGTCAGCTGCATATCCGGAGTAGGGCAGCGGAGCACCGTTGTCCAGTCCCCGTTGGGACCACCACTAAGTCTGTGTGAATTGTTGTTTAAAAGTTTGAAAAGTTTACAGAGAATGATGAAAATGATGATACCGAGTACTTTACCTGATTGTCTGCTTGATTTGCAACCGGCCGGAGCCGGCACCGTTGTCCCTGTGGGGACCGTTTGAAAAGTTTGCATGAGGAACTGCTCGTGGACAAGCCCGTGAACTTGCAGGGCACCCACAAACGTTAAGTGGCTTGTAAATAAGTTGTTTGCCGTTACCGTTTTCCGCAATGCCGCCTCCGGAGAGGCAGGTTGGAGGGAGGGCCCTCAGCAGAGCAGGCTGGGGCCCAGCCACCAAAGGAACCGGTGGCTACCCTCTGGAGGGGAAGGACAGATCCCGCTCGGGTACCGTGTGCTGGACTGTGGGTCAAGGGGTGCTGCCTGGGCTTTAGGGGCAGCATCAGGGCCAGGGGCAGGTTGCTTGGGTGGGAGAGAGCGGAAACCGTAACCGTAAACCATTATGCAACGTTAAAGTAAAAGTGCCTCCCGTTATGGGAAGATTCATTAAAAATGTATATATGTTACCGTTTACAATGTTATCTTTTGCAGAAAAATAAAACCGGTGTTGGACGGGCAGCCCACGGACGGTCTGCATTTTGCTAAGGGGGAATGTGACGCCCTGGGCAAGCCAGGGGTCACAGGTCATTGCACCAACACACCCTACATCCCAGTTAGGAACACCAAAGCTAACCAAAAATCCTTGTTGCCTTCCTCCAGAGGCTGATGTTCACACCAGGGGGTGGGCCAGGCGGTTGGCTCCGCCCACCGAGGAGGACACAGCTCTGGAGGCGGGAGAAACCAGTCAGTCTAGTTAGGGGAGTGAAGGAGTAAACAGCTAAGATGAGCTAAGGAAGTGAAAGTAGAAGTAGAAGTGGAAGTGGTAAAGGAGGAGTAAGAGAAGTGGAGGGAAGGTGAAAGGTGACAGAAAGAAAGCCGGAAGTAGTCCAGCTGTGTGCAGGACAGAGTCAGCAAGGTCAGCAACGGCGGTGACTGTCTGGAGGGGGACCGTTTGGAAGTTCCTGGAAGGACCGCGGACGGGTAGTGGCCCGGCGGTCTGGAGCAGTGTACCAAAGGACAGTCAGCACCAGGGCAGGGGCCTCTCGGACCCCGGCAAGGCTTGGAGTCGCCAGAATTTGCCAAATCCGTCAGTGAAGGGGACGTCGATCCCCCAACAACCAAGTCCCGATTGAAGGCAACAGCCCAACCATTGTAGCAGAAACACCGCCACCGCCAGGGCACCAGTTTCTCAGGGCCAGCGCCTGCGGGCAAAGAGTAGAGCTCCTCCGGTCCAGCTTGAAACCGGAAAGCGGGTTACCGGTGGGAACCCATCGCTACCAACACAGAAACAAAGGTGCAAGGAAAAGGGACATCACCGTCACCTACTGGGAGAGCAAGTGCAGCCGTCCGTGGGAACCGTCTTTCCAGCCGTGTGGTTTACCGTAAAACTGTGTCAACGTCTCAGGCTGAGTGAGTACCACAGTGCCGCAAGGCACAGCGTTGCCCCCGCGTCCCTGCGCCCACCAGGCCCTGCATCTCCCATCTCATCACCAGGCCCCGGGATCACCAACCCCTACCCACGGAGGGGCAACACAACACCTGGCTGCTCCGCATCACCATCCCCGGGATCCCCATATTGAGCAGCGGTGGTGAAATCACCACAACCGTGGGTGGCGTCATGGACAATCAACAATCCCCACACACAACCCCCCTTTTCACTCACGGGCGAGGAGTGCCGCTCGAGAACCCCCGGGATCCGGCCCACAGCTCGAGCCACCACTGAGCAGCAACCGCCGGACCCAAGCAGAAGGGGTGAGCGTAGTGTGCTGACACCCTCCTCCCCGCCCGCGACATAAGTATGTGTGACGGCTCTGGGCGATGTTGTGCGCCACGGGCAGCGATTTGCCCGTGTCGCACAACAGATGGGGGCGGGTACCCACACTAGCGATATCGGTACCGATATCGCAGTGTGTAAAGCAGCCTTTAGGCAAGGCAGCTGGAAACTAGGTCCCAGGAAGGTGGATAGGCTACACAAAGTACCCCGGGAAACAGCGGCAGCAGAACCGGATAAGTGTGGCCATGTCCATGTGTGGCCAGGTCCTATATAAGTGAACAAAGGTAATTATTATTACGAAACCTTCACGGCCCTGCATTTAAAACATTCCAGCATGCCAAGTCACTGCCTTGCGGTGAACATGCAATTTTATTTTTGTTCCCCCTCTACACAACATTTGACGTACTGGGTATGGCATGAAAGTCATTTCTATTCTGACCAAGGACGTACCCAGAAAGTCATGGTGATCGCAGGAATTTCCTGCACTCTACCCTCGCGATCGCCACTCGGTCTCCAGCTTATCTTGTAGTCGAGACCCAGCTTTCACTGCCAGGAGGGGTGCCCGCGCCACTCTTGGCAGTTTAACCCCCTGCATGTGATCGCAGCACTCAGAAGGCACTGAGAGGAATTGCTTTCCTCTACCTGGCAATGGTGGTCTCTGTAATGCGATCACAGTCACCTGATCGCTGCCACGGCAACCCTGGGTCGTCACCATGACGACTCCGGATCACCCAGCTATGGACTGCTTTACAGACCATGCTGTATGCTTGGTGTGTAAGGCAAAGTGGCGATCACAGGTGTTCCTGCACTGTACCCCTGCAAGCGCCGCTGGGTCACCGGCAGATCTTATAGCCAGGACCCAGCTCTCATTGCCACTCCCTGTGCCACTTCCGGCAGAATAACCCCCTAAATGATGCGATCGCAGCATTCAGGAGGCAGGGAGAGGAATTGCTTACCTCTCCCTTGCAATCGGCCCCTGTAATGCAATCACAGGGGCCCAATCGCTGCCATTGCAACCCTGTGTCACTATGACGACCCCGGGTCACCCAGCTACGTATCGCCTCACAGACCATGCTGTATGCACAGTGTATGAGGTGAAGTAATGTTATAAAATTCTGTGAAGCCCCAGGGGTTCAAGATCCTCAGCAAACATCTAGATAAATTCCTTGAGGGGCCTAGTTTCCAAAATGTGGTCACTTGTGGGGGAGCTCCATTGTTTAGGCACATCAGAGGCTCTACAAACGCTACATAATGATTCCAGCCAATTTTGATTTTAGAAACTCAAATGGCGCTCCTTCTCTTCCGAGCTCTGCCATGCGTCCAAACAGTTGATTTCCACCACACGTGAGGGATCAGCGTACTCAGGAGAAATTGCGCAGTAAAATATATGTTGCATTTTTTCCCCCTTGTGCAAATGCTAAAGTTTATATTGAAAGTAACTGTTTTGTGGAAAAAAGTTAAATTTTCATTTTTCCTTCCACATTGCTTTTGTTCCTGTGAAGCACCTAAAGAGTCAAACTTCTTGAATGTGGTCTTAAGCACTTTGAGGGGCGCAGTTTTTAGAATGTTTTCACTTTTGGGTATTTTTGTCACTTAGGCTTCTCAACGTCACTTCAAATGTGATGTGGTCCCAAAAAAAAAAAAAAAGTTTTGTAAATTTTGTTGGAAAATTTAGAAATTGCTGATGAACTCTGAACTCTTCTAACCTTCTAACCTCCTAACCCCCAAAAATATTGTTTCAAAAATTGTGCTGATGTAAAGTAGACATGTGGGAAATGGTATTTGGTAACTATTTTGTGTGACATCTTTCAGATGTATGGGTATAAAATGTCAATGTTTGAAAATTGCTAATTTTAGCACCATCATGAAGCACAATATGTCATGAAAAAGCAATGTCAGAATCAGCGGGATCCATTGAAGTATTCCAGAGTTATAACCTTTCAAAGTGACACTGGTCAGAATTGCAAAAAACGGCCTAGTCATGAAGGTGAAAACTAAGCTCTGAGGCAGGGGTCGGGAACCTATACCTCACGAGCCAGATGTTGGTCTTTTGACGGCCGCATCTGGCTCACAGACATCTTTAATAAAAAATAAAAACCAGTATACGGTATTTTCCGGTTTGTAAGATGCAAAACTGGGGGAAAAATTGGGCCGTGTCTTACAAACCGCATCTGGCTTATCGGGGTAGCAGTGGAG
The DNA here is from genome assembly GCF_048569485.1 of Anomaloglossus baeobatrachus. NCBI lineage: Eukaryota > Metazoa > Chordata > Amphibia > Anura > Aromobatidae > Anomaloglossus > Anomaloglossus baeobatrachus. The sequence continues at coordinate 43,584,241 of NC_134357.1, read as the reverse complement.
GTGCAGGGTTGGCGATACTGCGCGCTTGTGGGGTGTCATAGTGGACTTGGGGCTGCTTTGAATCTCCCGCAGTTAACGAGATCTACTTCAAGAAAATGGCCACAGAGGCAACGTGTCCACAGATGGACTTCAAGAAAATGATCCAAGTCCTATCGCGTCGATCTGCGGCCATTTTCTTGAAGTCAACCTCGTCAACTGCGGAAGATTCAAAGCAGCACGTCGGCAGATCAACAGCACCCACACACTGATCCTCCTGAGCCTCGACACCCCCTCTTCCGTGCTCGCAGCATCGCCTACCCTGCCTCCCTGGACCTTCTGAGCCGCTCCACCACCGCTGCTCCCCCCTGGTGAGTATGGCTCTTACAGAATTACATTTTTAAATATGTGGCGTTCATGGCTCTCTCAGCCAAAAAGGTTCCTGACCCCTGCTCTGAGGTAAAGGGGTTAAGGCCAAAGATTCCTGCCATCTGTGACACAAGGAAATAACCAAACAAGGGAGGTAAGGTAGGGTTGGTGACCTTCCATTGGGTAGGAAATTACTATTCCTCCTATATAACCCCTTTGCACCCTCCCTCTACCCCATAAAGCAATCCTACACCAGCAAAGCCACATTCAAACTTACCATTCATCCTTAATCCTTCGAGGCTTAACCCTTCAAGTTCTTAGCACCTTCATTGTACACTATGGTGCCTACAGATCTTGCAGGTACATTGTAGGTTCTCAACGCACAGGCAGATTATACTGGTACATAAAAATACACTGCATTTTTAAATCCCTGTTTTCTAGGAGTGAAAATACAATATTTAATTACTTTCCATAATATTACTAAAATATAATGGAAAAAAAATGGAGTCATTTTTAATGCGCTTTAATCATAAATCCGTAAATAACAGATATATTTGGTTTCCCTGTAATTGCAATAACCCACACAACAATGATCAGATTATTTATGGGAACTGGTAAAAAGCTGGGTTTTTTTTAATTTAAAAAAAAAAATAAATTATAATATATATATGTGACGCACTGGGCAAGCCAGGGGTCACAGGTCACAACATCACATGCACCCCACATTCCCGGCAGGTACATCTAGGCTAACCTAAAATCCTTGTTGCCTTCCTCCAGGGGCTGATGTCCACACCAGGGGGTGGGCCAGGCGGTCGGCTCCGCCCACCGAGCAGTTCACAGCCCTGGAGGCGGGAAAACCAGGCAGTCAAGCTAGGGAAGTGAAGCAGTAAACAGTGAAGTGGTAGAGGAGGACAGTGACAGAAAAGTGACAGTAGTAAAGCCTGAAGTTGGTCCGGGTGTGTGCCCCGGACTGAGACAGCAAGGTCAGCAGATGGCGGGGATAGTCTGCAGGGAGACTGCTTGGAGGTTGCTGGAAGGACCGCGGACGGGTGGTGACCCGGCGGTACCGGAACAGTATACGAAGAACAGTCAGCACCAGGGCAGGGGCCTTTCGGATCCCGGCAAGGCTAGGAGTCGCCATAATTTGCCAAATCCGTCAGTGAAGGGGACCTCTGTCTCCTAACAACCAAGTCCCGATTGAAGGCAACAGTCCGACCGTTAAGGGGAGACACCGCCACCGCCAAGGCACCAGTTTCCCAGGGCCAGCGCCTGCGGGCAAGAGAGGTCGGGGAGCGGGTAACCGGTGGGGACCCATCGCTACCAAAAGACGTTACATAGGTGCAGGGAAGAGACCGTCACCGCTAACTGCAGGGAACAGCAGCACCGTAACCGTCCGAAGGACCCGTCCAACCAGCCGTTTGTTTACCGAGAACTGTGTCGTGTTTACTGGCTGAGTGAGTACCTCCGTGCCGTGCGGCACTGCGCTGCCCCTGCGCCCCTGCACCTCCACAGGCCCCATACCCGCCTGTCCACCATTCCAACCCCATCACTGGGCCCCGGGAGCACCAAAACCCCTACCCACGGAGGGGCAAATCAACAACTGGCTGCTCCATACCATCACTCCCGGGATCCCCATACAGAGCAGCGGTGGTGTCTACTTAATCACCACAACCGTGGGTGGCGTCACGGACAACAAACTATCCCAAAACCCAATCCCCTTTCACTCACGGGCGAGGAGCGCCGCTCGAGTCCCCGGGATCCGGCCCATCGCTCGAGCCACCGAGCAGCAGCAGCCGCAGGCCGCAGCAGCCGCAGCGGCAGCCGGACCCGAGCAGTGGGAGAGCGCGGCCTCCCCTCCTACGCCCGCGACATATATATAACACACACACACACACACACACTTCTCGGGATTAGAATCAAAGTGATTATTTATACGCAAGTGGAAGCAACACCTTTATGATAACATATACTAAAATGTGCTAGGGAAAAGGAAAAAAAAAAAATATATATTTTTTTTATCTCAAATCCACATTTTTATTTGGAGGCCTCCTGGCTTTCTGTGCTCAATATGTATGACTTTGAAATATAATTTGCCTTGTCAGCACGATTATAGCAATACCAAACTTGCATATTTTATGTCATTTAAGTGATAAAAAAAATTTTTAATAGGAAATTTGTATTAAAAAAAAAAAAAAAATCCTAAATGAAGTGTAAAAAACAAAACAAAAGAAACCCTTAAGGATAAATGTAACAATCTACTTATCTTCCATAGCATGCAAAATGTGTATACAGAGTGTAAAAATACAGTTTACCATACACACACACACACACACACACACACACACACTAAAAGCCTTGTAGAAAACCCTTGCGCATAAGTCTCTAGATGTGTTCACAGATTGACCTGGATAGAGAAAAGCCTTGTGGGGCAAATTGGAAAAAATTTCAAAATATGTAGGAGCCATATTACAGCCTAGTGTGTACAGAGCCACATTACACAAGTAAGCACAACTGCTACTAAACATATCCGCAGATGGGACAACAGCCCCCAAATATAGTAGATTAAAGAGAAAGGCTTCCAAATAACTGTTCCCCATGCTAAAGGAAATTGAGGTGATATTTTACTAGTTCATGGGTCTGGGCCATTCATTAATTATAGCACACACAAATTTATTAAAAATAGGCCTGATCAGGTTATACTAAAAATAAAATCTTCCCACCTCCACTTGCCATTTATTAAGCATGCAGAGGGTTGACCAGACGAGATGGGGTAATGGCTTGAAGGGGGTTGGCTTGGACAATAGAATCTCCCAGCAGCGAGGGATTTTGATTGTTGCTGGTGTACAGAGCTTGGAGAATGAAAAGTCCTCCGTGAGCCAAGTAGAAGCCCCATCACGCCTTATTGCATTTTGGTGGCTGGGAAGTTAGTAAAACAAGAACTCGTGTCCAAAGCTGGAATGGAAGATGAATAAATAATTTTACTTTATGGAGATCCCACAGGGATGTCAGACTTCATTTTGTAATCCAGCTTTTTTGGCCCATTTGCTCATTGTTTCACTTTCCGCTGCCTTTTCAATTTACCGTTACAGAGGACCTGTTCACAGTTTGGTTCAAGAATCCAGTACATCGCTCTGACTATAGAAACAGAAAAGACAAGAAGCTGGGCAAGAGGTTGGAAAAAAAAAGAAAAAAAAACAAAACACAAACAAACAACAAAAGTTGCACATTTTCTCAATAGGATGTAAAATGTTGCATTTTAAGGCTGCATTCAAACTTGCGTTGTTTCAATCAGTCAGGTCCGTCGTTGCGATGCAACAATGGATCCGTCGTTTTTTAGATGTCAACTGACGCAACGGATGAAAAAAAAAAAAAATGATTTGTCGCGTCCGTCACATCCGCTGTGCGTCCACTTTTTCACGGATCAGTCATGATTAGTTTTTGCTTGGGACAGCCTAATGGGTGTGCCATAGATGCTGGGCATGCTCAGTAGAGCATGACGAAATCCAGCACTGAATTCTGTCAAGTGACGTATTACGGCGGAATCCAGCACCATAGACAGCTATTATAACTCTTGACAGATGGCAACGGAATCCTGCGCAGTGCGTTTTTTTTGGCGCTCCAAATAAATGCTACATTGTGCGTTCATACCGCCCGACAGTCAGTCATTCTACGACTGAACTGCCGCGCAGTGGATGCTACGCAAGGCTATCAGTTGCAATCTGTCCTTAATACCAGTCTATGGGGTGTGGGGGGGACAAAAACACAGAATCCTGCAAAATATTTACCGTAATTCCCCAAGGCGACGGATTGTGACTGATGCAACACAACGGAAGTGTGAATGTAGCCTAACATGCAAAATGTAAATAAAATAAATGACAGATTCTTACTTTTCTAATTATTAGAGTACAATTGCAAAATAATTTTGCAGTGTTAAAAAAAAAGTTGCAAAGGTTGAATTAGCCAAAAGCATCTGGATAATGAAACCCAAAATGCAGCAGCACTCCATATTACATATTGATGTTGGAACCCATATGGACCGCTCACCTCGCTTGCTTGGGTAGCTGGACACCTTCATGAAGCAGTCATGGAACGACAGATTATCACTGATGCCTTTAGGCATCTTACCCTTGTGCTTCCTATAGAAGGGGAAAGTGATACAGATATAATCACAGATCTGTGGCAAGGTCAGCTTCTTCTTAGGTGCGTTCTCTAGAGCCATGATTATTAAATCCGAATAGGTGTAAGGTGGTCTCATTTCACTCATATCATCACAGTGTAGAGAAGTCAATCGAGGTATCTCTGGAAGACTGTACCCAGCAGAAGGGGTCAAGACTTGGGCTTGGCTTTTGGCATAGTCAAGTGGCAAATATCTAGAATCATTGAGGCATGAAGGATTAGAAGCTGAACCATAAAACCACCAATAGGGATTGTAATTTGGCCTTGGATAGGGAGTTATACCATACACTGAAGAAAACCTCCAAGGCTGGTGCATCATCTGCCGATGTAAATTAAAGTTATAGCAGGAGTAGACATCCTTGTTCGTTAAATCCCATGGATAGGAATATCCTAGTTGAGAACTGTCTGCTTGCTGCACAGAGGTGTTCATGCTATTTCCTAGGAGCTGCTGACTCAGGAGACAGAACAAGACTTAGGCCTAAGCCACACGGCGAGAAAAACAGTGCGAGTGGAGTGTGATAAAACATCGCATTCCACTCGGACCAATTCTAGCCTGTGTGTCAACACACATCAGCGATTATTTTCTCAGCCCTAATCGGACTGAGAAAACAATCGCAGCATGCTGCGATTGTAATGCGAGACTCTTTCTCTCGCACCCATTCAAGTGAATGGGGCGAGAGAAAAATCGCACTGCACTCGCGGTACACCGGTGTACCGCGAGTGCAGTGCGAGTGCAGTGCGAGAATGCCAATAGCCGGCTACGCAGGAGAGAGGGAGAGAAATCCCTCCCTCCCGAGTGCCGGCCCGCCCCCCGCAGCTGAGGTCTGCTCGCACGAACGGACCTCAGTTGCAAGGACACACGCATGACACTCGGCTCTGCTGTATTGCCAGCATGAGCCGAGTGTCATGCAAGGGGATCGCAGTAGTCCCCGTGTGGCCCCAGCCTTATCCTCAGCCTCCTAATGAGCACCAACTAGGAGTGGCATTGAAGTAATGACCTTCTGCACAACTTGCAGGCAATTTCCAATCAAGCCCCAAAGTGGCTGAGTTTATAGTAATGAGCCGGTGACACCCCAGCCCTCAAGTTAGGCCGGTTTCACACATCTGGCTTTTCGCCAGTTTGCCGGATCCGGCGCTCTCCCATACAGTGACTACAGTACAGTCACAGCGCAACAAGCGCCGGTCACATGCTGTCATGTGACCGGCGCATGTGACCCGGAAGTTACAGCACTGTCACTGTACTGTATTGTCTGTACGGGAGAGCGCCGGATCCGGCAAACCGGCGAAAAGCCGGATGTGTGAAACCGGCCTTAGGGCACAAACACATCAGCAGTATTCTGCCGCACTGCCGGATCCGGCATAAGAGCAGTACAGTACAATACAGTTCACAGACAGTGCGGCAAGCTTCGGTCACATGACCGCATGTGCCCGGAGCTTGCCAGTGAACTGAATTGTACTGTACTGTCCTTATGCCGGATCTGGGAGTGCGGCAGGAAAACGCTGATGTGAAACCAGCCTTAGACCAGGTTCACATTTCCGTCATTTTGATGGAAATGGGATCCGCCACAAATGCAGTACACTTCATTTGTTTACAGTGGAAGCGCAACACAATGTGGTTGTGTGCTTCATACACAACCGCATGTGCCCACATGGTGTCACGCTTCTTCTGTAAAAAATGAACTGTACTGCATTTGTGGCGGATCCCGTTTCCGTCAAAATGACGGAAATGTGAACCCTGCCTTAGACCGGAGTCACACTTACGAGTGACTCAGCGAGTCTCGCATCGGCTTCACCCGGTATGGCTGCACACTCTCTGGACAGTAGCGTTTCAGCTGCATAGAAATACATGCAGCAGACCTGCTCCTATTAGGAGAGAAGACAACTGCGCCGGGTGATACGATCCGATATTCCTGCGAGTCATATGCTTGTGTGAGTGTACCCTCAGGCTGGAGTCACACTTGCATATGGCATTAGATGTGAAAGCATCGGATGTGATATCATAACGCTCAGCTCCCGCTTTGCTGCGAGTGTGAACCGAGTATCATGCCACTGTGATCTGATCTTGTGATCGGATCACAGCTGCGCAGAAGAGGGCTATAGTGATCTCTCCACCTCTCCACCTCCACCATTGTCAGCCTGTCCGTATATCGCACTGCACTTGGATGAGTTCCATTTGAAACGGATCCTGTAAGAAAAAAACAGACCCATTACAAATGCAAGAAAAACGGATGACTAGATGGTAATCAGTTACCAGATCCGTCTGGCAGACATCAGTTATCTAACAAGGGACAAATAATTTGGGTTTGCACAACTTTTTCCTCAACTGATCTCTGCAGGATCCGTTCTAATGGATGATTACTGGACATGTGAGCTCAGCCTTACAAGACACGTCTCCGGTATTCACTGTATATAAGGATCTTCGGCTGAGTTCACATGTCCACTAGTCATCCTTTAGAATGGATCTGTTGACAAAAAAGTTCTGCAAGAACTTTTTTGTCCGTTTTCAAAATATTGATTGATCCGTGTGTTTTTTGCACATTGGAGTGTATGGAAAATGGATTTATTAACGGATTACTATTAAGTCATCAATTTTTCTTTCATTTGTAAAGGATCCTTTTTTTGTTTCCATTTTAAATGGAAGATAAATAGAAATCCTTTAATGGATCCGTTTGACTCCATTGTTAGAAATCGGATCTTGCAAAAATCAATATTTTTAAAATGGACAAAAAAAGTTGTTTGCAGAACTTTTTTGCAAACAGATCCTTTCTAAGTACCTATGCGCACGCTGCAGATTTACCGTGGATTTTGCCGCAGATTTTCCAGTCTAACATTGCTGCAGTCATTCCCCAGCAAGTCCTATGTGTTTTTAAAAATGCTGTGCACACACTGCGTTTTTTTTTTTTTTTATACCTGTGGATTTTCCGCTGCGGAATTAATGTGCATGATACTTCTTTTCCACAGGTACCTGCGGTTTTTGCCATAGATAATGGTAAAAATCCGCAGGGACCAACTTGCGAAAAATCCGCGGTAAATCCACGGCAAATCCGCAAAAAAAGCACCAAAACGCAACAAACCGCGGCAAAACTGCATGCGGATTTCGTTGCGGTTTTGGTGCATTTTTTTACCGCGGGTGCGGGATTCTAATAGGGTCCAGATTTTTCTTAAGAAAAAGGCACTTTCTAGTGCGCACATTGCCTAACGGATGATTACTGGACATGTGAACTCAGCCTTAGGCTATGTTCGCACATTGCGTTTTTTTCCACGTTTCTGCAGCGTTTTTAGCAGCAGCGTATTTGCGCTAAAACGCATGCGTTTTTGATTGCCAGCAAAGTCTATGGGAAAAGCAGAAATCCTGTCTGCACTTTGCTTTTTCTTCTGCAGCGTTTAATTTGCATATTTGTGGTCAAAGACCATGCTGAAAAAGAAGCAGCGTGTCAGTTGTTTTTGCCATTTCTGCAGCGTTTCATTAACATTGGAGTCAATGAGAAATGGCAAAATGCAACCCAAAGCACAATTCCTGCGTTTTTCATGCTTTTTACCTGCTTTTCTACTGCGTTTTTGGCTCCAAAAACGCATGCTTTTCTGGACAAAAAATAATGGGTTCTAATGTTCCTTTACACACACACAATAACCGAAAATTTAAATGTTAACAAATAATAAACTTCACCTATTTTTCTGTTAAAATGTGCATAAACACTATTTTTTCATTAAAATTGATAATTTCCCATATAGTTTTATTAAAAGTTAATTTTATACTTTTTTTCTCTTTTTTCATTCTTTATGACTAATTCAACTTTATTTCTCAGTGTCTTGATGTCAAAAACGCATCTGCAGAAATGCAGGTGAAAACGCAGGTAAAAAGCGCTAAAAACGCACTAAAAACGCGGTAAAAACGCATGCGTCTTTAGCGCTAAAAAATGGTCAAAAGCCATTCGGTCAAAAACCAAGGGAAGGAAAACGTGCAGAATAAACTGCAGGTACTACGACGCAACGTGCGGACATAGCCTTACTTCCATGCAATGCACACAGCTCATCCTATACCTTGCTCATCTTTTACTTGATGCTTTGGGGTAGATTTACCAATCTCATTATGCTTGTTTTTAGAATATGCGCCATATCTGTGAAATCTTCTGCACACATGTGCACAAACATTTTGGAAAAAGTGGATCAGCACAGCTTATTTATTTGGCTGGGTTTATAATTCGAGTATTTAGTGCAGATTTTACAATTTCTACTGCTAAAGTCCAGGTATATTTCTTGGGTTTAGCCATGCCTTATTATATGCATCTTTTTCTTATGGAAAAGCAACAAAATACCAGGTCAGAGCTTTAACCTGCAGATTTAGTTTTTCCACTGAAATAAAAGGGGAAAATCTACACCAGAAAGTTTCATCTCTGTAATAAAAATTGACATGCTGCAAATTAAGAATAAATAAATCAACAAAAGTCAGTTTCTTGACAAATTATGCACATAAAAATGCATCATGTGGATGAGATTTAGCTAAAATTCATCCAGTTTACTGATGCTGTAAAATACTGCGTACATAAAATCCGCACAAAATACTCACTGTGTGAACGCAGCTTATTAGGTGTGCACTGGAATTGCAATATTGATGAGTCAGCCACATACTGTTCCTTTCGAGTCTCTTTTGTGCTGTTTATCACTGTTCCCTTAGGACTCATTCAGATGTGAGTGATTTTGTCTCATCCTCAAAAAAACTACATTTCATCACTGATTTTATCATATGCTTTAAAAAAAATGAAAGTTTCTCCTACCAAATACAATGTTAAAAAGAAGCAGAACAATGATGGCACCCCTAATACACCTGAAACTCTGCAACATGAAAAACTCTCCAAATACTCATCCTGAGAACATAGCTTTATTTAGTCTGAGTGCGCACAGTGCGTTTCTGAGGCCTTTTTTTATGCAGATTTGGTGCAGATTCAGGTACAAATCTGTATGCCTATCTTTATGCCAGGAAAGTCAATGAGAATTCTGAAGTGTAGTGCTCACGTTGCTAATTTTTTACTTAACTTACTTAATGAAAAAAAACACGGCACAAAAAAGTACCAAAAACACATGCATTTTTTTGGTGCGTTTTTCTGCCAGAAGGTGCAGATTTCATGCAGAAAAATTCTACACTAAATCTGCAGCGTGTACACACAGCCTAATTATTTGCACCTAATTCTCTACATTCTCTAGGACCAGACAATTTGTTCAATTTTTCTGCCTTTCCTCCTCACCTCTTTTTCCCAGAGCCATGTTGTTTTTTTTTTTGCTTTGTCATCATTTAGACATATGAGGGCTTGTTTATCATGGGATGAGTTGTCCGTTTGAATGACACCATTTATTTTACCCCATAGCGTACTGGAAAACGTAAAAAAAAATCCCAGGGTGGTGAAATTGTGAATAAAAAAACTACTTCAATTCTGCCATTGCTTTCTGGGAATTCATTTTATGGCATATATTGTATGCTTAAATTGATTCTTCTCATTAATACAATTATAGTGATACCAAACATCTCCAGTTTTTGTTATTATTTTAGTGGTAAAAAAAAACTTTTTTGGCAGGGTTGTGTCACCATTTTCCAAGACTCAAACCGTTTTCACTTTTTGGTTCATTTAGCTTTGTGAGAGCTTATTTTTTAGAGTGCAAGATAACATTTCTATTGATATCATTTTGGGGTACACATGATGTGAAGCCCCACAGGTGTGGTGTCGGTGCATTACCTTCAGGGACTCCACTCGGCTGGATCTGTCACAGGTAGGAGATCTTCTTCTTGTCGTGACGCCACTCTCAGTATTGCGGTCAGTGGGGACCGCCACTGCAGGTTGAGGGACGCCTGGGGCTGATGGTGAGTGCAGTTAGTTGGAATAGCCCCCTGAGAGTGAGGCAAGCCCCAGGGCCCTGTGTAGATGTGTAGAACTACAAGGCGCAGAATGACTCAACACAGGCAGGATGTCTTTCAGGGTTTTTACTCACAGTTGATGGCAGGGTGAGTGACCCGGGCGTAGCTGGGATGAACCAAGTGGGAACCAGGTGTCCTTCAGGCTGACTTGTGAGGGTGACTACTAACTCGCCTTCCTTAGCCCTTGGTGGTTTGGGGTAACCCCGACTTTGAGTCCCTATGGGGGTCACCCAGGGAAGATGCTGAAGCCTCTCTCCCCTTCGTTTGCCGTGTGCTTGTCGCCTGGGCCAGGCCACTCCAGCTGCTTGCCTCCTGTGACCTATGGGCCCTAACTGTGGCTACGTGGCTGCGGCTTTTGTGGTGTTGTGGCGTGGGCTTTGAGAGCCCCACACCGGCAGGTTTAGCAAAAGAAAGCTGGATCTATCTCCGCTTCGGGATCTGCCGCCCGTTTGGGCCTGGTACTCTCCAGCAGTCTCCTTACTTCCCACTCCGTGCTCTTCTCTCTAGCTGAGATGGGTTTCGGGTAGCACTCCTAGTTGACCGTTCTCCCCCGTCGGTAGCCACTGCGCGGACGCTGTCAGACTACAGCAGCCCAGGGGAAGGGGTCAGCTCCTCGGAGCTCCCTGGACTCTGCTCTGAACCGGCTCACATCTGGGACCTTCACTGCTGCTCCTGTCAGAGCTTCACTTTCCTGCTCCTCACTCCTCCACACTCTGCTGCAGACTCTAGACTGTTTACTCCTCCTCTCCCTTTTGTGCCTGCCTACGCCACCTAGCAACCAGATTCTCTTACCACACCCCTTGAGAGGAGATGGAGGCTTTTGGCCCCCTCCACTATTCCAGTGAAGGTCAAGGCTTTTCCCCCTCCTGGGATCCCCAGGGGTCCTCTCATGGGTACATGTGTGAGACCTGATCACTATGCGCCTGTGTTCCACACCCCTGTCAGACTTCTGGATTACCTGTATTGTACTGTCCCCAGCATGGGTGCAGTACTCAGTGGTGCCTGACCAGGTCAGGGGCGCCACATTCCCCCTTAGTTATCACCAGCACGTCCTCGGGCTGCAAGACAACATTTTAAAATGCATAAAACATTAAAACATGTAAAACATTTTTAAAAGCACCAGGTACCATACATCACCACCCTCCACCCACAAGTCCGTTAACCCACCCAAAACCCTTTCACGTTGGCCGCGGCTTCAGCCACTTCTGGCAGGATGTAGAGGCGGCTTACATGGGCTGGTGGTTTCAGGGTATACCTGGCCTGGTGGATCCGCGCCTTCAGCCTCTTCTGGCAGGATGCAGAGGCGGCCTCCACAGTTGGTGCTGACCAGGTACCCTCTTTGTGGTGGAGAGCCAGGCCCCATAAACAGGCATGCTCTCTGGTCGCAGGTGAGCCAAGGCCCTATATACGGACGGGCTCCTCCTGGTTGCAGACGAGCCAAGCCCCTAAACAGGCTGACTCTGGTGGCGGTGGTGCCCTCTGGTGTAACTATTTACACTGCGAGAGTTTGTGGCTATAGCCAGTTCATAGCCTTAAGGTTTATGGTTTTCTCACAATAGTTTTTGTGGGCACATGCTTGAACTTGAGAACGTTGCAAAACAAACTTTCAAAACTTTAACTTCTGTACTTCTTTCTTTACTTTACTTTACTCCTCCATTTCACCAGGGCTTGGGCCTGTAGGGCTGCGGCACCTGCTGCTTTCTTGCTCTTTGTCGTCGTCTGAGGTAGTTTCATCTGTAGGTTCCTTGTCTCTGCTTTCTTGATCTTCATCTGTGTCTTTATCTCTGTCTTTTCTTTCTTGTAGCATGGGGTGGCTGTAAGGTTTGCTGGAGCATAGTGCTACGTCAAGCGCGTACAGTCCTCTTTCGCCTTCATGCATAGTGAATTGTACTGAATCCCCCATCTTTAGGTTTCTGCCAGGGTGTCCTCTAGGCAGATGAGCGCTCACATCTCTTCTGTTGACAAATATCCCTTCTTTGATACCAGGGGCTACAATGAAGCCGTATCCGCTTTTCAAGTTGAAATCCTCCACTACTCCTCTGCAAAGGGGTCCTCTGACCTGGGCTTTGGCTCTTCTCAGGGACCTTTTCTCCTGTAGGTCTCTGGCTGTGACTTCTCTCTGCTCTGGGGATGGCGGTGCAGGGGACAGCGTTGTTCTATTGCGACGCCTTGTCTTGCGGCCTGAACTCTGCGTGGTACAGCTTGCAAACTCCCAGGTGAGACTTTTAGGCAGATCTTCGTCAGCGGACGGTGTCAGGTCTTCCTCATCCCAACGGGAATAGGGCAACATCTCCGGTTCTGAGTATAGATCCACTGCTGGTGGCTCCGGAGTCAGCTCCTCAGCTTCCTGGCCTCCTCTCCCCCTTAGTTCTTCCTGGCACTCCTTTGGTGGCAGTGCTGGGGATGGGCTTTCTTCAGCTGGTCTGGGCGGTGGACTCTCTGGCGCGGCTGCAGGGGTTGCCTGAATCTCCTTGGGGGTATGCGGAGGGAGCAGATACCGATCCACCATCTCTTGTGGGAACTGGGCCTCTAGGTCAGCCTTCAGCTTCCAGTATTCGGGGTCCTCCCCCAGCGTGGGCTTTCCAGCAGGGACCTCTTTGGACTGGGGAGCGGTGTCTGCTCTGGCCTTGCAGGCCGGGGTAAATGGTGATGCAATCTCTTGGCGGGCCGCGCCCTGTATGGCGGCGGCCTGGTCTTGGCGGGCCGCGCTCGGCATGGCGGCGGCCTGGTCTTGGCGGGCCGCGCCCTGTATGGCGGCGGCCTGGTCTTGGCGGGCCGCGCCCTGTATGGCGGCGGCCTGGTCTTGGCGGGCCGCGCCCTGTATGGCGCCGGCCTGGATCGGCGTCGCAGCTGCGATGGGATCTGTGCAGGCTGGGCTGGGCGTCGCTGCAGGGACCGGGTCTTGGTGGGCCGAGCAGGGCATCGCTGCGGCGGCCGGGGCTTGGCGGGCCGAGCAGGGCATCGCTGCGGCGGCCGGGGCTTGGCGGGCCGAGCAGGGCATCGCTGCGGCGGCCGGGGCTTGGCAGGCCGAGCAGGGCATCGCTGCGGCGGCCGGGTCTTGGCGGGCCGAGCAGGGCATCGCTGCGGCGGCCTGGGCTTGGCGGGCCGCACCTGGCGTGGCTGCGGCCTGGCTCAGCGTCGCCGCGCCGGGCGCCTCTTCAGGGACCGCGGGCGTGGCAGCAGGGGTCGGGGCATCCGGGCCGGCAGGGGTAATACTGGACTCACCCATCGGTGGCAGCATCGGGGTCTGAGTCGTCGCCGTCCGGTCTGGCACTCGTCGTGCGGTTCCCCTCTCATAGGCCTGAACCGCGGCAGCCATCTCCAGAAGTTCCATGCGTTCTTCCCTGATCTGCTCCACGACCCGGGTCTCCAGTCGGTCGCAGAACTGGGCCAGCTCCCGATACCACCAGGCAGCGGAGCCCGGTTCTGGGTTTCTGCGGTCAGACGCCATTTCTTCTGCGCCCTCTTCTGCACGATCTCCCAGCAGTGGACTCGTCGTTGCCTCTAGTAGCAAGCTGTTCAGTTTCCGCTCTGCCTCTTTCAGCAGCTCCTCTCCCAGCAGCAGGCTTCTGGCTCCCTTTCTGTCCCGACGTCTCTGAACGCTTCCGCTCTCTTCACAAGCGAGGTCAGAACTCTGCAGGGGATCTCTGGGTAGCCACACCCCTTCGTGGGCGGTAACTTCTCCCAGCGCGGGCTGCTGTTGTTTTTCAGCGCGCTTTTCATGGTGGCAATATGGCGGCGCTTCCAATTTTTCAAGCGGACCGCCCAGGCACATGGTCACCTGTCTGAACAGGTCTAGTCCTTATCCTGTTCGTGACGCCAGATGTGAAGCCCCACAGGTGTGGTGTCGGTGCATTACCTTCAGGGACTCCACTCGGCTGGATCTGTCACAGGTAGGAGATCTTCTTCTTGTCGTGACGCCACTCTCAGTATTGCGGTCAGTGGGGGGGACCGCCACTGCAGGTTGAGGGACGCCTGGGGCTGATGGTGAGTGCAGTTAGTTGGAATAGCCCCCTGAGAGTGAGGCAAGCCCCAGGGCCCTGTGTAGATGTGTAGAACTACAAGGCGCAGAATGACTCAACACAGGCAGGATGTCTTTCAGGGTTTTTACTCACAGTTGATGGCAGGGTGAGTGACCCGGGCGTAGCTGGGATGAACCAAGTGGGAACCAGGTGTCCTTCAGGCTGACTTGTGAGGGTGACTACTAACTCGCCTTCCTTAGCCCTTGGTGGTTTGGGGTAACCCCGACTTTGAGTCCCTATGGGGGTCACCCAGGGAAGATGCTGAAGCCTCTCTCCCCTTCGTTTGCCGTGTGCTTGTCGCCTGGGCCAGGCCACTCCAGCTGCTTGCCTCCTGTGACCTATGGGCCCTAACTGTGGCTACGTGGCTGCGGCTTTTGTGGTGTTGTGGCGTGGGCTTTGAGAGCCCCACACCGGCAGGTTTAGCAAAAGAAAGCTGGATCTATCTCCGCTTCGGGATCTGCCGCCCGTTTGGGCCTGGTACTCTCCAGCAGTCTCCTTACTTCCCACTCCGTGCTCTTCTCTCTAGCTGAGATGGGTTTCGGGTAGCACTCCTAGTTGACCGTTCTCCCCCGTCGGTAGCCACTGCGCGGACGCTGTCAGACTACAGCAGCCCAGGGGAAGGGGTCAGCTCCTCGGAGCTCCCTGGACTCTGCTCTGAACCGGCTCACATCTGGGACCTTCACTGCTGCTCCTGTCAGAGCTTCACTTTCCTGCTCCTCACTCCTCCACACTCTGCTGCAGACTCTAGACTGTTTACTCCTCCTCTCCCTTTTGTGCCTGCCTACGCCACCTAGCAACCAGATTCTCTTACCACACCCCTTGAGAGGAGATGGAGGCTTTTGGCCCCCTCCACTATTCCAGTGAAGGTCAAGGCTTTTCCCCCTCCTGGGATCCCCAGGGGTCCTCTCATGGGTACATGTGTGAGACCTGATCACTATGCGCCTGTGTTCCACACCCCTGTCAGCCTTCTGGATTACCTGTATTGTACTGTCCCCAGCATGGGTGCAGTACTCAGTGGTGCCTGACCAGGTCAGGGGCGCCACACATGACATTTTGATCACTTGTTACAGGAAGTCCTATTGCAGATCAGCCTAGTATATTTAGATAGCAGTTTCTGCCTGGCGGCCGCCGATGTTATGTGTTTCCTGCTGCTTCTGAAGATGGCTGGGAGTTCTCCCTTCAGTTTCTCGATTTATTCTGTGCCTGAATCTACTCCAGATAAGGGTACCCACACATCGGCGTTTTTCTGCCGCACTCCCAGATCCGGCACAAGGGCAGTACAGTACTTTACAGTTCACTGGCAAGCTCCGGGCACATAGGGTCACGTGACCGGACCATGTGACAGCATGTGACCTGGGCTTGCCCACTGTCTATGAACTGTAAAGTACTGTACTGCCCTTGTGCCAGATCTGGGAGTGCGGCAGAAAAACGCTGATGTGTGGGTATCCTAAGTTTACTAGTTTCTGTGCTTAATTGCACTTAAGGGTGTTTCTGCTTATTCCATTTTGTTCTGTGTTTTGGTTTCTTCTTTGTGAGGATCTGTCTTTCTGCTTTTTGTGAGCTGGACAGTTCCTTCAGAAAGAAAGGGAGCTTGCTCCCTGTTCATGTTTGGATTATTTGCGCTTTAGAATATCAGTTGTTCTGTGATTTTGTTTCTTCCCATTATATCTGCTGTTCTGTTTAAAGTGTCTGGCACAAGAGTACCTGATATAGTGGGGGAGAGACCGTGTGGTCTTAGGATTTTTATTTATCAAGAGTTTGGTATTTTTTTGCAGAGTTTTTTGCTGGCCACAATCAGTTATCTTTCCTGTCCTGTTGTATCTAATAAGGGTACTCACACATCTGGCTTTTCACCGGTTTTCTGATTCCAGCGCATGCCAGTACAGTGTATACAGTATAGTGGCAGCGCTGTAACTTCCGGGTCACATGCTCCGGTCACATGACAACATGTGACCAGAGCTTGTCTTGCTGCCACTGTACTGGATACACTCTACTGGTGTGCGCCGGAACCGGTAAACAGGCGAAAAGCAGGATGTGTGAGAGCGCACTAAGTTGGGTCTCACCTTTGCTAATCTATATTTTCTGTGTATTGTGTTTTCTTACCTCACAGTCGTTGCATGTTGGGGGCTTGCTATTTCTTTGGGGACTGCTCCGAGGCAAGTTAGAAATGAGGAATCCTATCTTTGAGGTGTAGCAAGTTTCTCCAGCAGTGACAAGGTGTCTAGGTGTGTTAACAGTGGGATGTTCCTACTTCTAGTGTTGACCGATAGATATGGGATTGTGATCAGCTTAGTTTCTAACTACTCTTGTGGTTTTGTTTTTTCCCTGATTAATGGGATTTTTTGTGATCGTCCACGGTTCCCAGTTCATAACAGAGCCCCATTATCATAGACTTACTGGAAACCCCGTACCTTCCAACACGGGCGGGAAACAAAGACATGACATTTACCAAAAAGAGCTGGTAGCCCCCGCCTCCCCATGACGCAGAAAAATATAGAACGGTAGCACGGACGGAGCAGGTGCAAGCCATGGCGAGCAACAATCGGAGGAACCTGAGGTGCAGGGTAGAAGCGATGTGTTCCCCTGGCAATCCAACAGTAACTCCGGTGGTGCGGCCTGCACTGAGACTGCCTCTGTTGTTGTCCCCAACCATGGATGCCTGGAGTGCCCTCGGCTGTAGACATGTGCACCAGTAGTGCAACGGTGAGACATGTAAATATGCATTTGAAAAGGTGTACATAGTTGCAGACTTGATAGCATTTATTGAAGGCACTGAACTTTTTTCTTTGCTTAACAAACTTCACATCTGGGCCACCGTGATATGTGTGGCCAGGACTGCACCAGTAAATAATTAGTAAGACCCGAAAACCTGTCAGTATGCTAAAGAGGAGAAGAAGGGGCCGGAATGCTCTGAGCACACCCAAAGCCTATGTTGGGGGTTAAGGGCAGGTCCCCCATACAATAGCTGCTGTTATGCAAAGCATATGTTATACATAGTTTATGCATTTAAAACATCAACCGGTTTCATGTGACGTGTGATATGTTTGCAACGTTCAAAGTGATCCTGCCACCCATAAAGGGAAGATTGTTTGTTCAATTGTTTATATATGCATAACCAAAAACTGCGGTATATATTGTCTTGTAGCCTCGGAGTGGTGCGATTTGCTGTGGGGGAATGTGGCACCCCTGTGGCACAGTCACCACAGGGTATTGTATCTGTCTTAAGATGCAAGGCCTATCCTGGGTAAGAAGAGGTTAACTGCTGGTTTTCACTTACAAAACAGTCACACAGTAATCTTACACAATTCCCAGCCCATGAGTAAGCTAGTCATACAACACAGGAAGACAGACAGAAAACCTATAATCAGGAGGATATTCATCCCAGATATACCTTAAGAAAGGTCACGTTCAGGAATATAACCAAACACAGAGCACTCCAAAATTATTCCATGAACAATGATTATGAAAAATATAAATTTTATTATTAAAACTAAACACATAGTTAAAAACAGACAGACATAGACCACATAGTGGCGGGGAGGGCACAAAGTAAATGGCCAAGGGAACCAAAATCCTAATGCTGTTATACCATCAAATCATCATCAACTTCATATAATGGTGTTTACATACATGATAGAGTCAAATTAGACAATTATTCAGATGAATTGAGATACACGTCATAACTGGCAATATATATACGTCAGTATTTAGTATATACAGTATTGATCTCATAATATATATACAAATTCACTACAGCAAGAAATGACACAAGTTTGTTTGTGTGTGTATCTTCATATCTGAGGTCACATACAATGCATAGATGTCAATAAATTATTCATAAAGTAATGGCAGATAGTACCCCTTAATATAACCTGCAACAGTGGCAGAATGGAGGAGCCACTACCTTATATAAAGTATAGCATTGTTGTCCTCTATTAGGATCCCCAAAATAGCTAGAGAATTAAAGAGTCACTATCCAACAACAGCAAAACTGCACTAGGATAAAAGTGCAGAGCCAACACCATAACTATAATGTTATAAACAATCATCTAACAGCATCAATTTCATTCAGTATATGGTATTAATACCAAAGCTCAACCAAGGCCAGAAAGCGGTTGCGAAACGATCGTTGGAGTGTTTGGTGAGGGTGGGCTATTAACTCTTTCTGGCCTTGGTTGAGCTTTGGTATTAATACCATATACTGAATGAAATTGATGCTGTTAGATGATTGTTTATAACATTATAGTTATGGTGTTGGCTCTGCACTTTTATCCTAGTGCAGTTTTGCTGTTGTTGGATAGTGACTCTTTAATTCTCTACCTATTTTGGGGATCCTAATAGAGGACAACAATGCTATACTTTATATAAGGTAGTGGCTCCTCCATTCTGCCACTGTTGCAGGTTATATTAAGGGGTACTATCTGCCATTACTTTATGAATAATTTATTGACATCTATGCATTGTATGTGACCTCAGATATGAAGATACACACACAAACAAACTTGTGTCATTTCTTGCTGTAGTGAATTTGTATATATATTATGAGATCAATACTGTATATACTAAATACTGACGTATATATATTGCCAGTTATGACGTGTATCTCAATTCATCTGAATAATTGTCTAATTTGACTCTATCATGTATGTAAACACCATTATATGAAGTTGATGATGATTTGATGGTATAACAGCATTAGGATTTTGGTTCCCTTGGCCATTTACTTTGTGCCCTCCCCGCCACTATGTGGTCTATGTCTGTCTGTTTTTAACTATGTGTTTAGTTTTAATAATAAAATTTATATTTTTCATAATCATTGTTCATGGAATAATTCAGGAAGACAGACAGCCTGGGGAATTCCCGGTTACCAGGGCAACAGACACTTAAGCTGGTGTCACACACAGCGACCACGACGTCGCTGCTACGTCACCATTTTCTGTGACGTTGCAGCGACGTCCAGTCGCTGTCGCTGTGTGTGACATCCAGCAACGACCTGGCCCCTGCTGTGAGGTCGCCGGTCGTTGCTGAATGTCCAGCTTCATTTTTTGGTCGTCACTCTCCTGCTGTGACACACACATCGCTGTGTGTGACAGCGAGAGAGCGACGAAATGAAGCGAGCAGGCAGCAGGAGCCGGCGTCTGGCAGCTGCGGTAAGCTGTAACCAGCGTAAACATCGGGTAACCAAGGGAAGACCTTTCCCTGGTTACCCGATATTTACCTTCGTTACCAGCCTCCGCTCTTGCTGCCAGTGCCGGCTCCTGCTCTGTGCACATGTGGCTGCAGTACACATCAGGTAATTAACCCAATGTATACTGTAGCAAGGAGAGCAAGGAGCCAGCGCTAAGCAGGGCGCGCGGCTCCCTGCTCTCTGCACTGTGACATGTAGCTGCAGCACACATCGGGTTAATTAACCCGATGTATACTGTACCTAGGAGAGCAAGGAGCCAGCGCTAAGCGCGGCTCCCTGCTCTCTGCACTGTGACATGTAGCTGCAGCACACATCGGGTTAATTAACCCGATGTGTACTGTACCTAGGAGAGCAAGGAGCCAGTGCTAAGCGCGGCTCCCTGCTCTCTGCACATGTAGCACAGCGACGTTATGATCGCTGCTTCTGCTGTGTTTGACAGCTAAGCAGCGATCATAACAGCGACTTACAAGGTCGCTGTTACGTCACCGAAAATGACGTAACAGCGACGTCGTTGTCGCTTAGTGTGAACCCAGCTTAAGAGTCATTAAGAAGGTGGGGGCTGACTGAGGGAGTAGGAACACAAACAGTTTCAGTTTAGAATAGCCTGAGACTCTGAACAACACGGTTGCTAAGAGAGAATGCATGAGGGCTTCTCCTAGGTAGAACCGGGCAGACTGAAAGAGGGCGAGAGGCAACCGGTGGAGATGGTGAGACAAAGGGGGAACATGGTAGCTGGAGGTCGAGCCTAACCATTCCCACAGTGCCAGCACTGACAGGGTGCAGAATTCCTAGGGCAGATTATACTCGATATTGTCTGCCAGAATCTTCAGGGGATGGGGATTTTAATTCCCATCACCCACCACCCATCTTCCCAGAGCACAGTGACACACAGGATACGGGGGTCAGGATTGCATCCAGGCCCCACGGTGAGAATCCACACCACCTGCATACGGGACAGGATACTTAGACACTGGGGTCCCCAAGCCGCTTCAAGCCACTGGAATCCACAACCAAGCACAAGGAAGGGAGGTCTCACACTCCACAGACACCTGTGATTGCCTCTGATTTACCCGGGACCGGCTGAGGCCCATCGCGGCGGAGAGCGGCACCTCTGGGGCATCTTACAACTGTGAGTAAAGAGAACTTTGAACCACAGCCCCCTGTGTCGTCCCAGTCTTTGCCGGCGATGGCACCCCACATTTCGGCGCTCCCGTGGACTACTGCCCTTGTTATCCACCCGGGACCCGCTCCACCTGTGGGGAGCGACACCATCTCAGCTGCCATAACACCTGCCCCGGCGAGGAGTTCTGCAGCGGCGGCTAATTCCTGGCTGCATACCATAGGTGGCGTCACGACAAATGTTCCCCAACACCCCACTTTCCCCTCCTTTTGCTGTATGCATCAGGGCAACGGAACCAGGCAAGGCCACCCGTGAGATCGCCTGAGCCGACCCTTAACGGCACAGCAACGAGTAGGTGGGGTGCTACATATGTCTGTGCAGTCTTGATGGATGAACATACATACATACATACATACATACATACATACATATATATATATAAAAAAAAAATATATTTTTTTTGTAGTGAACACTATTCAATTTAAAAGAAGTCCTTCTCTAAAGAAAAAAAAAAATCCCATTTAAGGACAAATGCACCAATTTTTTTTTTTTTTTATAGAATCTACTTTTATCTTTCAGAAAATGCAAAAATATACATACAGAGCAAAAAGTTTCTTAACACAGCTAAAAACCTCTAAAAATGCAGAAAAATAAATAAGTAAAACTCATCACACCTCCATCAACCTGCCAATTAGACAGCATGTGTAAGGTTGGTCAAGATCTGTTGAGTAATGCCAAGGCTTGAGGAAGTTGAGGTAGTTTGGTTTGGGCAATAGATTCTCCAGGCAGCGTCACATTGTCAGCGGGATAACTAGAGAGTTTGTTGAATATTGTTTAGAGGGGGAGATGTCCTCCGTGAGCCGAGTGGATGCCCCATCACTCCTCATTGCATTTATGGCAGATGTGAAGATCGCAAAACTAGGACTGGTGTCCAAATCTGAAACCAAAACGTGAAGACGACATCATTTTACTCTATGGAGATCCTGGAATCTGTCAGTCATCAGCCTTCATTTTTTTTATGCAGCTTTTTAGGTTGTTTACTCATTGTTACATTTCCAGAGTCTTTTACTTCATTCCCTGTGGAAACAGAAATTACAAGAAACTGAGAAAAAGCACAAAATATTTTACAAATTCTTTCCCCTCAAGAACAAAAATAAATAAATAGTCAACTCCCCAAAAAGAATGACCATTTTCATGAAAAAAAAAAAATTGTTCGCATGTTTACACTTGTGAATGGTTTTTGTTTTTTTTTTAAACATTTCAGGTATTTAAAAAGACACCTAGCATTTAATACTAACACGTCCATTCCTCATTTTCCACTAATATGTTTAATACTTTACAGTAGAAGCCAAAACAAAAACTACAGTATATTAGGGTGTCAATCCTTCACCCTTACCACTCTTGTAATTAGCTTTATTATACAATACCCTAGCCTTCTCCCTACTTTTTTTTTTTTTACTGCACTTCGTGTGATGTTTTGTTTGAGAAGAGTCTCAAAACAGGATGCCACAGGAAGCTGGGGCTGCAATCACTTCCCTGCAGTGTCTCATCACCCATCTAGGAACAGGACCTAATCAGGTCAGCGCTGAGGTAACATAATACAATATCTTGCATTACCGCCCTGGGAAGAAGTCCTGGATCTTGGGTGATGGACGCGAGTGCAGCACCAGCACTCCAGCTTCTTTCTTCCCTGCCATAGTGTCTGTAAAAGAAAATGTAATGGGGTGGATACAGAAGCAGTGCTGGATACCATTGCTACCCTCAATTGAATAGTCATATGGGGGCGGCACTGGTGTCACTCACTGTCCTCAGACGTCTTCTCTCACAGAAGAAGAGTGCTGTTGCTGCACTCACTTCTCCCACAGCATCTATCCCCATGGATTCAGAACATCTTCAGAGGGTGACTATGCAAAATATTGTACTTTTGCAGTGCTGTCTCTTCATGATGATGTCCTGTTCCAGAAGGGGCAATAGACGTTGCAGGGAGTGAGTGTAACCCCGGCCTCCTGGGAGGTTACGTTTGATACACTTTTAAAATTAAGCTTTTTGGTTCTGGACTGTTAGCAAACAATGATAGGGAGAGAACAGGAACGATCATTCCATCCATATACACATTCATGTTATTGTCCGCACATCACCCACTAACATGCTGCTGATAGCAATAATTACACGGTATAAACAATCCAGTCACCTGACAAACGAGCACTGTTCATCATTTTCCGGGCAATTCACTGTTTACAGCAGCGGATAATTAAATAATTAGTATTCCCAGGGCCGCCACCAGGAATTTCAGGGCCGCATACTGGCAAAAGTTGTGGGCCCCCTTGGGACTCCGCCCAGGCTCCACCCCAGCTCAGCCTTCACCCCTCAAATTTCGTACAGTCTCACTGTCACTCTTGCAAAAACATGTATGTCTGATATACATATATACACAGACCGAGACTGTATACACACAGACCGACTGTATACACACAGACACACTGTATACACACAGACACACTGTATACACACAGACACACTGTATACACACAGACACACTGTATACACACACACTGTATACACACACACTGTATACACACACAGACAGACTGACTGTATACAGACCTACTATATACACACAGACAGACTGTATACACACAGACAGACTGTATACACACAGACAGTATACACACAGACAGAGACTGTATACACAGACAGACTAAAGAAAGAGAAAGTTCAGCTCACCCGATTCACATGGAGACTGCAATGAGGGACAGGTGCACGGAAGGAAAGCCGGCCATGCTGCAGTATCCAAGTTAAAAAAGGAAACGTTTCCAGCATCCACGTCCGTTAGTATAAAAATATTCTTTTATTGGGTAAGCATTAAAAAAGTTAGAAAGTCAGATCCTGAGTATTAAAAATCCCTATGATATGGGATATAGAAGATGGAACGCGTTTGGAGCGTGCAACGCTCTTAATCCTTAATCCTTGGAAACCTTTCCTTTTTTGCCTTGGATACTACAGACAGACAGACTGTATATGTGGCGCCCCTGACCTGGTCAGGCACCACTGAGTACTGCACCCACGCTGGGTATGTGCAAACAGGTAATCCTGATGGCTGGAATAGGGTGTGGACACACAGACACATAGTGAACAGGTCTCACACACATCTTAGAGAGGACCCCTGGGCAGACCCAGGAGGGGGCGTGGCCTCCACATCTCAGCTAGTGGTGCGGTGGAGAAGCTGGTTGCTAGATTGCAGTGGCAGGCACAGAGGGGAGGCAGTAGTGAACCAGTCTGAAGTGAGGAAGCGCAGTGTGCAGTCGCAGAAGGAGGACGTGCGCGGTGTCACTAGTCAGACCCTGCACGTGTCGTGGCTGTCAGCGGGGAAGTTCCATTGCCACACAATCAGCCTGAAAAACACCTGAGGAAGGAGCAAGGTGATTGAATACGGGGACTCCTGGTAGACCAGGCCCGCACGGGGAAACAGGTCCCTAGAGCAGAAATCCATTGACTCGGTCTGCTAAACCTGCTGGTGAGGGTGCTGGATGTGCCTCACCAACCAACAGAGTCCGCAGCATCAGCAGCAACAAGGGGGCCCATGAGTGAGATAGGGCAAGAAGCCATCTTTACTTGGTCCTCGCTGCCAAACAGGCCATAAAGGGGAGAAAAGGCAGTTGCGACTTCCCTGGATGATTCCCGCAAAACTTCAAGTCAGGGGTCATCTCAAACAAGAAGGGCTAGGAAGGCGAGTTGACAGTCACCTCTGGACCAGCCTGAAGGATACCTGGTTCTCCCTCCAGTTTGTCTCAGCGTCGCCTGGGTTACCTCAAAGTGAACAACTGAACGTGAGTAAAAACCGTGAAAGACATTCTGGACTGTGTGTGAGTTCTTCTGCGACCTGTGATTCTACGCACTTACACTCGAGCCACTGGGGACAGCCTCACTCTCGGGAGGCCTCACCATCTAACTGCAAATACCATCAGCCCCAGACGCTCACTAAACTGCAGTGGCAGTTACCCCTCACCCTGACCGCAAAACCGAGAGTGGCGTCACGACTAGTAAAATCCAACCTACCTGTTGTCCTGCTGAAGGATCACTGTGGTGTCCCCGAACAGGATCAGCGCTCCTGGGGCGTCACATATACACAGACAGACAGACTGTATACAGACAGACTATATACACAGATATACAGACTGTATAGACAGACAGATAGTATACACAGACAGGCAGACTGTATATACAGACAGACTATATACACAGACAGTTTATACATACAGATAGTATACACAGAAAGACAGTATACACAGAAAGTATATACAGAGTATACATAGACAGACAGTATACACAGTTAGTATATATACAGACAGGTACATATTGCACACTATACATGACACACATACTGTATCTTATACATAACATACAGACAGCACATAATACATGATTCACATTATACTCACCTGCCCGTGATGCATTTCAGCGCCCTCCCGCGCATCTAGCCGAAGCAAGGCAGGTGCTGGGGTTGGTAGGCCCCCCCCCAGTCTGAGGTCAGCCCACTCCCGCCCCACCGTCTGAGATCAGCGGACCCCCCTGGCAAAGATCAGCCCCCCCTCCCCCTGGGCTGAGATAAGCGCCCCCCCCTAAGATCAGCGGCCCCCCCGGGCCAAGATCAGCGCCCCCATCCCCTGGGCTGAGATCAAGGGGCGGTACGGGGTGGGCCACCCCCACCCGGCGAGTGTCTTCAGCTCACAGCGCTTACCTGTCCCGCTGTCTGCCGTGTCCTCGCCACCTCTGCCACTGTTACTTGCAGGAGTGTAATGAGGTCGCAGAGTGATGACCTCACCACACTGCTGCAAGGCCCAGCGATGACTCGCCGGTGCCCTGCTCCAATGACCCTACCTCCACTCCATCACATGGCTAATTTGCATGCTCCGCCCCGTCGCATGCAAATTAGTCACGTAAGGAAGTGAAGCGACACCGCCGGGCCCCTCTGCTGCTGCTGTGACTGGGGCCTGGTGAAGAGGAGGGGCCCATCCTGCCGTGGGCTTAATAAAGCTAAGTAATTACCCCGGGCCTGTCCAGGCTCCCTCTCTTCACCAGGCCCCCTACACCAGGCACAGTAGTAATGCCCTGATGGCGGCCCTGAGTATTCCTATGAACAATGGCGTAACTAAAGTTTGATGTGCCCCGATGCAAAGTTTGGAGCTGGTATTGTCCACTACTTGGAAAGCCTTCAATGGACCAAAGAAGGCTCCACAATGTCCCCAGAATGGGCCTAACTTTCTAGTAAGGACAAAGTCACACTTGCGTGTGACTCGCATTGCATCACCCGGAATGGCTGGCCGCTCTACGGACAGAAGCGTGCAGCTGCATGCTCTTGTTCGGAGAAGGGCAGACCTTGCTGGGTAATGCTGCGCCAGCCACTCGGAAGCGTGACACCGGTTTTGTTGTTCCCAGACCCCACCCTTGTAAAAATGGCTGGAAGGGCTAACAAAAAAAATAAAAATAAAATAAACAAAAAAACAAGCACTGCACACAAGGCCTTACAGTATCCTAGATCTGCCACCTATTTTATTAGGAAGCTTCTCTAAGGATTTTTACTGTTCGGTCATCAATTAATAAACAAAGCACTAGTGTAAAAAGCAAAAATTCCATCGCAATAGTGGCTGTGGTAGATGGGAACTCAGAAGTCCAAGCTCAAGTCAGACCCTTTTGATGGGCATTAGAGAGTGCGCTGTGCACTTTTGATAGGGAATGTTTAAAGATAAAAAAAAAAAACAAAAACCTTGTACGGTTGTTTGGGGGTGGGGGCCAGACCGTAGCTAAGGGGCTGCTCGAGGCGCTCGGATCTGGGGCTTTACTGTGGCTCGAGTGGGAACCGGACTCGGGCTCGAGCAGCGGTCCGCCGCGCACAAGTGAAAAGGGGTTATTTACAAGGAATAGAGTCTTTGTCAGTGACGCCACCCGTGGGTGATGATAGATGGCACCGCTGCTGCCGGTATATGGGGTACCCGGGGCTGATGGATCCGGGCAGCAAGGTGGTATCCCCTCCATGGGTAGGGGAGGTGTAGTCCCGGGGCCCAGGGTATTGTGAGAGCTTGCAGGGAGCAGTCTTTAGGAGGCAGGAAGTAGAGCACTTACAGTTGGTAGTCGTGGTGCTGAAATGAGGCTGTATTGATGTGGAGGGTCAGTAAACACAGATGGAAGAAATACTCAGAGTCCAGTACTTAACCAGAAATTGCCAGTGTCCGTAGGCCTTTGGTGTGGGGGTGTTCGAATCCCACACCCGGTACAAGAAGCAAGGCCCTCTCTCTCCTGCACTCCAGCTGACAGTCACCTTTTCCTCCTCGGTTTCGGACGGGGGTGGGGGAGTCCTTTTTCTGCACAAGTCCGGGTTCCCGTGCACACTACCGGCGGGCCACTACCCTGCCCCGGTCCACCACGGGTTCCCCTGAGCCTACTCTCCACTTCAGCTCCTAGAACTCGGCTTTCACCCTTCTTCACTTCCCCAGCAGCCCAGGAGCTACAACCCCTGTCTGCTCTCCTCTCACTCCCTTCTCCGGCTGACCCTCAACTCCTCCCCTCCTGCTCTTTTCAGTTGCTACACTGGGGGAGGGTGCTGCTGCCTCACTGCACCGATGTGGGATCAGGTGGTACCAAGGAGGATTAATTCTTTCTGTGACTACTTGGTGTGCCATGGCGTCACACGGTCAATTGGGAATCTAAGGTTATATAGCTGCAATATTACAGCCATAAGCAAGACTACTATTTTATTTCCCCAAAAATAAGCTGTAGCAGGAATTTTCGGTCCTTTCAGGGTGAGGCTTAAATATAAGCCCTACCCAGAGATATAGACCTAGTTGCTGTTCAATAATGAAGTCTCCATGCAGCTAAAGAAGTTAAAGCTACTGCAGGACACTTCATTATAGAAAGCAGACACCCCCAAAAGAGAGAATACAGACCTCGGAATCAGACTGACCAGAACAAGATGCTGTGGAATCCGAGGACCTGTGGTGGAACACGCACACACATCCGGTGATACTGTACTGCTCAGGGGACCTGGGATGCAGTGGGACTGTGAGAACCTGCAGTGGAACATATCAACGAATTGGATCGCAGGGCGACCTGGGAGCAATGCAGATGTCAGGAGTCTCATAAGTAAGATTCTTGGGGGGTGGGGAATTGAGCCCCCATTCTTGAGCCCCAGTTGACCCTACACCACCAGCATATGTCAGTTGACTCATTAACCTGCTTACTGTATGGTCATAAAAACATGTTCATAGATAGGCCAAACACACCAATATGACAGAAGAGAGCAGCTTCCAGCTCTTTCTACTGTCCTTGTTCCCCACACCAAGGAAAGTTGAGTTAAGTGACATTTTACCAGTGCATGGGTTGGGTCCAGTGGTTAAAATATAGAACACCAAAGTGTAAAAATAGGACTCAATAGGTTAACACCCACCCCCCCCCCTCAAAAAAAAATAAAAAAAATAGCTCATCTTTGCATGCCGTTTATCATTTATAAATCTTGTGAAGGGTTGACAAGAGAAGATTGGTTGGGTAATGCCAAGCCTTCACATAGGTTGGCTTGGGCAATAGATTCTCCAGGAAGTGAAGAGTTGTGGTAGTAGTCAGTGAGGTAAGTAGAGAGTTCATTGAACAACTGTTCGAAGGACGAGCAGTCCTCCATTCGCTCAACGGATGCCCCATCACTCCTCACAGTATTGACGTCTGATGTTAAGTTGGAAAAACAAGGACTTGCTTCCAAAGCTGGAGAAGACATAATTTTGCTCTTTGGAGATGCCACCAGCCTCTCTGACCTCTGGGACTTCACGTTCCTTTTGTGATTCAGCGGATTAGAGGGTTTACTCCCATTGATGCACTTTTTCTCCTTTAGTTTAACGTTAACGTCATCATAAATCTTATCACCATTTGGATCAAACGTCCAGTAATTTTGTCTCCCTGTGGAAACAAGAAACTTTGTGAGAAAAAGCACAAATAAGTTCCCATAAATTGTTTTCCCCTCCCACACAAGTTTAAAAGAAAAAAATAAAATCCCTTCTTAAAATAATGAATATACTGTACTAATTTCTATGGAAAAACCAACTTGCTATTCACATATTCAGACTCCTGAGAATTTCAGCACTTTAAAAGACACCAAGTAGTTAGGGGCATTTTACATTGCATTCTAATCTCCGTTCAGAGGTTCTGTCGGAGCTTACGTCTGAACCCCCTGCAAAATGGGTTTCGGACGTATACACCGATGGGGTCATTGACTAAAGGTGCAGACAGATTCACAATGTGCTCTGTTGTGCACCATTTCCGGTAGTATATGCTTTCTGGACAGGAGCGGGTCAGCTGCATAGAAATAAATGCAGCTGAGAAGCTCCTATCCATAGAGTGTGCGGCCGCCCCGGGTGATGCCGGTGCGAGACTCGCCAAGTCATACGCAAGTGTGACTCTGGCCTTACTCCAATTTTATTATTTCTTTTCCCACTGCAATATGAGGAGTACAAAACTTAAAATGGAAGACCCCAAGAGGAAAGGGGGTGGTGTGGGAGGGGTTCATGGTCAATTCTTGCACAGGGGCCCTTTGCTCTCAGTGTCCGCCTCTGGAGGACTTGTTTTTTTTGTTTTTTTTTTGTTTTTTTAAATCAGTGAGTACACAGTGGTTAGAGGCCTATGGGGGTGCATTAAAAAGTATGGGGGCAGCAAAATAATACATGGAGGCCTATGTGGTGCATTAAATGGTATGAGGGCTGCATAATATAATATGAAGGACTATGGGGCTGCATTATTATCCATGGAGGCCTACGAAGTGCATTAAAGGGTATGGAAGCTGCATACTATAATATGAAGGACTATAGGGCTGCATTTTAAAGCATGGAGGACTAAGGGGATGTATTACAATACATGGAGGTCTATGGAGTGCATTAAAATGGTATGTGGGCTGCATAGAACAAATATGAAGGACTAAACTGACTGCATTATAATATATGCAGAACGGTGGGATAAATTGTCATACATGTAGGACTATGAGTCTAGTATAATATGTGGAGGACTATGGGGGTGCATTATAAAAGATGCAGGACTATGGGGGTGCTGCATTATAATACATGGAGGACTATAGGGGTGCAGTCTATTATATGAAGGGTTATGTGGGACCCATTATACTATATGGAATGCTATATACGAGGGGGAACAAATATAAAAGCATGGGATGGGAAAATTTTGTGTTGAGGGAAAGAGGCTCTTTCCCGCAGGCACCTGCTTTCCCATGCTCTGCTATCATGGGAATGCTGGGTGCTGAGGACAAAATGGCTATCGGAAAATAGTAAACCTGGGTGCTCATAGAAAGAGATTTCAGATCATGGGAAACTTTAGTGCTGAGGGAAAGAGCCAAGTGTCAGCCACACTATCCCAACCCTGAGTGTCAGCGTCATTATCTTGTACCCAGAGTGTCGGTATACGATTGGGTGGAGCCCAGGTCAAAACTTTGCAGTGTGGCCCATCAAACTCTAGTTACACCACTGCCGAAACCCATTTTGCAGGGGGTTCGGACAGAAGCCCCGACGGGACCACTGAACGGAGATCAGAACGCAGTCTGAATAGGGCCTTAGGGTGGGTGCACACGATCAGTGCTAACATTTCGGACACAGCGTATATTCGCTCTGTCTGTTCAAATCACTGCATTGTACAGGACATGGGATTTATAGAAATTTCATGGCCACTGTGCTAGTTTTTCTTGCGGTTTAAGCTGCAGCATATCAAATTTATGTTGTGGAGATGAAAATGTTCTCCGCAGAGAGAAGACAGCGAAAGTCCACAGCAGCCCAAACCCTGATCATTGGCACAAGCAGCTGTGGTCTCCTGCGGAGAAAACTCATATCCAGGCCGACACTGCTTCCAGGATGCTGTTTACCTGTATTGTGTGCACCCACCCTTAAAGAAGGGATAGGGAGAATGATCAATGAGTGGCAGAGGCTCCTACAAAAGCTAGTGAGTTGCCCTTCAATGGAAGTCTACAAAAAGAGGCTAGTCAGACATCTGTGTGGGATGATTTCATGAATCCTGTTGTGAGCATGGGGTTGGACTAGATGACCCAGGTGGTCCCTTCCAATTGTACGATTTTAGTGACTTCAACTAGAAATGCACTATATGCTTTACAATAAAAGTCAATAGGAAAAGAGCACAAAAAAAATGCCCCAGGAGTTTTTAGTATTTTTTAGCCACATTAACCAATAAGTTTTTTCTAAATTGCTCAATGTACTTTTCTTTTAAAAATTTTTTAGAAATCTATTTCATTGTCAGTACATACTCCAAAATACATTTTATATATATATATATATATATATATATATATATATATATATATATATATTAGATGCTGGGGCTTCTAAAGGATCACTCACCTGTTCTGCAGCCGTTCGTGGCCACCTTTTTGAAACAGTGACGGCTGTTCAGTTTGCTTCGGACGGCTTTCTTCCAGTTAGTCTTGCTCTTCTTATAGAAAGGGAAGTTGTTGGCCAAATAGCAATAGATCTGGCGTAAGGTGACTTTCTTCTCCGGTGCGCTCAGAAGAGCCATGGCTATTAAAACTGAGAGACAGTAAGGTGGTTTCTCTACTTTGATCGGGTCATCATGGTTTACTTGAGTCAAGCAGGGCGTCTCTGGGACAATGGATTCAGCAGAAGGAGTCAAGACTTGGGCTTGGTTGTTGTCAAGGTCACTTGGCAAGTTTCTAGGGCTCTTCCCAGGGAAGTTTGATGAAGTGTTATTGGTAAAGTCATCATCAAGCCACCAAAATGGGTCATCATGCTCCCCTTGAGAGTCGGTTACATCATACACTGATGACGTACTCAGAGGCTGGTTCTGCTGATGTAGATCAAAGTGGTCTCCAGAGAAGACCTCAATGTCCTCTAAATCCTGCAGATAGGAGTATCCCAGCTGGGAACTGAATGCATGCTGCCCAAAGGCATCCATGCTAACTGCTAAATGATGCTTGTTTAGGAGAGGGAACAGAACTTCTGCTAATGAGTTCTAAGTTGCATTGAAGTAATGACCTTCTGCACAACATGCAGGCAATTTCCAATCAAGCCCCAAAGTATTGTAATGAGCCGGTGCTGCACGAGCCCTCCCCTTAGGGCTGTTACACATTTGCGCTATTTTAACGGATTCGGGCTCCGTTACAAATACAGTACAGATCATTTATTTACAGTGGAAGCGCGACATCATGTGGACACAAGCGGGTACTGCATGACACACACACGCGCCATAGTAACGCGCTTCCAATGTAAATAAATGAACTGTACTACATTAGTGACGGATTCTGTTTGCGTCAAAACAACGCAAGTGTGAAACTAGCCTTAGCAGGACACATCTCTGGTATTCAGCATGTATAAGGCTATGTGTGCACGTTGCGTTCAGTAACTTGCAGAAATGAACGCATCCTCTGGCAGAATTTGTCATTGTCAAATTTGGTTTTGACCACATAAACACAGGAAATACGTATGCGTTTTTATAGCGTTTTTGCCACGTTTTGTCTGCGTTTCACATGCATTTTCAGTGCTTAAATTGAGATGCGTTTTCAATACAAAATACACAACTAAATAAAGTTTGAACATTCAAACAGTAGGAAAAAAATTGAAAAGAAAATATTTAAATCATACACTATAATGATAATTTACCAAAAATGATTAATGAGATTTAATAATTATGTTCAAAATAAAGTAAAAGTATTGTTTGGCTCATTTTTTAAAGTCGGAATGGATGTGAGGGCAAATGGAAACCTCTTGACCTCACTACAATGCCAAAAACGCATGCTTTGATTTTGACAAAAAAGGATGCATTTAGCATCAAAAAAAGCATGTAAAACGCTACTAATTTCTTTTAGGATGCGTTTTGATAATTCTCATTGACTTCAATGTTACCAAAACGCTGCCAAAACACTCAAAACAATTGACATGTTGCTTCTTCAAACGCAAAGATTTTGACAAATTTTTGTCACAAAAAACGCAGCGTTTTTGGATGCATAGTGCGCACACAATATGCCTATTTTTTATAGACTTTGCTTGGAAATCAAAACGCATGCATTTTTGCATTAAAACGCTGCAGTTCTAAATGCTGCGGAAAAGCATGAAAAAACGCAACATGCGCATATAGCCTAAGGATCTTATTTCCATACAGTAGAGACAGCTCATCCTAACCTGCAGATTTAATCTTACCATTGAAATGATAGGGTAAAATCTACACCAGAAAAGGTGCATTTCTATAATAAAAATTGAGATGCTGCAGATTTATTAAAAAAAAAAAAAATACAAAAAGAAACAAACCAGAAAACAAATAAAGCCAATTTCTGCACAAAGATAAGACAGCGTGCGGATGAAATTAGGTAAACATGTATCCACTTTGCTGGTACTGTAAAATACTGCGTTTATAAAACCTGCACTAAATACTAGAAAGTGTGCACTGGAATGGCCCTGTTAGGCTATGTGCCCACGCTGCGCAAAATGAGCGGATTTTGCCGCGGATTTCTCGCGGAAATGCCGCGGATTTTTCAGAAATCTGCAGCACAGCTACTCCCCAGTCATTTCTATGGCATTTGGGAAATGCTGTGCCCACGCTGCGGATTTTTCCAAATCATGCAGATTTCCCTGCAGCATGTCAATTATTGTTGCGGATTTACCTGCAGATTTTGCCTATTTAATTGAATGTAAAAAAAAAACGCGAAATCCGCGTCAAATCCGCACAAAATCAGCACCTATGAAAAGGTGTGGATTCCGCTGCAGAAAAATCCTCAGATACAGAGTCCCGTGGGCACATAGCCTTAGGCCCCCTTCACACGTCAGTGATTCTGGTACATATGGTACTGTTTTTATCCGTACCAGAATCACGGACATACGCAGACACATTAAAATCAATGGGTCTGCGCACACATCAGTGATTTTTCACTGACCGTGTTTCCCTGCGGCGTACTAGTGTGTCTATGTGCTCTGCACTGAGACAAGTCCGTTTGTGGTGTGATCCGTGAAACACTTACCAGAAAAATCACGTTCATTTAAAATAAAAAGTTTTTTAAACTCGCCCATCTCCAGTGATGCTGTCTGCAACCGCTGCTGTCTCCTGTTTCCAGGCCGGCTAATTATGGTCATGAGTATGCACTGCACAGCCGTCCCGGAAGTAGCTGCAGAGGGGAAACAGTCGCGGCCGGACATAGCATCACAAACAGCAGCGCCGTGGACAGGTGTGCATAAGTGCCTGATCTCCGTGTATTATCACGGATAGCACCTGGAGATCACATGTGTGCCAAAATCACGGCACATGGAGGGACATATGTACCTTTAACACATCAGTGAAATACGTGTGTGTGTGTGCCTTAATGTCTTTGTCTTTGTCTTTCTGGAGTAAACTGTCATTTAGCTTATCACTGTTCCCTAAGGCCTCGTTCAGACATCAGTGATTTTTTTTTTTTTTATTAAATGTAAGCTGTGGGCCAATTTTCATCTGTGTTTTCGATCCGTACTTCATCAGTCCTTGGACAATTTTGATCATCACTGATTTTCTCTTTTAAAAAAAAATTGAAAATCTTCTTTTACTGATTACAAAGTTAAAAATAAATGGCAAAACGCAGGTCAAAAAAGCAGAAAGAATTGCCATGC
The DNA here is from genome assembly GCF_048569485.1 of Anomaloglossus baeobatrachus. Lineage (NCBI taxonomy): Eukaryota > Metazoa > Chordata > Amphibia > Anura > Aromobatidae > Anomaloglossus > Anomaloglossus baeobatrachus. The sequence continues at coordinate 43,549,845 of NC_134357.1, read as the reverse complement.
TACTTTTTTCTGTACCCAAAACTGCAAGGAAAAAAAGCAACGTGTGTACAACCTTTCTGAATTCTCATAGCCTTTGCTGGGGAAGGAAAGACATGCAGTTTTTGGCAACAAACTGCACCAAAAAAAGCAGCAAAAAAAGCAGTATGCGCACAGGGCCTAAGTGAATGGGCAATGAACGCATTGCCTGTCTGTGTGAACGGATAGCACATGCCCCTTAACGTTCGCCTATGTGTTGGGACACACAGGCTATTTTTCATCTAGACCTCAAGTCTGTGTTCACATTCACATGTTATTTTTAATCACCCATAAGAAAAACCAACCAAGTTTCTTCAGTGATTTTGGTGAGAAATTCATCAGTTTTTCTTTTCTGTCGAAGAAAAAAACTTTTTTCCACTTTCTCCTATCGATCAGATTTCATCCGAGTGCTGTCCGATTAATCTGATGGAGCCATTGACTTGCACTGACAATTTTGATCTGACATTTGGATCAATATCGGACATGTATACATATTTTGTGTGGACCACTCAGTTTGTGAAAAATCATGCACATATGAACAGCCTAATAACACTTGTACCTGTAATAGTGAATGGGTAAGTTCACAAGTCCACGATTTTTCATGAACCAAGCTCTGTCCATGCAAAAGTTTGGAGACATAACTGATATTTATCGGGGTGTCAGGTCAAATTTGGCAATGCAAGTCAATAAGTCCGTTGGAAAAGAAAAATCAAAGAGCATTTGATGCCATCGGACTGTTAGTACATGGTGTAGAATCTTTTCTTTTTCCATGTATGTGAAAAACTCATGCAATCTGGACTAAAATCATTACCGAAATTTGGTCAGTTTTTCTCATACGTGAAGAAACTGATATGAATAAGCACTTCAGGGGTTAACCCTAGTGGGAACATTGCATGGGCAGACTTACTGCCGAGAACATATCTTCACCTGAAATGTATTGTGGTGCAGGGGAAGGGGGACATTATAGTACATTATACCAGGAAGGGGATTAGGATGGATCGACATTATACCAGGATGGGGACCAGGTTGGGTCCACATTTTACCAGGACGGGGCACATTACACCAGGAAGAGAACCATGATGGGGCACATTATACCAGGATGGGGACCAAGATGAGGCACATTATTCCAGGATGGGAATCAGGATGGAACAACATTATACCAGGATGGGGACCATAATGAGGAACATACCAGGAAGGGGGCTAGGATGAGGCACATTATACCAGGATGGGGCCCAGGATGAGGCACATTATACCAGAATGGGGACCAGTATGAGATCCACATTTTGCCAGAATGGGGCACATTACACCAGGAAGAGGACCAGGATGGGGGACATTTTACTAAGAAAAAGCCCAGACTGGGTGACATCCCAAACTGGGAGCCTTTATAGCAGGGTGAGGGACATTATACCAAGAAGGATCCCAGTTTAGGAGACATTAGCACAGGAAGGGGCCCAGTATGGGGTACATTATTACTGGAAAGGGCCCAGGATGTTGGACATTATACCAGGAACGAGCCATACAGTGCCTTGCAAAATTATTCACCCCCCTTGGCCTTTTACCTATTTTGTTACATTACAACCTGTGGAAAAATATTTCTGTAATCTGATGTGTGTGATGCATCAGCATTTAATAGTCTAATGCGGGCTTTACACGAGACGAGCTATCATGCGATGCATCGTCGGGGTCACGGTTTTCGTGACGCACATCCGGCATCATTCACGACGTCGTCTCGTGTGACACATCCAAGCGACGCAGAATCGCTCACAAGTCATGTACTCGTCGCTCAGTTTTAAAAAATTGTTTATTTAACATGGCGCCAGTTGTTCATCGTACCCGAGGTAGCACACATTGCTCTGTGTGACACCCCGGGGACGATGATCACAGCTTACCTGCGTCCTGCGTCACCCGCCGGCTATGCGGAAGGAAGGAGGTGGGCGGGATGTTTACGTCCCGCTCATCTCTGCCCCTCCACTTCTATTGGCCGGCGGCTGTGTGACGTCGCTGTGACACCGAACGTCCCTCCCCCTTCAGGAAGAGGATGTTCGCCGCCCACAGCCAGGTCACTCAGCGGGTAAGTACGTTTGACGGCGGTTTAACAACTTTGTGAGACACGGGCAGCGATTTGCCCGTGACGCACAAACGACGGGGGCGAGTACGATCGCTTGTGCAATCGCACGATAGATCGTAATGTGTAAAGCCTGCATAAGTTGGAGAAGAGCCATTTTTGCTCATTTATCGGTTGATAGCTGACAGTTTTAAGTCAGTGGATAATCAGAAAATGTATAAACACAATCTATACTGTTAGAGTGAACTCTTAACCAGAGATCATTAGTTGCCTACTGTCTTGCCTAATTGGTGTGGATCAAGTGCATGTGTAAAGAAATCACACCAGACACAGTCGGATGTGAAATCTCTCCTTGATCACAGTAAAGATGGCACCGAACAGAAGCCTGCGGCCTCTGATATAGGCTAGGGTCGTTCACAAGTTCGGATATGCCCATTTAGTGGGACAGTTCATTGACTAGCCAATGGGGAGATGTGTTGCTGTTGATGGGCGGATCTGACTTCAGTGCATGAATCCATTGTGTCATCTGATCTGTGGGTTGGTCTTCTAGCTTGGCCAGTGGGTCTTTTCCTTAAATAGTGGTCTTCTTGCCTGGAATACAAGGAATATCCAGATGTAAGGTGTGGAAAACAGGAAATGGCAGCCATCTTTATATCTGTGTCATGTATATGATCTGAGAAGTGAATTATGTAAGGCAAATCGAAATATTTCCCACAATCCCTTGTCAAGAGGTTAATTAAGTATTTCATTCAATGGCTCTCCTCAACAATACTATATACACAATGCCTGCATATTATACATACACACAAACTATTCACACAATAGCTAGACAATCTGTGTTATATATACGGTAATATCCAAATTATAAAAAAATGTAGTGGCACTCACTCTTGGTTAAAAATTTGTCAAGAAGATGAGTCAGTAAGATGCGAAACTACCTTAGCCAGTATTGTTTTTGTATGGTCTATTTTCCCTGGGGATGTTCCATACTTTGTGTATGAAAGATTAATAAAGATGAACATTTTTAATCATTGGTGAGTGCCACTGGATTTTTTTTCTACTTGGAGTCTATATTTATTTCTTTTTGTATTGGGTCGTGAAGCACCACCATCAACCATCAATGTTTTCTATGTCCCTGTGTGGCGTGCATTGTGAAATTACTTTTGCATTATTAGTAAAAAATGTGTTCCAGCCATTATATATTGCATACAATCTTTTACATAAATTAATTTTAAATGTTAAAAAAAAAACAAAAACCATACCATGCAATATACACATTTTTATACATGAAACCAGACAATGGACGCAGAATCTGCACCTACCTAAGGCTTTTTGGCTGAGGAGGAGACCAGTCATACAAGACATTTTGCACTTTCCTCGTGATTTGACAAGATTCATAACCAAAATGATCTTATTTTGCAGCGAACAATGTAAATTTTTAATTTAAGAAATGCTCATGATACATATTTGATGTGGATTTTCTGGTAATGCAGTACCAACTAAATTGAGGGGAGTATGTCATCAAAAATAAAAATTATATATCCTTAATTGAAAAAATATGAAATATTAATGTTTAAATTAAAAATATATATTTTACATATAATGGTTCTAATTATAAATATGTAAAAAGTTTTGATCTTTTTCAACTTTAAGGTTCATTTTATCATGCTGCACATTTTTCATTCTGGATAAAAAAAAAAAAAAGTCCTTCCATTTCTACCAAAGTGGATAAGTTTTAGGAAAATTTCGTGCCCATTGGGTTTGTTTGTTGTTTTTTTTCTCTGACCATTGGTGCGAGTTTGAAGTCTGCTATTTTTCAGTGATTAGTGTTTTGGATAGTGATATATATATATATATAATCTATTATATATATATTATATTATATTATATAATATATATATTTTTATATTATTTTATAAAAAAAAAAAAAAAGCCATAGAGATCCAAAAGTAGTCCACCAAATCAAATGTAGTCCACAAATGAGGATCTGAGAGACAAAGAAATAAAAACAAAAAAAGGCATTGTCCCTTGTTCACCAATAAAAAAAAAAAAAATAAATAAATTTATTAAAAATCTCCACAGCTCCAACGTAGTCCATGGTGTTAGCACAACCATAGAGCCTCATTCTGAGAACGAAGCGTCATAGGTCGTTCTAGGTCAGGCTGCGCTCTGCGTGGTCACCAGGAATCGCAGAGCAAAAATAGCAGCCGCCCCTAGAGTGGCGCATCCATTAGATACCGTACACCAATTCTGGAACTTTGCCTGACCCTTCCCAATTGCGGAAGGAGTAAACTTACCCATTCTCTGCTTTACATGTGCAGCTTATCAAAACAAGGAGAGCCTCCACATTATCATTTTTATATTTAGATATCTCGAAAGATTGCTTTGTAACACTTTATTTTATTTTAGTTAGCCATTAAAAGGTATCACAAGATTATAATTTTGTTCCTCTCACTGAGAACATTCAATAATTTAGTTCACAGCAGGGTACAGCCATCTTGCCGGTGTCAAAAAAAGATCAACAAACTTTATTAGCATGTGAACAGCACCCAAACTCAGACTTCTATAAAATAGTCAGTGTTCAAGCCCATATGTCTGGCACAAACCCCGCACTAAACAGTTTGGGTGTGCTCATATCTATTTACAATGGTGGATGAACACATTGGCAGTTGGACCACAATTTGCAGATTTGACTGACTGAAGAATTCACCATCTTGGCTCTTGCAAGTTTGATCTATCCAGCACCAGGAGCATATTCACCAACATGGGCTTATTCAATGGACCAATTAGGACCATTGCTTTTACTCTCCTTTTCGCTATAATATATCTTATTTTTGGTAAAAATATAAAGAGTAAAATCTGTTTATCCTCCATATATAAAATTAAAAAAAAACAAAACATTTTTACAACACTCTAGAAAAAGAAAACGAAATATTAAAATACCCTACAATATACAAGTCAATATCCTTGCAGACCATGAGTGCAAAGCGCTGGTAAGTTGTCCATGTCTGGGCATTTGCTCACAGAATGTCCTGCTTTGAGAAAAGCCTTGTATGTTCACTGGAAAACTTTATTATTTTTTGGGGAAGCCATATTACAGCAGTCTGCATGACTACTACATAATGTGAGCCCCCATTCAAGAAACTGCTTGTCAGAATGTCATCATCAGTTGACCCAACAGGACAAGCTTATTTAGATGGACCATTAACCGCATGCATCAAACATGTTTGCAGAGGGACCAACCACTCCCCAATGTAATGCCTAAAGGTGTTATTTCCAGGACTGTTATCCCTGCTAAGGGAAATTGAGGCAAGTGATAATTTACTAGACTATGGGTCTGGTCCATTGATTAAGTATCGAAGACAAAAAAGGAAAAAAATAAAGTTCTCGTCACACTTCTTTGTTTTCTGGCTAGAGATTATTTGGTTTGCATCTAGAGGGTAGATAAGTACCAAGGCTCCTCCAATAGGTCGGGAAATTCCAAGGCTTGGGGTCGGTTGTCCTGTGCAATGGTTTCTCTAGGCATCAAGAAGTAATGGCTATTGTCGGTGGGGTAAGCAGAGAGTTCAGCACAATATCGTTTGTAGGACGAGAAGTCCTTAATGAGCTGAGTAGATGCCCAAATACTCCTCATTGCACTTATGGCAGATGTAAAGTTGGCAAAACAAGGACTGAAGTCCAAAGCTGGAGAAAATGTCCTTTCACCATCTGTAGATCTCACAGGGTTATCAGACTGGAGAGACTTCATATTACTTTTGTGATCCAGCTTTTCATATGGTTTATTCTTACTTTTGTACTTTTTCCACTTCAAATTGGAAATGTCGAGAATCCAGCAATTCCCTTTCCCTGTGGAAACAAAAGGACAGAATTCACTTGTGAGAAAAGCCACAATTTCGGTCTGCAACCGGAAGGATCAAAGCTACAAACAACAACAAGGCTATGTTCACACAGGGCTATTTTGGCAAGTTTTTGTTGTGTTTTTTAGCTGCAGATTTGCCTTAGTTTTATGCAAATCCATGCTAATAAAACGCTGCTTTTTACAGTCCCAGCAAAGTCTGAGATTTCTGAACGCACACACACACACACGCACGCTTTTTTTCCTGACTTATTTGTCAAATACCTGCATTTTTGGTCAGGTTTTTTTTAAAGAGTGAGCATGTAAATTCTTTGTTGCAGATTTGGTGTCTTATTTCATTGATACAACCCATTTTGTAAACAAAAAAACAAATCCACACCAAATCTGCAGCAAAAATGGCCCTAAAAAAAAAGAAAAAACACACACACACACACACACACACACACACACACACACACACACACACACACACACACACACACACACACACACACACACACACACACACACACACACACACACACACACACACACACACACACACTCACACACACACTCACACGAAAAATGCACCCTGTGTGAACATAGCCTTAAAAGGGAACCTGTCACCATTTTTTTTGGCCTATAAGCTGCGGCCACCACCACCGGTCTCTTATATACAAAATGTATATAAAAGCCCAGGCCGCTGTGAAAACAAAAACACTTTATAATACTTACCCAACGGTCTCGCGGTGGGCCATATGGGCATCTCCATTGTTGTCTGGTGCCGCCTCTTTTGGCCATCTTTGTTCTCCTTCTCTAGCCGCGGTGCATGATGCGTCCGACGTCATCCACACTCGCCGGCATTCAGGTCCTGAGCAGGCAAAGATCAAAGTATTGTAGTGCGCCTGCGCAGGACCAGCGAGTGTGTATGACATAGACGCGTCATGCACACAGGCTTCAGAAAGAGGACGAAGATGGCCGAAAGAGGAGGCGCCGGCACCGGAGAACGGAGACGCCCATATAGCCAACCGCGCAACCATTAGGTAGTTATTATAAAGTGTTGATGCTCTCACAGCAGCCTGGGCTCTTATATACAGCATGTTAGAATGCTGTATATAAGAGCCCGGTGGTGGTGGCCGTAGCTTATACGCCAAAAAGTGGTGACAAGTTCCCTTTAAAAAGGTATTTATGAGCCTGTTAAAGATAAGCTTACAGGAGTAGAGCAGATAGGAGAAGTATATTAGGAAAGTGTAAAGGTGGTGTCACACACAATGACGCAGCAGCGATCACAATGACGACCTGACCTTATCAGGATCGCTGCTGCGTCGTTACATGGTTGCTGATGAGCTATCAGGCAGATCTCACCAGCGACCAGCCCCCAGCGATGCGTGGAAGTGATGCTGCGCTTGGTAACTAAAGTAAATATCGGGTAACCAAGCGCTTGGTTACCCGATATTTACCAGCGCACACCGCTTAGCGCTGGCTCCCTGCACTCCTAGCCAGAGTACATATCTGGTTAATAAGCAAACTGCTTTGCTTATTTTCTCGATCTGTACTCCAGCTACGTGTGCAAGGAGCCGGCACCGGCAGTCTGAGAGCGGTGGACGCTAGTAACTAAGGTAAATATTGGGTAACCAGCAAAGCACTTCGCTTGGTTACCCGATGTTTACCTTGGTTACAGCTTACCGCAGGCTGCCAGAAGCCGGCTCCCTGCTCCCTTCAGTTCGTCGCTCTCTTGCTGTCACACACAGCGATGTGTGCTTCACAGCGGGAGACCAACGTCCAAAAAAAAAAAAAAAAGAAGCACCTCACAGCAGGGGCCAGGTCGTTGCTGGATGTCACACACACCGCGACAGCGACGGGACGTCGCTGCTACGTCACAGAATATGGTGACTTAGCAGCGACGTCGTTGTCGCTGTGTGTGACACCACCTTTAGGCCATCTACTCTACTCCTGTAAGCTTATCTTTAACAGGCTAGTTAATACCTTAAGGCTAGGTTCACATAGGGCTTTTTTGGCAAGTTTTTTTCCATGACCAATGCCTGATCTTGTGGCAGGAAGTTTCCTTTGAATCATCTGCGTTTTTTTTTTTCTACAAAATGGGTTGTTAAAAAAAAAAATAAAAATCTGCAGGTGTCTGTGTACATGCGTGCATGAGATTTCAGAAAATCGCAGACTTTGCTGGGACTGTAAAAAGCGGTTTTATTAGCATAGATTTGCATAAAGCCAAGGCAAATCTGCAGCAAAAAAAAATTCTTTTCACTCCATTAAGCAATTAAAAATCAGTAATGTTTTTGCGGCAGGAATAGCAAATATATATGCACACATTTTTGCTATTCCTGCCGTAAAAACATTACTGATTTTTATTTGCTTAATGGAATTTAAAAAAAAAAAAAAAAAAAAAAAAGAAGTTATAGGAAAAAGGCTATTCCATTTTGCATATGAGTGCACAATTAAATTGACAGATTTGTATTATATGTACTAGACAAAGTATAATTGCTGAAGAATTTTGCAACTGATGAGCAAGACAGAGACCATCTGGATAGTGAAAGCCACACTCCAGCAGTATCAATGTATACCCACTCAAAATACATATGATATATGCTGTAGCCCCCAGAGATCCACTCACATGGGTTGCAGTCATCCCTTGCCACGTTCTTGAAGCAATCCATGAGGTGTAACTTCTTTTTGAACTTTTGCCTCAATTGGACCTCATAACGCCTATAAAAAGGGAAATTGTCCACCACATATTTACAGATCTGATGTAAGGTCAGCTTCTTCTTAGTTGCATTCTGAAAGGCCATGATTATTAAATCAACGTATGAGTAAGGTGGTCTCCCTGGCTTAATTATCTCATTTTGCTTCAGAGGAGTCAACTCTGGCTCTCCATGCTGAACTGAAAGATCCAGGACTTGCTCTTGGCTATCGGAATAATCACTTGGAAAATATCTAGAGCCATTCCCAGTGAGGTTTAAAGGACCAGTGTCTGAGCCAACAGCCTGCCAATATGGGTCAGGAGAGTCCTGCAGCTTCTGCTGATGTGGAGTAAAGTACTCTACGGAGTAGACCTCTTTATCCATGAAATCCTGTGTATAGGAGCATCCCAACTGGGAACTGGACGCTTGCTGCCCAAAGGAATCCATACTAATGCCCAAGTAGTGCTGATTTAGAAGAAGAAACAAGACTCGTCCTCAGCCTCCTAATGAGCTCCAAGATGGAAAGTTGCATTGAAGTAATAACCTTCCGCACAACTTGCAGGCAATTTCCAATCAAGCCCCACAGTAGCTGAAAGTTATAGTAATGAGCCGGTGCCGCCCCAGCCTTCCCCGGTATCCACCACCTGTAAGGCTAGTTTCACACTTGCGCTATTTTGACGCAAACGGAATCCGTCACTAAGGCCGGTTTCACACATCCGGCTTTTCGCCGGTTTGCCGGATCCGGCGCTCTCCCGTACAGACAATACAGTACAGTGACAGCGCTGTAACTTCCGGGTCACATGCGCCGGTCACATGACAGCATGTGACTGGCGCTTGTTGCGCTTTCACTGTACTGTAGTCACTGTATGGGAGAGCGCCGGATCCGGCAAACCGGCGAAAAGCCGGATGTGTGAAACCGGCCTAATGTAGTACAGTTCATTTATTTACATTGGAAGTGCGTTACTATGGCGTGTGTGTGTGTCATGCAGTACCCGCTTGTGTCCACATGATGTCGCGCTTCCACTGTAAATAAATGAACTGTACTACATTAGTGACGGATTCCGTTTGCGTCAAAATAGCGCAAGTGTGAGTGAGCCCTTGGGCTAGTTTCACATATCCGGCTTTTCGCCAGTTTGGCGGATGCGGCGTATGCCAGTATAGTATGATACAGTACAGTGGAAGTGTCGCAGCTTCCGGGTCACTTGCTCCGGTCACATGACACCATGTGACCGGCGCTTTTTGCGCTGCCAATGTACTGTATACACTGTACTGGCGTGCGCTGCATCTGCCAAACTGGCGAAAAGCCAGATGTGTGGAACCGGCCTAAGGCTGCTTTCACACTTGCATTGAACATCATCCATTGCTATCCGCCGCCTTGGGAAATTACGGTAACCATTGCAGGAAACCGTTTTATTCCTCATAGACTTCTATTAGCTATGGATAGCAATGGATGCCCTTACGTTGCATCCATCAGCCGACGCTGTGTTGCATCCACCTGACGGATAGAATGCTGCATGTAGCGTTTTTCTGTGCTTGGCGGAATGTAAAAAAAACGGAACCTGCAGGATTCCGTCAGCGTCCGTTTTTATAATGGATGCCTATGGTGGCGGATTCCGTTAGAATCCGTCATTTGACGGATTCCGTTAACGCAACCGTCTTTACACAGCTGTGCATGCCCAGATGTGTAAAGTCAAGAAAAAAAAAACTATAACGGATTGCGTTATTTTGTACGATCCGTTGCATCCGTTGTGCCACTATATGCAACGCATACGTTGCATCCGTCACACAACGCAATGCTACGGATTCCGTTCAACGCAAGTGTGAAAGAAGCCTAAGGCCCGTTTCACACATCCGGTATTTCACCGGATTGCCGGATCCGGCACACTCCAGTACAGTGTTAATACTGTACAATGGAATCGCGGCAAGCTCCGGTCACATGCTCCGGTCACGTGACAGCATGTGACCAGAGCTTGCCGCGATGCCATTGTACTGTATTGCACTGTACTGGAGTGTGCCGGAGACGGGGATCTGGCGATCCGGCAAAATGCCAGATGTGTGAAACAGCCCTAAGGATCTTATTTCCATGCAGTCCATATAGCTCTGAAAACTTGATATACCAAAAAGAGACAAAAACCGCAGTGTCAAAAACACAATAAAAAGTGTGTAGCCTAATTTAAGTAATAAGTGCAGAAATTCTGTAACATCAAAGACTCACCAAAACCTTATAGTGGGATCATAGCCTTAGGCTATGTGCGCACAGTATGTTTTTCGCGGCATGTGTACGCGGTTTTCGGGTGCGTTTTTGGTCAGAAAATTGCATGACTTTGCTTCCCCAGCAAAGTGTATGGCTATGTCCGCACTTTGCGTCATCCTATTTGCAGTTGAAAACGCATCCTCTGGCAGTAATTGATTTTGCCAAAGTTGCTTTTGACCACAAAATAGCGCTAAAAACGCATGCGTATTTACCGCGTTTTAGCCGCGTTTTTTGCACTTTTTACCTGCTTTTCCATTGCGTTTTGAAAGATGCTTTTTGAACATAAAGACACTGCTAAATAAAGTTTAAACAGTCAAACACAATGAAAAAAGGGGGAAAAAAGGAACACATAAATATTTAAATGATAAAGAAAATAGTTATATTTCATAGAATTATAGCGGTTTTATACTATTTAGCGGTAAAATAGCATTAAATTTATATTTTTCATTAATATAATTGTCGGACTATGTGTGTGTGTGTGTAAAGGGACATATTATTCCATTATTTTGAAGTCAGAAAAGCATGCGTTTTTGTATTGCAAAACACATCGTTTCTGCACCTAAAAAGCATGTTAAACGCTAGAATTTTGATATTTCTTGCTTTTTGCTACTTCTCATTGACTTCAATATTAGCAAAACGCAGCCCAAATGGCAAAAACAATTGACATGCTGCTTCTTTGAACGCATGGTTTTTGCCACAAAATATGCAAATTAAAGCAGCGTTTAGAAACTCAAAGTGCGGACTAGAAATCCCCATTTTCCATAGACTTTGATGGAAAATCAAAAAGCATGCATTTTGGCATGAAAACGCTGCAGTTCAAAACGGACCTAAAAAGCACCTGAAACGCAGGTGGAAACACAAAGTGCGGACACAGCCTATAAGTTTTGATTTTTGCTGTCTGCACAGTGCTTTTTTTTAGCTGCGTTTTTGAGGTGAAAAAAAAAGCAACATGTCAATTATTTTCTGTATTTTTCTGCGTTTTTCCACCCATGCAATGCATTGGAAAAACGCAGCAAAACACAGCCAAAAAAGCGGTAAAAATGCATGCGTTTTTACTGCTGCGTTTTTGCTGTGGGTGCGTTTTTGTGCATTTTTTGCGGCCAAAAACGCTGCATCTTTGTGGTCACAAAAAAAGGTACGCATACAGCCTAAGGCTATGTGCGCACGTTGCGTAAATTCATGCAGTTACGCTGCGCTTTGCAGCGCAGCGTAACTGCATGCGTCCTGCGTCCCCTGCACAGTCTATGGAGATTGTGCAGGGGCCGTGCACACGTGGCGTCTCAGAGCGCAGCGCTTCGGCTACTGCCGAAGCGCTGCGCAAAAAGAAGTGACATGTCACTTCTTCTGTGCGCTTTGCCGGCAGCTCCTGCTCTGTCTATGGCAGGAGCTGCAGGCAGAGCGCACGTTCTCGCCGGCACCATGCGCTTCAGAACGGAGCTTTTCAGCTGCGCTCTGAAGCGCACCTTTTCGGTGCTGGGCTAGTACGCAACGTGCGCACATACCCTAAGGGCTGCTTCTCACTTGCGAGTTTCTCGCAGTAGAGCAATGCGAGAAAAACTCGCATTGGAATCGGACACATGCTAGTGAATGATTCAGCTCGCATTTGCGATTTTTTTCTCAGTCCAAATCGGACTGAGAAAAAAATCGCAGCATGCTGCTTTTTTGCGAGTTTCTACTGCGAGTCTCTCCAATGCAAGTCTATGGGAGCGTGTAAAAAATCGGATGTCACGGGATGCCACTCACACCATCCTAGTGACATGCGATTTTCTAAATACATTTCTCGCATGTTTCCTAAAACACTGGAAACGAGTGATGTCTCACAATGTCTGTCAATCACTATTCTCTGTCAGTCGGTCTCTCCCTCTCGGTCTCTATTCTCTCTCTGTCGGTCGGTCACTATCTCTGTCCCTCTCTCACAGTCTGTCGGTCATTTTCCCATCCTCTCTCATACTCACCGTTCCCCGATCCCCGGTGCGGCGCTGCACGGCATTCACACTGCTGTGGCGGCTTTTACTATTTTGAAAAAGCCGGCCGCTCATTAAACAATCTCGTATTCCCTGCTTTACCCACCCACAGGCGCATATGATTGGTTGCAGTGAGACACGCCACCATGCTGAGTGACAGGTGTCTCACTGCACCCAATCACAGCAGCCGGTGGGCGGGTCTATACTGTGCAGTGAAATAAATAATTAAATAATTAAAAAAAAAACGACGTGCGGTCCCCCCAATTTTAATACCAGCCAGATAAAGCCATACGGCTGCAGGCTGGTATTCTCAGGATGGGGAGCTCCACGTTATGGGGAGCCCCCCAGCCTAACAATATCAGTCAGCAGCCGCCCAGAATTGCCGCATACATTAGATGCGACAGTTCTGGGACTGTACCCGGCTCTTCCCGATTTGCCCTGGTGCGTTGGCAAATCGGGGTAATAAGGAGTTATTGGCAGCCCATAGCTGCCAATAACTCCTAGATTAATCATGTCAGGCGTCTATGAGATACCTTCCATGATTAATCTTTAAGTTACAGTAAATAAACACACACCCCCGAAAAAATAATTTATTAGAAATAAAAAACACTAACAAATTCCCTGGTTCAACAATTTTATAAACCCCAAAAAGCCCTCCATATCCGGCGTAATCCAGGATGGTCCAGCGTCGCTTCCAGCTCTGCTGCATGAAGGTGGCAGGAGCTGCAGCAGACACCGCCGCTCCTGTCAGCTCCATGCAGCAACTGAGGTGAGTATCGCGATCAGCTGAGCTGTCACTGAGGTTACCCGCGGCCACCGCTGGATCCTCCAACAGTGACAGCGGTAACCTCAGTGACAGCTCAGCTGATCGCGATACTCAACTCAGTTGCTGCATGGAGCTGAAAGGAGCGGCTGTGTTTTCTGCAGCTCCGGTCACCTCCATACAGCAGAGCTGGAAGCGACGCTGGACCATCCTGGATTACGCCGGACATGGAGAGCTTTTTGGGGCTTATTAAAGTGGTGAACCAGGGAATTTGTTAGTGTTTTTTATTTCTAATAAAGGATTTTTCAGGTGTGTGTGTGTGTGTGTGTGTGTGTGTGTTTATTTACTGTAACTTACAGACTAATCATGGAAGGTATCTCGTGGAGACGCCTGACATGATTAATCTAGGATTTAGTGACATCTATGGGCTGCCATTAACTCCTTATTACCGCGATTTGCCAACGCACCAGGGCAAATCGGGAAGAGCCGGGTACAGTCCCAGAACTGTCGTATCTAATGTATGCGGCAATACTGGGCGGCTGCTGGCTGATATTGTTAGGCTGGGGGGCTCCCCATAACGTGGAGCTCCCCATCCTGAGAATACCAGCCTTCAGCCGTATGGCTTTATCTGGCTGGTATTAAAATTGGGGGGGACCGCACGCCGGTTTTAATTATTTATTTATTTCACTGCACAGTATAGACCTGCCCACCGGCTGCTGTGATTGGGTGCAGTGAGACACCTGTCACTCAGCGTGGGGGCGTGTCTCACTGCAACCAATCATAGGCGCCTGTGGGCGGGGAAAGCAGGGAATACGAGATTGTTTAATGAGCGGCCGGCTTTTTCAAAATAGAAAAAGCCGCCGGAGCAGTGTGAATGCCGTGCAGCGCCGCGCCGGGGATCGGGGAAAGGTGAGTATATGAGAGAGGGCTGCTAACTTCAGTCACTCAGGGGATTAGCGGTCACCGGTGAGTCCATCACTGGTGACCGCTAATCAGGACGCGGCACAGACAGAGCGGCAGCATGACCATGAAGTCCGGTGAAGTTAACCCGAGTTCATTGTGATCGTGCGGCTCTTTCTGTGTCTGCTGTCACCGGCCATTCATCTCTGCTACATGGCTGTCTGTGTCTGCTGTTAGCGGCCATGTAGCAGCGCTGAATGGCAGATGACATAGTAAAAAATACGCATTACACACGCATTAGACACGCTAGTAAAATCATTAATTTATTCAGAAAAAGCATTGCACTTGCGTTGCACTCGGACCTAACGTGAACTAAAATCAGACGAGTTTTTTTCAGCCCAGTCGGACCGATTTTACTCGCATAGATGTGTTTCCAGCCTAAGTCTATTGTTCACACTGAGTTTTTCAGAACAGAAACTCTCCATTCAAAACTTTGTCTTTGACAAAAAAGACTTTAGCATTACAGAGTGCAACTGTATTTTTTTGTCATCGCATGTCATGTTCAGTTATGCAACTGTTCAGACAGCATTTTGGGAGTGCCATCAGTCTTTTTGTCTAGATTAGGGCACAAACACATCAGCGTTTTCCTGCTGCACTGCCGGATCCGGCATAAGGGTAGTACAGTACAGTTCACAGACAGTGCGGCAAGCCCCGGTCACATGCTGTCACATGCTCCGGTCACATGACCGCATGTGCCCGGAGCTTGCCAGTGAACTGTATTGTACTGTACTGCCCTTGTGCCGGATCTGGCAGTGCAGCAGGAAAACGCTGATGTGAAGCCAGCCTTATGGAGTCATGCCTTCTGACTGTGCACTCCTCCTCATTAGCCACAGGTGATTTTTATTCTTTCTTCCTCTTCTTCTTAGGCTAGCTTCACATTAGCGGTTTTCTGCCGGTCGGCAGAAAAATGCAAACTGCATGTTGCCGGATCCGTTGTCTGCTCAATGCCTTGGCAATGGACTTGCGGCAACATGCTTTTGCATCCGTTTGCATGTAGCAGAATCAGGATCCAGTGAGTTGCAGTTTTTAACCATCTTTTAAAAACGCAACATGCAGCGTTTTTTGTCTCAGACCAAAAACTGCAGCTCACCGGATCCTGTACATTGCAGCACTACCGTGTTTCCCCGAAAGTAGGACCCCCCCGAAAGTAAGGCAGGGTGGGGGTTTCGGGGGGGTCCGCCAATGTAGGGCACCCCCCGATTGTAAGGCAGGGTAGCGGGGGGGCCGGGGAATGTAAGGCCGCATATGGGTGGGGGTCCCTGGGGAAAGTACAGGAACTTACCGCTGCCGCTGTTCCCTCGCTCCATCCAGGCCTTCTCCAGTCTCGTGCCACCCGTGGTCCGCCTCCGGTGAATGGCCCCCGCAAGGCTGCCTGCTGGCCATCAGCTCGAGCTGTGATTGGCCAGTCAGCCGGCTCGCAGCTGATTGGCCCTCAGCTCGAGCTGTGATTGGCCGGTCAGCCGGCTCGCAGCTGATTGGCCCTCAGCTCGAGCTGCGATTGGCCGGTCAGCCGGCTCGCAGCTGATTGGCCCTCAGCTCGAGCTGCGATTGGCCAGTCAGCCGGCTCGCAGCTGATTGGCCGAAATCAGCCGCGACGTCACCGCCTGCAGGCTCGCTCCGATTTCGGTAAGTTCCGAAACTCGTGTGTGTGTGTGTGTGTGTGTGTGTGTGTGTGTGTGTGTGTACACGTACGGTATGTGTATGGGTGCCGTATGGGGCTGTGTGTACGTACGGTATGTGTATGGGTGCCGTATGGGGCTGTGTGTGTGTGTGTGTGTGTGTGTGTGTGTACGTGTACGTACGGTATGTGTATGGGTGCCGTATGGGGCTGTATGTGTCAGTGTACGGTACCGGTACGATATGTGTGTGGGTGCCGTGTGGGGCTGTACCGGTACCGTATGTGTCAGTGTGTGTGGTGGCAGAGTGGGGGGCAGAACCACTGTATGGGGAGGCTGCAGGGGGGAGGATGGGGTGGATGCCAGATCTCAAACAATGGGGAGGCTGCAGGGGGGAGGAAGGGGTGGATGCCATATCTCAAACAATGGGGAGGCTGCAGGGGGGAGGATTGTCATTTTTTTTCCAATGTAAGGCCTCCCCCGAAAGTAAGGCAGGGTGGGACTTTTGGGGGTAAAATTAATGTAAGACAGGGCCTTACTTTCGGGGAAACACGGTAGCTGCAGTGTATTTCAATGGGCACATTTGCGTTTGCCTGCGGCTGGAATGATCCTTTTTGGGTTGCAAACATGGTGTGAAGCAGATAGTTTTCTATCTAGATCTTCACAATCTTTAGTTAAACATAAAGTATATATATTATATATATATATATATATATATGTATATGTATAAATAATATATCTATATATATAATTGCCTTATTCTGTCTGTCTGTCTGTCTGTCTGTCTGTCTATCTGTCTGTCTGTCATGCTCCGAAATTGTGTCCTTACGGTGACACAAAGCTGATTGGCCGCTGGGCTCGCCATGGCCCCGCCCCCCCCACACGGATTGGCCTCTCGCCCCGGCTCTCTGCAGGCCCCGCCCCCCTCACGCAATGCACGCTCGCTCTGGCCCAACTGACACGGGGCTCCGATTCCCAGGTGAGTACACACACACATCAGATCACACTCACTCTCACACTCACTCTCACACACACCTCACACATCACAACATGCTGGGATATCGCTTGCTTCTACACCGGCTCCGTCAGGATCCCGGCAGCGCCAGACATAACCTTGCGATGCTGGGATCTTAACGGAGGCCGTGAAAGCTGGTGAAAGCTGGTAACCATTATACACATCGGGTAACTAAGGTCCCTTAGTTACCCGATGTGTATCATAGTTACCAGTGTACACCGGCTCACACTCACTCTCACACACACCTCACACACACATCACATCGCATCCACACATCAAGGTCCTGCAGCGGCGGAACATACATAACATAACAGCACACACACACACACAAATCAGATCACACTCACACACACCTCACACATCACATCGCATCCAAATACTCACAACATCCTGGGATATCGCTTGCTTCTCGGCGGCGATATTGTGCTGTGAGCTTCCAGGACCTGACGGAGGATCACATGGCCAGAAGCATGTGATATCCCCGGATGTTGTGAGTATCAGCGCGTATGTGCAATATCGTCAGTGTCTGTGTGTGTGAGTGTATGCGATCGGGTGTGTGTGAGTGGATGCGATCGGTTGTGTGGGTGAGTGGATGCGATCGGTTGTGTGGGTGAGTGGATGCGATCGGGTGTGGGTGAGTGTCGGCAGAGGAGCACGGCGTGCTGGAGGAGGCTGGGAGCAGAGAGGCTGATCTTGGGGAAGGCTGGGAGGGGGAGGCTGATGCTGAGGGAGGCTGGAAGGAGAGAGGCTGAGCAAACGTGCTCCATCCGCCATACTGCGCACTCCCCATCGTGCTGCATCCCCCATGCTGCGCACTCCCAAACGTGCTCCATCCGCCATGCTGCGCACTCCCCATCGTGCTCTATCCGCCATGCTGCACACTCCCAAACGTGCTCCATCCGCCATGCTGCGCACTCCCAAACGTGCTCCATCCGCCATACTGCGCACTCCCCATCGTGCTCTATCCGCCATACTGCACACTCCCAAACGTGCTCCATCCCCCATGCTGCGCACTCCCAAACGTGCTCCATCCGCCATGCTGCGCACTCCCCATCGTGCTCTATCCGCCATGCTGCACACTCCAAAAAGTGCTCCATCCGCCATGCTGCGCACTCCCAAACGTGCTCCATCCGCCATGCTGCGCACTCCCCATCGTGCACCATCCGGCATGCTGCGCACTCCCAAGCGGATGGAGCATGATGGGGGGTGCGCAGCATGGCGGATGGAGCACGTTTGGGAGTGCGCAGCATGGCGGATGGAGCACGTTTGGGAGTGCGCAGCATGACGGATGGAGCACGTTTGGGAGTGCGCAGCATGACGGATGGAGCACGTTTGGGAGTGCGCAGCATGCCGGATGGTGCACGATGGGGAGTGCGCAGTATGGCGGATGGAGCACGTTTGGGAGTGCGCAGCATGGTGGATGGAGCACGTTTGGGAGTGCGCAGCATGGCGGATGGACCACATTTGGGAGTGCGCAGCATGGCGGATGGAGCACGTTTGGGAGTGCGCAGCATGGCGGATGGAGCACGTTTGGGAGTGCGCAGCATGGCGGATGGAGCACGTTTGGGAGTGCGCAGCATGGCGGATGGAGCACGTTTGGGAGTGCGCAGCATGCCGGATGGTGCACGATGGGGAGTGCGCAGTATGGCGGATGGAGCACGTTTGGGAGTGCGCAGCATGGCTGATGGAGCACGTTTGGGAGTGCGCAGCATGGCGGATGGACCACGTTTGGGAGTGCGCAGCATGGCGGATGGAGCACGTTTGGGAGTGCGCAGCATGGCGGATGGAGCACGTTTGGGAGTGCGCAGCATGGCGGGTGGAGCACGTTTGGGAGTGCGCAGCATGGCGGATGGAGCATGATAGGGGGTGCGCAGCATGGTGGATGGAGCACGTTTGGGAGTGCGCAGCATGGCGGATGGAGCACGTTTGGGAGTGTGCAGCATGGCGGATAGAGCACGATGGGGAGTGCGCAGCATGGCGGATGGAGCACGTTTGGGAGTGCGCAGCATGGGGGATGCAGCACGATGGGGAGTGCGCAGTATGGCGGATGGAGCACGTTTGGGAGTGCGCAGCATGGCGGATGGAGCACGTTTGGGAGTGCGCAGCATGGCGGATGGAGCACGTTTGGGAGTGCGCAGCATGGGGGATGCAGCACGATGGGGGGTGCGCAGCATGGGGGATAGAGCACGATGGGAGGTGCACACCTCCCCCCAACACACACACACACGTGCACTGCACAACACACACACACTAGGAATCACAAACAACGCCCTACACAGACACCCACACACACAGACAACGCTGCACACACAAATATACGCACATACTGCACAACACACACATTGCTCAAAACATACCTCCCCCCAAAACACACCACACACACACAAACCGCACAACACACACACACACACAACGCTACAGACACACAGCGCTCCACAAACAACGCAACACACGCAACACACATACAACACCGCTCTCACCCCCCGCGACACTCAGAACATGTACAGCGCCCTACACAAACACTTGGTAACTACACACAACAACATCTATATATATATATATATATAACAAAAATCATACATGAACTACACAATACGTAAATTCTAGAATACCCGATGCGTAGAATCGGGCCACCTTCTAGTATATATATATATGTATAATGTATATATATATATATATATATATATGTATATATATATATGTGTATATATATGTATATATATGTATGTATTAGTATGAATTAGTATGAATTAGGCCAGAGATATTATTATGATGCACATGGTATTCTACCATCACTTCTCTGCCATCATCTAATCACCATGTCTATCTCCCCACAGGTATGTCAATTCCTTCATCCTGCTTTTCCATGAACTGACCTGCTATCCCCTTCTGTCTGCTGTGTGTTTTAAAGGGAACCTGTCATGAGAAATTTCGCCCAAAAGCTAAAAGATTCCCCCTCTGCAGCTCCTGGGCTGCATTCTAGGAAGGTCCCTGTTATTATTGTGCCCCATGTGAGACCAAAATAAAGCCTTTATAAAGTTCTACCTTTTTGTATGCAGCTTCTGTAAATCTGACACGGGGGCGGGCTCTCTGCCGTCCGTTATTCTGCCTCCTGGTCCTGTATGCCGCCCCCATCGCTCCTTTCCATATCTGATGCACCGCCCACTGCTCCAGCCATCCCCGCGCATGCCCAGTGCCAGTCTCACAGGACTGAGCAGTGTGAGCGCTGGTGACATGTGCGCAGGCAAGTGATTATGGGCGGGACTGTGACTGTTATCAGCAAGTACCCGGCCATAATCTCGTGAGCGCGCAAACCTCTCCAGCATTCACACTGAGCTCAGTGTAGATGCTAGACTGTATGGGCTGCTTCCAGGGATGACGTCCCTTTGTCATGTGATAGTATTTCGAACACGCCCCTATCACATGACAAAGGGACGTCATCCCTGGAAGCAGCCCATACAGTCTAGCATCTACACTGAGCTCAGTGTGAATGCTGGAGAGGTTTGCGCGCTCACGAGATTATGGGCGGGTACTTGCTGATAACAGTCACAGTCCCGTCCATAATCACTTGCCTGCGCACACGTCACCAGCGGTCACACTGCTCAGTCCTGTGAGACTGGCACTGGGCATGCGCGGGGATGGCTGGAGCAGTGGGCGGTGCATCAGATATGGAAAGGAGCGATGGGGGCGGCATACAGGACCAGGGGGCAAAATAACGGACGGCAGAGAGCCCGCCCCCGTGACAGATTTACAGAAGCTGCATACAAAAAGGTAGAACTTTATAAAGGCTTTATTTTGGTCTCACATGGGGCACAATAATAACAGGGACCTTCCTAGAATGCAGCCCAGGAGCTGCAGAGGGGGAATCTTTTAGCTTTTGGGCGAAATTTCTGATGACAGGTTCCCTTTAATACATGGTATGTCAATTCCTTCATCCTGCTTTTCCATGAACTGACCTGCTATCCCCTTCTGTCTGCTGTGTGTTTTAATACATGGTATGTCAATTCCTTCATCCTGCTTTTCCAATATATCTGACCTGTTCCCTCTTTGCTTCAATATCTCCCTGGCATGCTCCAGCATCTGTGACCTCCAACCCACGTTCCCCCACCTTCCTTTTATGACCTTTGTTTATTTTGCCTATGTGATGCTGTATCTGGCTTCTTTGATTGAGTGATCAAGGGGTTCTTGTTGCACCCCACCCCCTCACAGCTGAATGCACTTGTATGTGTATATAATGGGACAGACCAAAGTTTGCCCAAAGACTTTGTCTGCCCCATGACAAGTATGCACCATATAAGTATGATGCATTGAATTAGGCCAGAATTGGGCCGGAAGGGACCGGAAGGTATTTGACCACGTAGTCAATGTAAACAATGTTTGTGTGTCTATTAACTTTCACCTCTATAATACTTCACTTTTTACTGCCCCCTCTGATCCCTAAACCCAGTAATGAACTTTTAATCTCTCCTTCTATCCTGCCCACCCATCTCACCTTCCCCTCAGACATTTTCCTCAATATTACACCCAGAGTCTCCAGACACACACGGCCACCTCACGGCCTCTCCTGCTCTCACCTACTAACACTCTCACTGCTTCTCCTCACTGCTGGGGATATTGCTCAAAATCCTGGTCCTCCTCACCTCATCCCTATTGTCACTTCAAACCCTCATCCACAACCTAACACAAATTTCCGCACCCTCTCAAACCTCATACCCATTCACCCAGCCCCCGCTCCCCCAGTCCCACTAACAGGAGCTCTATGGAACGCTCGCTCTGTCTGCAACAAACTATCCTACATTCATGATCTTTTCATCACTAATAAACTCTCTTTCCTCGCCATCACAGAAACCTGGCTCACCCCCTCTGACACTGCCTCTCCTGCTGCACTTTCTTATGGCAGTTTCCAACTCTCTCACACCCCCCGCCCCAGTAACAAGCATGGTGGAGGAGTTGGTTTGCTCCTGTCCGACCAATGCTTCTTTACACCAATTCCACTACCACCCTCTGTCACGCTCCCATCTTTTGAGGTGCACGCCATACGCATCTACGCCCCCTCCAACCTTCAGCTGGCTGTCATTTACCGCCCTCCAGGGCCAGCCACTGCCTTTTTTGATCATTTCACCACCTGGCTACTACACTTCCTTTCCAACGACATCCCCACCATCATTATGGGTGATTTCAATATCCCCATTGATACGTCCCACCCATCTGTCTCCAAACTTCTAACACTCGCTGCCTCCTTCAGCCTCACCCAATGGTCTCCTGCAGCCACTCACAAAGATGGCCACACGCTGGACCTCATCTTCACTCGCCTCTGTTCCCTATCTAACCTCTCTAACTCACCTCTCCCCCTGTCTGACCACAACCTACTCACATTCTCTTCCCTCTCTTCTCCAACTACGCAACCCCCCCTCCACAAACTTTCACACCCTCGCAGAAATATAAAACACATTGATTTACAAGCCCTTTCTCAGTCCCTTCTCCCTCTCACAGACATTGCATTTCTACACGATGCAGATGCTGCTGCAACTTTATACAACACTACAGTCTCTGCAGCTCTCGATTCAGCCGCCCCCCTCACACACACCAAAACCCGCACAATCAACAGGCAACCCTGGCACACCAGTCAGACTAAAGAACTGAGACGGGCTTCCAGAATTGCTGAGCGCAGATGGAAGAGGTCTCATTCCACTGAGCACTTCATTGCATATAAAGAGTCCCTCACCACTTTCAAGTCCACACTCACTGCTGCAAAACAAACCTACTTCTCATCCCTCATATCCTCTCTCTCTCACAACTGTCACGCTCCCCGGGTCCTCGGCTCCCCTCCCCGGGTCCTCAGCTCCGCTCCCCGGCTCACCTGCCACGCTCCCCTCGTCCCAGCCTCCGGTGCCCGTCCTCCATAGGTCCTCTGGTCGCCGATCCCGGCGTCCGACATCTTCCCAGGCCCTGGCCGGCTCTCCTGCGTCCTCCTCGCAGCCTCCTTCCCTGGCTTCTGGCACCCGAGCCGCGCGCATGCGCATTAGGGCACGCGCGCGGTCACTGACCCTTTCTTAAAGGGCCAGCGTCCAGTAACAGGAAATGAGGTTAGTCAGGTTCAGGGTATAAAGGGGGTTCTTGTCCAAGGGGGCGGGGCCTGATCTTCGTGTTCCCTGAGCTAGGAGTCAGGTCTCCTGGTGTTTATGTGCCTGTACTCACCTATCTCTCTTTGTAGAGCCGTACCTGCCTCGCCATCCAGTCTGCCGTATCCCGAACCCCGCACGCTGTCCGTCTGCCATCCGACAGCACCTGCCATCTCGGATCCCTGCGGTGACCCGTCATCTTGCTCCAGAGGTTCCGGACTCCGCCTGATATCATCTCGGCCTCCGAACCTGAGCTACGTCACCAAGACTACCTTCTGTGACTCCGTGGTCCCAGGGACTCCTCCGCTGTCTTCACTTGCACGGACTATCCTGCTGCCCTTCAGTGCTTCAGCTGCCGGACTCCCTGCCTCCATCTTAGAGTTCGGTCCAGTGGATCCACCTCCTGGGTCTGCCCGACCGCCCGGCCGTGACAGTAAGATCAGGCCATGGATCCCGCTGCTGCACTAATGGCCCTGCAAGAGGAACTCCAACGCCAGCGTGAAGTCCAGACCCGCATGCTGCAATTCATGACCTCCGTGGACACCCGCCTGTACACATTACAAGCATCAATGACGCCTGCGGCACCCAGGTCCCCCGCCAGGCAAGCCATGGCTCCCGTACCAGTGGCAGCCTCTTCAGATGCTTCCCGACTCCGTTTGGCGTCACCTCCTCGGTATGCTGGAGATCCCAAGACCTGCAGGGGCTTCATAAACCAATGTTCCCTTCACTTCACGCAGCTGCCACATCTGTTCGCCTCCGACCAAGCCAAGGTCGCCTTTATAATGTCCCACCTAGAGGGCGAGGCGCTGGCGTGGATGAACCCCTTGTGGGAGAAGGAGGACCCCATGACCAAGGATCTTCAACAGTTCCTACAGGCCTTCCGCAGTACCTTTGACGAGCCAGGACGCGCCTCTGCCTCTGCTTCATCACTCCTCCGCCTACGTCAAGGGACACTGACGGTGGGTCAATACGCCATCCGTTTCCGCACTTTGGCTTCAGAACTCGGGTGGAATAATGAGGCCCTAACAGCCGCCTTCTGGGAAGGACTCTCGAGTCGCATCAAGGATGAGTTGGCGGGTCGGGACGTGCCCTCCACCCTAGATGCACTGATCGCCCTAGCAACTCGTGTGGACATACGTTTTCAGGAGCGCTCCAAAGAGCTATCTCGGGAGAGACGCCCGGTACGGCATTCTCCTCCTCCGCAGAAGTCCTCCGTTCCTCAGTCATCAACAGCTGGGATTCCCGTCCACGAGCCCATGCAGATCGACCGAGTGCGGCAGTCTGAACGACGTCGAGCAGAGCGGCTCGCCCAGGGCCTCTGCTTTTACTGTGGTGAGGACACCCACCTGCTACGCTCCTGTCCAGAGAGGCCGGGAAACTCCAAAGCCTAGGGTTGGTAGGAGAGGCCACCCTAGGTGCTGGGATCCTCTCTGACCCAGTTACATGGACAGTGCAAGTGACCACGGGAGAGACGCGGTTCACGGCTGATGCCTACCTCGATTCCGGGGCAGCAGGCAATTTCATCCAGCAGGCCACGGTGGACAAGTACCGGGTGCCTGTCATGCCACTCGACAAACCCCTAGTGATTGCCTCGGTGGATGGGAGGCCTCTCTCTGATACCATCTCCTTGATCACCAGGCCTGTCGAACTACGCATCGGTGCTCTTCACACCGAAAACATCGCTCTCTACGTTCTCCCACACATGTCCCACCAGATCCTGTTGGGACTCCCATGGTTGCGGACACATGAACCATCGGTTAGCTGGGGTACTGGCGAAGTCACCCGTTGGGGCTCTTCGTGTCATGAGAGGTGCCTAAAGTCCATACCACCCCTCCGACGACCTCCGGTTCCTGAGACCCTAACGGGGCTGCCTTCGGCCTATTGGTCCTTTGCCGATGTCTTTGACAAAAAGGAATC
Source organism: Anomaloglossus baeobatrachus (assembly GCF_048569485.1). Taxonomy (NCBI): domain Eukaryota; kingdom Metazoa; phylum Chordata; class Amphibia; order Anura; family Aromobatidae; genus Anomaloglossus; species Anomaloglossus baeobatrachus. The sequence continues at coordinate 43,524,620 of NC_134357.1, read as the reverse complement.
CGAGGTACTGCCGCCACATCGTCCATACGATTGTGCCATTGACCTGCTTCCAGGGACAACCCCACCTAGAGGACGGATATATCCTTTATCTCCAGCCGAAACCAGGGCCATGTCAGATTACATCTCAGAGAGCCTAGCAAGAGGGTTCATTCGGAGATCCTCCTCTCCTGCTGGAGCAGGTTTCTTCTTTGTCAAGAAGAAAGAGGGAGACTTACGCCCATGCATAGACTACCGGGGTCTCAACCAAATCACCGTGAAAAACAAATACCCCCTGCCGCTCATTCCCGAATTATTTGACCGGCTTAGAGGAGCTCGTGTGTTCACCAAGCTGGATCTTCGGGGTGCTTACAATCTGGTACGCATCCGCTCTGGTGACGAATGGAAAACCGCGTTTAATACGCGCGATGGACATTATGAGTACTGCGTGATGCCCTTCGGTCTGTGTAACGCTCCTGCCGTCTTCCAAGAACTGGTGAACGACGTGTTTCGGGACCTTCTCTACATCTGTGTGGTTGTTTATCTAGATGACATCCTTGTCTTCTCTCCGGACCTCCAAACCCACAGAGAAAACGTACAGCTGGTCTTACAAAGACTGAGAGAGAATCGCCTGTACGCAAAGTATGAGAAGTGTGTCTTTGAGCAGTCGTCCCTCCCCTTTCTGGGGTACATCATCTCTGATACTGGACTGCAGATGGACCCCAAGAAGGTCTCCGCCATCATCAACTGGCCTCCGCCTTCTGGACTGAAGGCAATCCAACGCTTCCTGGGATTCGCCAACTACTACCGCCAGTTTATCCCGCACTTCTCTGCCTTGACCGCTCCTCTCTCCGCTTTGACCAAAAAGGAGGCTAATCCTAAGGACTGGTCACCTGCGGCAGACGCCGCATTTTGTTCTTTGAAGCGAGCATTCGCCTCCGCCCCTGTACTCCACCGACCGGAGTTAAACCGCCAGTTCACCTTGGAGGTGGATGCCTCCTCCTCAGGAGCCGGAGCAGTGCTCATGCAAAAATCCTCCTCCGGGAAGATGGTGACCTGCGGTTTCTTCTCTAAGAGCTTCTCAGCACCCGAACGTAATTACACCATCGGTGACCGAGAACTACTGGCGGTCAAACTGGCTCTGGAGGAGTGGCGCTACCTCCTGGAAGGAGCAGTGTACCCCGTGATTATCTACACGGACCACAAAAACCTGGAATACCTGCGGTCCGCTCAGCGACTGAACCCACGGCAAGCCAGGTGGTCCTTATTCTTTGCCAGGTTTGACTTCCAGCTCCACTTCCGACCAGCGGACAAGAACGTACGCGCTGATGCCTTGTCTAGGTCTCTCATGCCCATGGAACAGGAGGAAGAGACTATCCAGCCTATCATCTCTCCTAGCAAGATTGTTCCGGTGGCTCCTGTCACTCTGGCCCAGATACCACCTGGGAAGACCTATGTCTCGGAGACCGACAGGCTAACGGTCTTACACTGGGGTCATACCTCAAAAACAGCCGGCCATGCAGGCCAGAAGAGAACATGGGGTGCGATTGTACGCCATTACTGGTGGCCATCTCTTCGCACGGACGTCGCCGCCTTTGTCTCTGCCTGCTCCTCTTGTGCCAGAAACAAGACGCCCAAACACCTCCCACATGGCCGCCTTCTGCCTCTGCCGATACCTTCGATTCCGTGGCAACACATAGCAATGGACTTTATTACGGACTTGCCATTGTCATCCGGGCACACAGTCATATGGGTCGTGGTGGACCGGTTCTCAAAAATGGCCCATTTCGTTCCTATGGCTGGACTGCCCTCTGCTCAGGAACTCGCGGACGCTTTTATACAACACATCTTCCGCTTGCATGGCTTTCCATTACACATCGTATCAGACAGAGGAACTCAGTTCACCTCCCGCTTCTGGAGGGCTCTCTGTAACCATCTGGGAGTGACTCTGGACTTTTCATCTGCATACCATCCTCAGTCTAATGGCCAAGTAGAGAGGGTCAATCAAATCTTGACCTCATTTCTACGTCACTATGTTAACGCCCATCACGACGACTGGTCCGCTCTTCTACCTTGGGCTGAATTCTCCCACAACCACCACATCAGTGAGTCGTCCTCCAGCTCTCCCTTCCATGTTGTTTACGGACTTCAGCCTTCCATCCCATTGCCTGTATCCCCCTCTTCGGATGTCCCTGCTGCAGATACAGTAGCCCGTGACTTTGCCACCATTTGGGACTCTGTCAAGGTGTCTCTAGGACGTGCTTCCCTGCGGATGAAGAGACACGCAGACAAGAAACGCCTGGAACCTCCGTGTTTCTCTCCTGGAGACCTCGTCTGGCTTTCTTCCCAGTACGTCCGCCTGAAGATACCTTCATACAAGCTGGGTCCTCGCTACATTGGGCCGTTTAAAGTCCTCACCAGGATCAATGAGGTCTCCTACAAGCTGCAGCTCCCGGCCACGATGAAGATACCCAACTCGTTCCACGTCTCCCTGCTCAAGCCGGTGGTCCTTGGTCCCTTCTCCGCTGCTGCCAGTCCAGCTCCTCCACCTATTGCCGATGATGACATCTATGCGGTAAGGGATATCGTGGCCATGAAGACCGTACGAGGTCGGCAGTTCTTCCTGGTGGACTGGGCAGGGTATGGTCCTGAGGATAGGTCCTGGGAGCCCAGGGAGAACGTAGGCACTCCTCTTATCCGTGCCTTCATGTCCCGGTTGCGGGGAGGGGGGCGTGGGGGGGGGGGTACTGTCACGCTCCCCGGGTCCTCGGCTCCCCTCCCCGGGTCCTCAGCTCCGCTCCCCGGCTCACCTGCCACGCTCCCCTCGTCCCAGCCTCCGGTGCCCGTCCTCCATAGGTCCTCTGGTCGCCGATCCCGGCGTCCGACATCTTCCCAGGCCCTGGCCGGCTCTCCTGCGTCCTCCTCGCAGCCTCCTTCCCTGGCTTCTGGCACCCGAGCCGCGCGCATGCGCATTAGGGCACGCGCGCGGTCACTGACCCTTTCTTAAAGGGCCAGCGTCCAGTAACAGGAAATGAGGTTAGTCAGGTTCAGGGTATAAAGGGGGTTCTTGTCCAAGGGGGCGGGGCCTGATCTTCGTGTTCCCTGAGCTAGGAGTCAGGTCTCCTGGTGTTTATGTGCCTGTACTCACCTATCTCTCTTTGTAGAGCCGTACCTGCCTCGCCATCCAGTCTGCCGTATCCCGAACCCCGCACGCTGTCCGTCTGCCATCCGACAGCACCTGCCATCTCGGATCCCTGCGGTGACCCGTCATCTTGCTCCAGAGGTTCCGGACTCCGCCTGATATCATCTCGGCCTCCGAACCTGAGCTACGTCACCAAGACTACCTTCTGTGACTCCGTGGTCCCAGGGACTCCTCCGCTGTCTTCACTTGCACGGACTATCCTGCTGCCCTTCAGTGCTTCAGCTGCCGGACTCCCTGCCTCCATCTTAGAGTTCGGTCCAGTGGATCCACCTCCTGGGTCTGCCCGACCGCCCGGCCGTGACAACAACCCTAAACAGCTATTCAACACTTTTAATTCTCTCCTCCGTCCTCCAGCACCACCTCCCTCTCCTCTCCTCTCAGCTGAAGACTTTGCCTCTTTCTTCAAGCAGAAGGTTGACAACATCAGAGCAAACTTTGGCCCACAATCACCACAGCCCCTCATCATAGCTACTCAGCCTTCTTCCTCCAAATCCAGCTTCTCCACCATGACAGAAAACAATCTCTCCACTCTACTCTCAAGATCACATCTAACCACATGTGCACTGGACCCGCTCCCATCACATCTCATCCCCAACATCACCGCAGTCCTCACCCCAGCCCTAACCCATCTCTTCAACCTATCACTAACAAGTGGTGTATTCCCTTCATGCTTTAAACATGCCTCTATTACACCCATCCTCAAAAAGCCCTCCCTTGACCCATCCTCTGTGTCAAACTATCGCCCCATATCCCTTCTCCCCTATGCCTCAAAACTACTGGAACAGCATGTCCATCTTGAACTGTCCTCATACCTCCCCTCCTGCTCCCTCTTTGACCAGCTACAATCTGGCTTCCGACCGCATCATTCCACCGAAACTGCCCTAACTAAAGTCACTAACGACCTACTAACCGCCAAAGCCAAGCGACACTACTCTGTCCTCCTCCTCCTGGACCTGTCCTCTGCATTCGACACAGTAGACCATTCCCTCCTACTACAGATTCTCTCATCTCTGGGCATCACAGACTTGGCCCTATCTTGGATATCCTCATACCTAACCGACCGAACTTTCAGCGTCTCCCATTCTCACACAACTTCCTTATCTCGCCCCCTATCTGTCGGTGTTCCCCAAGGCTCAGTTCTTGGACCCCTGCTGTTCTCCATCTACACCTTCGGCCTGGGACAGCTCATCGAGTCCTACGGCTTCCAGTATCATCTCTATGCCGATGACACACAGATCTACCTCTCTGGACCTGACATTACCTCTCTACTAACCAGAATCCCACAATGTCTGTCTGCTATTTCATCCTTCTTCTCTGTGCGATTCCTAAACTTAACATGGACAAAACAGAATTCATTGTCTTTCCTCCTCCTCACTCATCTCCTCCAACAAGCCTTTCCATCAAACTCGATGGTTGCTTACTCTCCCCAGTCTCACAAGCTCGTTGCCTTGGAGTGACCCTCGACTCTGCTCTATCCTTCAAGCCACACATCCAAGCCCTCTTCACCTCATGCCGATTACAACTCAAAAACATCTCCCGGATCCGTGCTTTCCTTAACCAAGAATCAGCAAAAACATTAGTGCATGCCCTCATCATCTCCCGCCTCGACTACTGCAACCTCCTGCTCTCTGGCCTCCCTTCCAACACTCTTGCACCCCTCCAATCTATCCTAAACTCTGCGGCCCGCTTAATCCACCTCTCCCCTCGCTACTCCCCAGCCTCGCCACTCTGCCAATCCCTTCACTGGCTTCCCATCACCCAACGACTCCAGTTCAAAACACTAACCATGACATACAAAGCCATGCACAACCTGTCTCCTCCCTACATCTGTGACCTAGTCTCCCGGTACCTACCTGCACGCAACCTCAGATCCTCACAAGATCTCCTTCTCTGCTCCTCCCTTATCTCCTCTTCCCACAATCGCGTACAAGATATCTCCCGTGCATCCCCCATACTCTGGAACGCTCTACCTCAGCACATCAGACTCTCCCCTACCGTGGAAAGCTTCAAGAGGAACCTCAAGACCCACCTCTTCCAACAAGCCTACAACCTACAACAGCCCTCAGTCCAGTAGACCACTGCGCAACCAGCTCTGTCCTCACCTATTGTACCATCACCCATTCCCTGTAGACTGTAAGCCCTCGCGGGCAGGGTCCTCTCTCCTCCTGTACCAGTCTGTTATGTACTGTTAATGATTGTTGTACGTATACCCTTTCACTTGTAAAGCGCCATGGAATAAATGGCGCTATAATAATAAATAATAATAATAATAATAATGTATATATATGTATAATGTATGTATGTATGTATATATATATATATATATATATATGTGTATAAATATGTATATATATATGTATATATATCATGTATATATATGTATGTATATATCTTCTATATATATAATTGCCTTATTCTGTCTGTCTGTCTGTCTGTCTGTCTATCTGTCTGTCTGTCTGTCATGCTCCGAAATTGTGTCCTTACGGTGACACAAAGCTGATTGGCCGCTGGGCTCGCCATGGCCCCGCCCCCCCACACGGATTGGCCTCTCGCCCCGGCTCTCTGCAGGCCCCGCCCCCTCACGCAATGCACGCTCGCTGTGGCCCAACTGACACGGGGCTCCGATTCCCAGGTGAGTACACACACATCAGATCACACTCACTCTCACACTCACTCTCACACATCACATCCACACACTCACAACATGCTGGGATATCGCTTGCTTCTACACCGGCTCCGTCAGGATCCCGGCAGCGCCAGACATAACCTTGCGATGCTGGGATCTTAACGGAGGCCGTGAAAGCTGGTAACCATTATACACATCGGGTAACTAAGGTCCCTTAGTTACCCGATGTGTATCATAGTTACCAGTGTACACCGGCTCACACTCACACACACCTCACACACACATCACATCGCATCCACACATCAAGGTCCTGCAGCTGCAGAACATACATAACATAACAGCACACACACACACACACACACAAATCAGATCACACTCACTCACACACACACATCACATCGCATCCACATACTCACAACATCCTGGGATATCGCTTGCTTCTCGGCGGCGATATTGTGCTGTGAGCTTCCAGGACCTGACGGAGGATCACATGGCCAGAAGCATGTGATATCCCCGGATGTTGTGAGTATCAGCGCGTATGTGCAATATCGTCAGTGTCTGTGTGTGTGAGTGTATGCGATCGGGTGTGTGTGAGTGTATGCGATCGGGTGTGTGTGTGAGTGTATGCGATCGGGTGTGTGTGTGAGTGTATGCGATCGGGTGTGTGTGTGAGTGTATGCGATCGGGTGTGTGTGTGAGTGGATGCGATCGGTTGTGTGTGTGAGTGGATGCGATCGGTTGTGTGTGTGAGTGGATGCGATCGGTTGTGTGGGTGAGTGGATGCGATCGGTTGTGTGGGTGAGTGGATGCGATCGGGTGTGGGTGAGTGGATGCGATCGGTTGTGTGTGTGAGTGGATGCGATCGGTTGTGTGTGTGAGTGGATGCGATCGGTTGTGTGGGTGAGTGGATGCGATCGGTTGTGTGGGTGAGTGGATGCGATCGGGTGTGTGTGAGTGGATGCGATCGGTTGTGTGTGTGAGTGGATGCGATCGGTTGTGTGGGTGAGTGGATGCGATCGGTTGTGTGGGTGAGTGGATGCGATCGGGTGTGTGGGTGAGTGGATGCGATCGGGTGTGGGTGAGTGTCGGCAGAGGAGCACGGCGTGCTGGAGGAGGCTGGGAGCAGAGAGGCTGATCTTGGGGAAGGCTGGGAAGGGGGGGCTGATGCTGAGGGAGGCTGGAAGGAGAGAGGCTGAGCAAACGTGCTCCATCCGCCATACTGCGCACTCCCCATCGTGCTGCATCCCCCATGCTGCGCACTCCCAAACGTGGTCCATCCGCCATGCTGCGCACTCCCAAACGTGGTCCATCCGCCATGCTGCGCACTCCCAAACGTGGTCCATCCGCCATGCTGCGCACTCCCAAACGTGCTCCATCCGCCATGCTGCGCACTCCCAAACGTGCTCCATCCGCCATACTGCGCACTCCCCATCGTGCACCATCCGGCATGCTGCGCACTCCTAAGCGGATGGAGCATGATGGGGGGTGCGCAGCATGGCGGATGGAGCACGTTTGGGAGTGCGCAGCATGGCGGATGGAGCACGTTTGGGAGTGCGCAGCATGACGGATGGAGCACGTTTGGGAGTGCGCAGCATGACGGATGGAGCATGTTTGGGAGTGCGCAGCATGCCGGATGGTGCACGATGGGGAGTGCGCAGTATGGCGGATGGAGCACGTTTGGGAGTGCGCAGTATGGCGGTTGGAGCACGTTTCGGAGTGCGCAGCATGGCGGATGGAGCACGTTTGGGAGTGCGCAGCATGGCGGATGGACCACGTTTGGGAGCGCGCAGCATGGCGGATGGAGCACGTTTGGGAGTGCGCAGCATGGCGGATGGAGCACGTTTGGAAGTGCGCAGCATGGCGGATGGAGCACGTTTGGGAGTGCGCAGCATGGCGGATGGAGCACGTTTGGGAGTGCGCAGCATGCCGGATGGTGCACGATGGGGAGTGCGCAGTATGGCGGATGGAGCACGTTTGGGAGTGCGCAGCATGGCGGATGGAGCACGTTTGGGAGTGCGCAGCATGGCGGATGGACCACGTTTGGGAGTGCGCAGCATGGCGGATGGAGCACGTTTGGGAGTGCGCAGCATGGCGGATGGAGCACGTTTGGGAGTGCGCAGCATGGCGGGTGGAGCACGTTTGGGAGTGCGCAGCATGGCGGATGGAGCATGATAGGGGGTGCGCAGCATGGCGGATGGAGCACGTTTGGGAGTGCGCAGCATGGCGGATGGAGCACGTTTGGGAGTGTGCAGCATGGCGGATAGAGCACGATGGGGAGTGCACAGTATGGCGGATGGAGCACGTTTGGTAGTGCGCAGTATGGCGGATGGAGCACGTTTCGGAGTGCGCAGCATGGCGGATGGAGCACGTTTGGGAGTGCGCAGCATGGCGGATGGACCACGTTTGGGAGCGCGCAGCATGGCGGATGGAGCACGTTTGAGAGTGCGCAGCATGGCGGATGGAGCACGTTTGGAAGTGCGCAGCATGGCGGATGGAGCACGTTTGGGAGTGCGCAGCATGGCGGATGGAGCACGTTTGGGAGTGCGCAGCATGCCGGATGGTGCACGATGGGGAGTGCGCAGTATGGCGGATGGAGCACGTTTGGGAGTGCGCAGCATGGCGGATGGAGCACGTTTGGGAGTGCGCAGCATGGCGGATGGACCACGTTTGGGAGTGCGCAGCATGGCGGATGGAGCACGTTTGGGAGTGCGCAGCATGGCGGATGGAGCACGTTTGGGAGTGCGCAGCATGGCGGGTGGAGCACGTTTGGGAGTGCGCAGCATGGCGGATGGAGCATGATAGGGGGTGCGCAGCATGGCGGATGGAGCACGTTTGGGAGTGCGCAGCATGGCGGATGGAGCACGTTTGGGAGTGTGCAGCATGGCGGATAGAGCACGATGGGGAGTGCGCAGCATGGCGGATGGAGCACGTTTGGGAGTGCGCAGCATGGGGGATGCAGCACGATGGGGAGTGCGCAGTATGGCGGATGGAGCACGTTTGGGAGTGCGCAGCATGGCGGATGGACCACGTTTGGGAGTGCGCAGCATGGCGGATGGAGCACGTTTGGGAGTGCGCAGCATGGGGGATGCAGCACGATGGGGGGTGCGCAGCATGGGGGATGGAGCACGATGGGAGGTGCACACCTCCCCCCAACACACACACACACGCGCACTGCACAACACACACACACTAGGAATCACAAACAACGCCCTACACAGACACCCACACACACAGACAACGCTGCACACACAAATATACGCACATACTGCACAACACACACATTGCTCAAAACATACCTCCCCCCAAAACACACCACACCCACACAAACCGCACAACACACACACACACACAACGCTACAGACACACAGCGCTCCACAAACAACGCAACACACGCAACACACATACAACACCGCTCTCACCCCCCGCGACACTCAGAACATGTACAGCGCCCTACACAAACACTTGGTAACTACACACAACAACATCTATATATATATATAACAAAAATCATACATGAACTACACAATACGTAAATTCTAGAATACCCGATGCGTAGAATCGGGCCACCTTCTAGTATATATATATATGTATATATATGTATATATATGCATATATATATATATGTATATATATATATATGTATATATATATGTGTGTGTATATATATATATATATATATATATATATATATATATATATATATATACACGTGTATATATATAAAATGTTAAATATATCTATATTTATATTGAACATTATATCTATCAATATTCACTCATCTATCTTTATCTATCTATCTATAGCAATGTATCTAACTTTCTTTTTTTAATATTTGTTTTTTAAATTTTAAAATCAACTTATCTATTTATCTATCTACCGATCTATATATATTTCTTTCCATAATCTTGCTCACTTCCTATCTAACTATCTATCTATCTATTCTCTCTCTCGATCTATATATCTCTGTATCTCTTCATTTGCTAACTATTGGTTTAGCTATTTTTATTTTTTTTATTAATTTAAAGTCACTATTCTCTCTCTCTGTCTGTCGGTCGGTCTCCCTCTCGGTCTCTATTCTCTCTCTGTCAGTCTCTCTCTCTCTATATACATTAAGGAATAACGTTTGGAACTCCATTCTATGTCTGAACTGGGTGCAAAAAACCTAAAAAACATCACTATGGGGAGATAAGGTATGCACACCAGTGACTATGGAAGGGGAATACATGGAATTGCAGAAACTGCTGTGTGAATACTGACATGAAAAATTCAATAGCTATTTGTAAGAATGAAATGTGAAAAATGGAACCTGCATTACTGCCATGAATATATGAAGAAAGAGAAATTTAGCTACTGAATTGATCAATGCAGAAGAGCCCCAACACTATGCCAAAGTATTTCTCTACGTTGGGGTCCCTAGCTTGTGTGTGTCCTCTCATGCAGTTAAAAAACTTACCGTGTATGGGACGCTGAGACCCAGGCTATATATGCGTATAATGTGGATTGGCAATAGGTGTGTATGGGGAGGGTTCACAAACGAAAAACTACTAACATTAAGGAATAACGTTTGGAACTCCATTCTATGTCTGAACTGGGTGCAAAAAACCTAAAAAACATCACCATGGGGAGATAAGGTATGCACACCAGTGACTATGGAAGGGGAATACATGGAATAGCAGAAACTGCTGTGTGAATACTGACATGAAAAATTCAATAGCTATTTGTAAGAATGAAATGTGAAAAATGGAACCTGCATTACTGCCATGAATATATGAATAAAGAGAAATTTAGCTACTGAATTGATCAATGCAGAAGAGCCCCAACACTACGCCAAAGTATTTCTCTACGTTGGGGTCCCTAGCTTGTGTGTGTCCTCTCATGCAGTTAAAAAACTTACCGTGTATGGGACGCTGAGACCCAGGCTATATATGCGTATAATGTGGATTGGCAATAGGTGTGTATGGGGAGGGTTCACAAACGAAAAACTACTAACATTAAGGAATAACGTTTGGAACTCCATTCTATGTCTGAACTGGGTGCAAAAAACCTAAAAAACATCACTATGGGGAGATAAGGTATGCACACCAGTGACTATGGAAGGGGAATACATGGAATAGCAGAAACTGCTGTGTGAATACTGACATGAAAAATTCAATAGCTATTTGTAAGAATGAAATGTGAAAATGAAATGTGAAAAATGGAACCTGCATTACTGCCATGAATATATGATTGATCAATTCAGTAGCTAAATTTCTCTTTATTCATATATTCATGGCAGTAATGCAGGTTCCATTTTTCACATTTCATTCTTACAAATAGCTATTGAATTTTTCATGTCAGTATTCACACAGCAGTTTCTGCTATTCCATGTATTCCCCTTCCATAGTCACTGGTGTGCATACCTTATCTCCCCATAGTGATGTTTTTTAGGTTTTTTGCACCCAGTTCAGACATAGAATGGAGTTCCAAACGTTATTCCTTAATGTTAGTAGTTTTTCGTTTGTGAACCCTCCCCATACACACCTATTGCCAATCCACATTATACGCATATATAGCCTGGGTCTCAGCGTCCCATACACGGTAAGTTTTTTAACTGCATGAGAGGACACACACAAGCTAGGGACCCCAACGTAGAGAAATACTTTGGCGTAGTGTTGGGGCTCTTCTGCATTGATCAATTCAGTAGCTAAATTTCTCTTTATTCATACATTCATGGCAGTAATGCAGGTTCCATTTTTCACATTTCATTCTTACAAATAGCTATTGAATTTTTCATGTCAGTATTCACACAGCAGTTTCTGCTATTCCATGTATTCCCCTTCCATAGTCACTGGTGTGCATACCTTATCTCCCCATAGTGATGTTTTTTAGGTTTTTTGCACCCAGTTCAGACATAGAATGGAGTTCCAAACGTTATTCCTTAATGTTAGTAGTTTTTCGTTTGTGAACCCTCCCCATACACACCTATTGCCAATCCACATTATACGCATATATAGCCTGGGTCTCAGCGTCCCATACACGGTAAGTTTTTTAACTGCATGAGAGGACACACACAAGCTAGGGACCCCAACGTAGAGAAATACTTTGGCGTAGTGTTGGGGCTCTTCTGCATTGATCAATTCAGTAGCTAAATTTCTCTTTATTCATATATTCATGGCAGTAATGCAGGTTCCATTTTTCACATTTCATTCTTACAAATAGCTATTGAATTTTTCATGTCAGTATTCACACAGCAGTTTCTGCTATTCCATGTATTCCCCTTCCATAGTCACTGGTGTGCATACCTTATCTCCCCATAGTGATGTTTTTTAGGTTTTTTGCACCCAGTTCAGACATAGAATGGAGTTCCAAACGTTATTCCTTAATGTTAGTAGTTTTTCGTTTGTGAACCCTCCCCATACACACCTATTGCCAATCCACATTATACGCATATATAGCCTGGGTCTCAGCGTCCCATACACGGTAAGTTTTTTAACTGCATGAGAGGACACACACAAGCTAGGGACCCCAACGTAGAGAAATACTTTGGCGTAGTGTTGGGGCTCTTCTGCATTGATCAATTCAGTAGCTAAATTTCTCTTTATTCATATATTCATGGCAGTAATGCAGGTTCCATTTTTCACATTTCATTCTTACAAATAGCTATTGAATTTTTCATGTCAGTATTCACACAGCAGTTTCTGCTATTCCATGTATTCCCCTTCCATAGTCACTGGTGTGCATACCTTATCTCCCCATAGTCTCTCTCTCTCTATGTCTCTATCTCTCTGTCCATGTCGGTCTATCCCTCTCCCCCCCTCTCTCATACTCACCAATCCCGATCACCGGCGCGGCTATGCACTGCGTTCACACTTCTCTGGCGGCTTCTTCACTTTTGAAAAAGCCGGCCACTCAATAAACAATCTCATATTCCCTGCTTTACCCGCACACCGGCAAATATGATTGGTTGCCGTGAGACACGCCCACACACTGAGTGACAGCTGTCTCAATGCAACCAATCACAGCCACCTGTGGGCGTGTCACTATGGAGCAGATAAATAAATAAATAAATAATTTAAAAAAATTGACATGCGGTCCCCCAATTTTGTTACCAGTCAGGGTAAAGCCAGACGACTGAAGGCTGGTATTCTCAGGATGGGGAGCCCCACGTTATGGGGAGCCCCCCAGCCTAAAAATATCAGTCTTCAGCCGCCCGGAATAGCCACATCCATGAGATGCGACTGTCCCGGAACTGTACCCGGCTCATCTTGATTTGCCCTGGTGCGGTGGCAATCGAGGTAATAAGGAGTTAATATCAGCAGCCCATAGCTGCCACTAGGTTAATCATGGCAGATGTCTCACCGAGATACCTTCCATAATTAACCTTTAAGTTAAAGAAAATAAACACACACATCCAAAAAATCCTTTATTTGTAATAAATGACAAAAAACAACAACCTCTTTCACCAATTTATTAAAGTCCCCAAGTACCCCTCCAGGTCCGACGTAATCCAAAAAGGTCCCACGACGCTGTCAGCTCTGCTACATCAGAAGCTGCCAGAGAGCGGTCACAGACCACGACCGCTCTCTGTGAGCTCCCCGCAGCGACTGAAGTGAGTCGCGCTATCAGCGGAGCTGTCACTGAGGTTACCCGTGGCCACAGATCTCAGCGGGAGAACTTCAGCTGTGGCCGCGGGTCACCTCAGTGACGTCACCACTGATAGCGCGAGTCACTGCGGTCACTCAGGGGATTTGTGGTCACCGGTGAGACCTTCACCGGTGACCGAAAATCATGCAATGCCACACAGACAGAGCCGCGGGATGACAATGAAGTCGGGTGACGTTCACCCGAGTTCATTCTGATCGTGCAGCTCTGTCTGTGTCTGCTGTCATCTGCCATTCATCTCTGCTACATGGCTCTGTCTGTGTCTGCTGTCACCGGCCATGTAGCAGAGCTGAATGGCAGATGACATAGAACAAACGGATCCGTCAAAATTAAGCTGAAAAACAGCATGCAAATGCAGGTGAACGGTCCGTGTTTTTGCTGGCTCCAGTAGACGGATCCAGTAAAAAAACGTTCAGGTAACTAGCGGTGGCATGCGTTTGAATAAAAAAAAAAGGATCCAGTCACATGCAGTTTGCGTTTTTTGCCTTAAGGCAAAAAAACGCTAATGTGAAGCTAGCCTTATTCTTCCTTCTTCAAGCAGGTTCCTTCTTACCCATACACGGGGAGGTTTTTACCCCAGAGAGAAGCGTCAGAGTAAGTACCCAGTATACGAGATATTCCGTGACGTAGCTACTGGGCAGATATAGAAATGGCCATTTTTGTATGCTAAATATCTCAATTTTTTCTTAGATTTCCTTTACCAGTAATGCATATCTATATTCTTACATTCATGGTGTGCATGCGTTAGCATTTCAGAGTGCAACTGTCTTTTTTTGTCATTGTATGTTAGGCCAGTTTTACACTTGCGTTGTTTTAGTGGAAACAGGATCCGTCACAAATGCGGAAAAGTTCATTTATTTACAGTGGAAGCGTGACACCATCTGGACACATGTGTGTAGTGTATGAAGCACACAATAGCATAGTGTCGCGCTTCCACTGTAAATAAATGAACTGTATTGCATTTGTGACTGATCCCGTTTCCGTCAAAACTACGCAAGTGTGAAACCGGCCTTACATATAGGTTCATCTAGTTCAACCTTATGTTATGTGCCTGTTCACACTGCATGTTTGGGACTGCCCTCAGTCTTTTTGTGAAAACTTTGTCTTTGAACCCCTTGTGATTTTTTTTTTTTTTGAGGACTTTGACCCCTTTCTCACATCCCTTTTTGTGCATTTGTTTGTTTGTTTTTTTTTTGGTTATGTTGCAGCATTTGGGCACTAACCTAAATTAGTTTACTTGAGTTTTTTCATGTTTTTTTTTTTCTACAAGCATGTTTTTTTTAGATGTGTTTCATGTTTTCTTTTAAATCTGCTTTATTTTAGAAACATTCTATTACTTTAGCTTTGATTAAACTTTATTAATAAAGTCATGTGAGTTATTTGTGCTTTTATTGCGTTTTTACAGCAGAAAGGTTTTATCTCATCTCATTCAAGGCTATGGGGGAAATCTGAAGAAAAAGAAAAAAGATATATACTACAAATTTGCACAGCAAAAAAAAAAGGCACAGTAGGAATGAGATTTGACGCTATAATACACTGCATTTTTTTTGTGCACAAACATACCCAGCAAGAAATAAAAATTACTCTTGGGAATGTAGACTTCTCACTACAAAAAAAAAAAAATTGATGTTACTTTTTTTTTGTTTTGATAAAAGTTTGTTTTGATAAATTTTGTTTTGTTTGTTTTGATAAGTTTTGATAAAAATCCAAGTAAAGGAAGAAAGGCGGCATGTCACCATGAGGTTTTTCAGCTGTATTCAAAGTATGTGAATTACAGCATGTGGGGGAGAGCGGAGTGCGGGAGCGGCAAGCGGACAACGGCCGTTTCGCGCTGTAACAAGCGTTGGAGCATGTGAATTACAGCATGTGGGGGAGAGGCAAGCGGACGACGGACGACTGCCATTTTGCGCTGTAACAAGTGCTTTGGAGCATGTGAATTACAGCATGTGGGGGAGAGGGGAGTGCGGGAGCGGCAAGCGGACGACGGCCGTTTTGTGCTGTAACAAGTGCTTTGGAGCATGTGAATTACAGCATGTGGGGGAGAGTGGGAGCGGCAAGCGGACGACGGCCGTTTTGTGCTGTAACAAGCGCTTTGATTTCTGTAAGGCCCCACTCACACTTGCGCTATTTTGACGCAAACGGAATCCGTCAGAAATGTAGTACAGTTCATTTATTTACAGTGGAAGCGCGACACCATGTGGACACAAGCGGGTACTGCATGACACACTCACGCGGCATATTAACGCGCTTCCACTGTAAATAAATGAACTGTACTACATTAGTGACGGATTCCGTTTGCGTCAAAATAGCGCAAGTGTGAAACTAGCCTAATTCAAATGCTTTGAATAGAGATGAAAACCCTCATAGCGAGATGCCACCTTTCTTCCTTTGCTTGGATTCTTCAGAACAGTGACTGTGCTGCAGGCTGAGCACCACCTGCAGTTGCTAATCTAATCCATTGACAGCTACAAACCAGGTCTGTAAGTACGGCTGCACTCCACAGCGATTTTTTTTCTTCCGTTTTTTGAGCTTTCATAAAAAATACTACTGATTTTGTATGTACGGATTCTTTGCATTTTGGGTTGTTTTTTTTGTTTTTTTTTTTACCTGCGGACCTTTTCATCTCATTCAGGTCAATGGGAAATATCTCCAAATAAAGCACATATTTACTGCAAGAGAAACTGACATGTTGTTGATTTAAAAAAAATGCTCTGCAGGCCATTTTACGCACCGTGCTGGGCAAGAGAGTTCTATAAATCACATTCATTTTGCTGGAACTGTTAAGGCTCTATGCACACATTGGGGTTTTTTTTTTCCCTTGCAGATTTGAATCAATACTGCACGGAAAAAGCATCCCAGCAAAGTCTATGAGATTTGCTGTGCACATGCTGCTTCATTTTTCCTTGCTGAATTTGTTGTAGAAAAATGAAGCAGCATGTCAATTTGTTCTGCTTTTTTGTCTGCATTTTTCAATAGAAAAAAAAGCATGAAAAGCATAAAAACGCGCTTTTTTCATGCAAAAATATGCTTTTTTTTGTGCAGAAAAATAATCTATGTGTGCACATAACCTAAAATGGTGCTTTTTTTTTCCACAGTGAGGGTCTGATAAGATATAAGCTCTTTATTAGCCTAGTTAAGTAGGCTATTATAAAATGCATGTAAAAAATGCTGAAGTGAAAAATTAAATAATTCATGCTGTAACAACGCATAAAAAAAAGTAAAATATGCAGCAAAAATTCAATAATTACAGCAGATTGCTATTGCATATTTTGGTGAGCCTACAAAAAAAAAATTACAAAACCTCTCCATTTTCACACTTTGAAACATGACCTGAGGGATACCACATGAGACATGTCGTGGTTTTACTGCAGATTTCACTTTTTCAAATCCGGGGTGATGATCCACAAACTAGAGTGACAGATTCATGATGTCCAATCCATACCAAAGGTCCATTTCCACGGCAGATTCTGTATAAAATCTCAGCAACAATGTTGGTTCTGTAATAAGCAAATACTGTATATTCCAGCCTGAAAATCCAGATGGAAAATTCAACTACAGATCTGCTCTTGGTGAACATATTCACCCCTACTCTGTTTTGGGTTTTTTGGTTTTTTTTATGTTAATATTCTTGATTGAGGTTATTTGTATTTTTATTTTTTTTATTCCTTTTGCTATAAGTTCATGACTTGAGATACATCACCACCTAGTGGAAATATAGAAGCTTAACTTTATATATTCTGCCATCTGTCGCACAAGTGTAGTTGCGCCTGGTGTACAATATAGTGTTGCATATGTCCTTCAGGTCTCATTCAGACATCAGTTTTTCTTGTACGTTTCATTTCACAGATTACGTCCTTACCTGTGATAGTCTTTGGGGCAGTTTGCATATCCGATTTGTTTCCTTGGCCCGAGTGATCGGCACAAAAACAAGGAGACATGTCCAATATTGATCTGAATGTCGGATCTAAAACGCCAATACTAGTAAATTGATCCATAAAAGAAACAAAAAAAAAAACAGACAACACCTGTATGCCCTCTGTGTGCGCTCAGTTTTTTATGACCTGTTTTATAGGAGAAGCTGGAGAAACTGATGGAACTCTGACCAAACTCTGATGGAAAAAACTTACACAATGACCAAACTCTCATCAAAAACATTGATGAAATTCGGACTGTTTTTGCATATGAAAAAGGCACTGCTGTCTGAATGAGCCACTATTGACATTATTTGTAAAAAAAAAAAAAAATTATATCAGTGATGTCTTGGACCTTTGTCTTTATGGGCCACATGATCTGTCTCGACGGCACATACACTATTGGCAGTTGAGTGCCTGAGCGCTGTCTGGCAATCATTAAGGTCATGTTGATCTTCATTTTATTCTTTAAATGCTTTACTTTCCCTTTCTTATTTTTTTATTTTATTTCATGCTCTCCGGTTGTACTCACAACAACCTGACAATTTTTCAGTCTTTCCTAAATCCATCATAATAGTTCAGAATCTGAAAGCATTTCTCATTTTGGTATTAGATGACCGAATCCAAATCACTACATTGCACGCTGCTGTTAATAGCGGCAATCAAATAGAATTTCTTCTTGGTCTGCATTTACACTTCAAGTTCGGACACTTGGTTACTTGGGGTC
Organism: Anomaloglossus baeobatrachus; assembly: GCF_048569485.1. Lineage (NCBI taxonomy): Eukaryota > Metazoa > Chordata > Amphibia > Anura > Aromobatidae > Anomaloglossus > Anomaloglossus baeobatrachus. The sequence continues at coordinate 43,506,537 of NC_134357.1, read as the reverse complement.
GTCTTACTGGAGACAAGTCCCGATCGTGTTCTGTCCAAACGTGTAAAAGGATCCTCATGTAACAATAAAAATTTTGCATTAAAAAATGTTTAAAATATAAATTGCCCTTTGTGGCATGGCTACTCCGATACCCAGGCCCCTCTCCATATCTGTAAAATTACTTCCGACCAGCTGCCGGACATCCTTATGCATGCTGGGCTCTGGGAGTCTGAGACACTCCCCCTGCTCTTGGTTGGTCCATTCTAGAGCATAGGGATGCTGTTCTATACACAGTGTGCATAATCAGTGTTGAGATCCCACCCCCTGCTCTAAAATGAACCAATCAGAATCAGGGGGCATGTCTTAGACTACCAAAACTGAATACCTTGGGTAGTCTGAGATGCTGGCAGACATTTACAGAATATAGTGAACTGGAAATCAGAATAACAAGGGCAATCAGATTAAAAAGGAGACCACCATGTACCGAATATTTTGTGCATTTATTATATTTTTTGTTTTGTCTCTTTAACCACTAATGCTCCACTATCCTCCAGATATGGTTTAGGCCGGTGTCACACTTGTGAGTACCTCGCGTTGCATCACCCGGCACGGACTCACACTCTCCTCACAGGAGCGGGTCGGTTGCATGCATCTCTATGCAACCGACCCTCTCCTGTGAGGAGAGTGTGAGTCCATGCCGGATGATACAATGCGAGACTCGCGCGAGGTACTCGCAAGTGTGACACCGGTCTTATTCAGAATCAGGTTTCCACTATGAGGTCCATCATTCTTGAAGAGCATTTCCAACTAGTAACATTTCTTACCTACTCACAAGATATATCAATTTATGCTTTTGGCTACTGATCCCTAATACTGCGGTCTAGAGATCTCTGTTCCTCTTCACGCATCGCACCGTACGTTTGGACCTAGCATATGAACTATTGGAGTCACTATAGAGAACACATGACATAGTTTATGGATGGCTCACCATACACTTATCTCCACTTGATGGAGCCCTAATCTTCTCACTTGCTACTATTGCTGGTCTGAGGGTAATTAGTGGTCATATGTCATGAGCAATTTATAGAAATCCAATCTTGTTTCCATATACAGCCTAAATACAAGTTATTTCTGGATTATTTTTGGTAAACGGCAAACTGCCTTTGTTGGGCATCACTTTTGTATTTACTTGGCCTTCTTCATGGTTTATGGCTTTTTTTTGTTAACATAACCAAAGCGATTTTGTCCAATTGGACTGACTGTATGAGGCCTGGTCGATTTCTGCAGGGGAGAGGGGTAAGGGGTAGCTAATAGTTTCAGAGAAGAGCCTTGCGCTCTCGGATGCTTGGGGAGACTCCACCCTGGGAAAGATAACTCTGCTCACGTCTAAGTTCATTCCGACCCCTTACCGTTTAGGCTTGGGGCCTAGTCACTAAAGTCCCGTTCTATGGACTCTTCTTTCAGGAGACAATCCGTGTGGAGGCCGGTCTCTAGCCTCAGCGTTCTCTAGCATTGTGTGTCTTGGTCAGTACTTGAGGATCACGCTATCCCGACTCCAGTCTCCTTTCTCCTCCACAAGTTGCCCAAAGTATGTGACTTTTACAACCCCCAGACTATGTGTCAATATTTATCACAAACTAGGTCTTCACTTACCTTTTCTAGAAGGAACCGTCTCTTACCCTATCACCTAATTCCAATGTAGCACTCCAGGGGGTTGGGGGAAAATACTAGTCACCGGGCCGGGTCAGGGGATGTCATTTTTGGCCCAGCCCAGTTTCGTGACCTCGAGGTGTACAAGAAGGGAGAGGGGTGGTGATGGATGATGGTGGAGGTTGATTTCGTAACTCCACCTGTGGTATGTAGCCAGGGAATTGGCTGCCACTGCTGTCGCTGTCATCCGGGGCGGATGGTAGCAGCAGCCGAGGTGTTTCTGCTCCCCAAAGGTGGAGCAAGCCCTGAGGAGGATGATGAGAGGAGTAGCAATGGTGGGCGCAGGGCGACGGAGCCGGGAATGACAGGCGGACACAGTCTCTATGGGTTCAAGGTCTTTTACTCACAGTTCTGCCGCTCGCCCGGGAAATACTGGTCACCGGCTGTGATGGGCCCTGCCGACCCTGGATCCTTTAGACGTCAATGGATGGTGGGCCCTTCCTCCTGGTGCTTGGTGTTGGATCCCTGTGGTTTGAAGCTCTTGGGAACCCTTGGTTCTGAAAAAAAGTGTGTACTCCCTGCGCGTATGCAGGTACCGCGGATCCGCTGTTGGGCCTGCCTTGGAACACGATCTTGGATCTTATTTGGAACTGTGTTCCGCAAACAGTGGAGGCTGGAGGGACATGCAATCCCCCCAAGCCTGCAGATTTTGATGGATAAGCTGGAGTATAATCCACCCAAGGATTCTGCACCCTGTCAGCGCCGGTACCGAGGGAGCAATAAAGCTCTCTCCTCGGCGACCATATTGACTCCTCCGTCCCACCAGAGCCGCTGGTAAACCCGACTGCTCTCTTGCTCGCCTGCTGGAGAACTCCTGACTGTTGTATTGGCTCCTCACTTCCCCAGGTGGTTGCTCCTCCCATCCCAAGTCCCGCTGCTAGTGGATTGGGGATCCTATATGTGGTGGTATCCTAAGGACCCAACCACGTTGGCAACCCCTTTTGACCCAAACCCAGCCCAGTCCACAGTAAAGGAGGGCAACCTGGTTGTGTGTGTATGAGTTGTGTAAGTGGAACCGGCACCGACCTCCTCTAGACCCAGGTTAAGCACCTTATGTCAGGTGCAGTACCCTGTGGCGACTGAAGCCTCAGGGGCGCCACGACAACACTTAACTATCGTTTACCCTTTTGTCTGGTAACTCCATATACAAAGTGTTATGCAATATACATGACATTGTCACATATAACTGTGTTGTACATTACACCGAAACACATTATAATACATCACATGATATCATACATTACAATACAATCCACATTATCATCACAGTTCACATATCACAATTTTTACAAAAAACACAGAATACAATTCACACTACACTATACTACATGACAATACGTGTTAAGTAACAAGATTAGCGTCTTCAAAGGAAGGAATTCGACAGCATCCAGACACTTCCTTAGGGGTACTTCTCACATAGCGAGATCGCTAGCGAGATTGCTGCTGAGTCACAGGTTTTGTGACGTACCAGTGACCTCATCAGCGATCTCGCTGTGTGTGGCAATAAGCAGCGATCTGGCCCCTGCTGTGAAATCGCTGATCATTACACACTATTCTGTTCAGCAAGCATCGGTGTGTTTGACACCTTATCCAACGACCTGATTCGCGACTCACGTAGGCATGCATCTTTGTTGTTTTCCACGCCCTCTCTGTTCCGATTGGGGATCGCTACTGCGTTCGGATTGGCCGCTTCCATCCTCTGTTCGCCGCCCAGTCACAACGGAGTTACGACCACCAATCGGAGCAGAGGGGACGCGGAAAAGGCAATGTAGATGCACGCCTATGTTACTAATCAAGATTTGAATCGTACTGTGTGACAGGGTCCCAGCGACCACTGTATCGTTGCTGCATTGTTGGGAAGATCTGACTGTTTGACAGCTCACTAGCGACCCTGTAGCAACGTATCAGGTCGTATTGCGGTCGGAATCGCTGGTACGTCGTTTAGTGTGACGGTACCCTTAGGCGGGCTTTGCACGTTGCGACATCGCAAGCCAATGCTGCGATGTCGCACGCGATAGTCCCCGCCCCCGTCGCAGGTATGATATCGTGTGATAGCTGCCGTAGCGAAAATTATCGCTACGCTAGCTTCACATGCACTCACCTGCCCTGCGACCGTCGCTCTGGCCGGCATCCTGTCTCCTTCCTAAGGGGGCGGGTCGTGCGGCATCATAGCGACGTCACACGGCAGGCGGCCAATAGCGGCAGAGGGGCGGAGATGAGCAGGATGTAAACATCCCGCCCACCTCCGTCCTTCCGCATAGCCGCCGGCGGCAGGTAAGGAGATGTTCCTAGCTCCTGCGGCTTCACACACAGCGATGTGTGCTGCCGCAGGAACGAGGAACAACATCGTACCTGTCGCGGCACCGGCATTATGGAAATGTCGGTGAATGCAACGATGATACGATAACGACGTTTTTGCGCTCGTTCATCGTATCATCTAGCATTTACACAGTACGATGTCGAAAGTGACGCCGGATGTGCGTCACTTTCGATTTGACCCCACCGACATCGCAGATGCGATGTCGCAATGTGCAAAGCCGCCCTTACAGTGTGCCAGAGACCAAAATCCTCTTCCTCCCTGAAGAGGCAATTTGCACAGTTTATTAACATTTTAGCTCATTTTATTTTACTTTTTGGCATTTCATATACTTTTTATTAGTGTATGCTGGAGCAATGATAATATACATTACCCAAGGTTCATAAGCCATCTGTAGTCAGTTTCAGAAGCAGATCAGCATACGTAACGGATGTTACTGGATTTCTGCCATAACAGAGGTATCAGTCTCAGGTTGTTTGTACTTTGTCTATTGCTTTTAGCGCGACCTCCCACGGTAGCAATCTCACTCGATGTTAAGAACAAGATCATTTGTGTGAGAGCTCGGTATCTGTGACAGTGACTCGGAGGGGGTCATATAGATTCCCAAACCTTAAGTGTCTTCCAAAGAGGAAATGGTCAGGAAGCAGGTTCTTAAGAGCTGCTGGGAAAAGGCAAAGCAGATAGCGTAGCCCTGGGGCACAACGAGAGTCGATGACTTGACACCTCAAAGCCTCCAGAGATCAGGTGAAGCTTCTTAGCGAATACTTTACTAAACCAATTTGTGTCACACATGTAGACGGTAGGACATCATTCACCATGGGAAATGGGTAGACAAGTGAAGATACCGTCTGCACAAAAGAGTAACTTTATCTTTTCACTGTCAATCTAATTGATGAAATCCTGGCTCGGCAAAATTGTTTCTGCACCTCACCTCCTCTCCTGTCTATGGATATAACTTCAGAAGCAGGATTCCTATACATCGCAATGGCAGCGAAGGTGGTCTTTGTATGAGGGCTTTCACCATCTGTTTATATATTTGATTCCCATGTGAACAGGTCTCAAGTTTTTTAAAAGAGCAGAGAATGAGGAACATTTTTCTAGACAAGTGGTGCAGTAACACATTTGATATTTTATTGTTACAAAGCAGATTTAATGTGAAACTCCACAATTGTTTAGTATAGGTTATGTTGTTAGATAACAGATATTAATTTTTTTTTAAAGTATATATTTATGACTACTTTTGCCATTTTTACTGATTTGTTGCTACCCGGAAATTATCATCAAGCAGGCTAGTTGGCAGAATTTTTGTTATTCTTTCTAAATGCAAACTTAAAGTGAACCTGTTACCAGATTTGGCGACTATAAGCTGCTGCCAACATCACTGAGCCCCATAATAGTGTATATAAGAGCCCAGGCCGTGCTGTATAATATAAAAAAACACTTTTATCATACTCACCTAGGCGGGCGGTCCGGTTCCATGGGTGTTGCTGCTCTCCGGTCCGGCACCTCCGCTCTGCTGCGATCTCCATCCTCCTTCTACCAAGGCCAGTGTTAATGATGCAGCTACGTCATCCACACAAGCCGACATTGCGGTCCTGTATAGGCGTACATTGATCTGACCTGCTGAGTTCAGAGCAAAGTACTGTAATGCACAGACGCGAGGAAAGGTTACAGACCACCTGCACGTGTGCCGCCCCCATGGAAGCAGCTGAGCTGCTCTGATTCGGGTATGCGGTGGACCCCGGACCCGGGGGTCGTGCGGCCACTCAAATGAAAGGGGGTATTTACAGGGGAGTTGATGTATAGTTTGTGACGGAGGTAGGGGGATGCCCCGGGACTCACTGTGGGGGTGTCGTGGGGTGCAGGGGCCACTCTCATACTCACTCAGTTCCTAAGCAGACACTGACAACCGGGTAAACCAAGTCTCTGGATACCTCTGCCGCTGAGGGGAGCTCATCCGGGTCCCATCCCCAATAGTGTTGCCTGGTGATCCGTGACCTGACTCCTGGCACTTAGTTTGACTTCAACTTGATGGCCCGGTAGTATGGAACTAGCCGGGCCCCGCTCCCTACTATGGCTAAGTATGAGAGCTTGCTCTCAGGGCTCACGCTTGGGATTTTCTGAACCGTTTTGGATTGGAAAGTCCTATCCCCCTCGTTGCGCTAATGCCCCGATTTTGGAGTGGGTGGGAACAGATCATAAAGGCTCCGTTCTCCTCAGGTGAATTGTCGGGTTGCCTGAAGCTACTCCCCGACCTAGGGTCTGTGTACCCCGTCGTGCCTTCGGCCCCGGACCGGTGATGGTGCAAAGCTGCCGGCTGTCTTCCTCAACAGGTCCAAGCCCCTTGCCACGATCGCCTGCGATTGGGGGTCCGACTCCTCTAGGCCCAGACCACCGTCTGCAACCTAGACAGTTCCTTCAGGGATTACTGCTCCTGACTTCCTCTGAGCTCGTCACAGCTTGAAGGCTACTTCCCAACCACCCTCCTTCAACTCTCTGACCAACTAACTACACTCTTCACTTCCCCTCCCTGACCCCCCAGGTTGGCGACTCTATTCCACTCAAGCCGTCCACTGGTGTGTCTGGTGGGTGTGGTGCAGGGTGTATCTAGGATTTGATTTGCTGTTGGAGGCAACACCATTTAGATAGGGACCCAGAACCAAGAGGGAGGCAGAATACTGCACGGAAGGGCAGCTTGTGCAGTACCTTGTGATGACCTGATAGTCCAGGGGCGTCACATTCCCCCTTGGTTTAACGTAGCTCGTCATCGAGCTACAGGACATCCAGAGGTTTATTTTTGTAACTGAAAGGAAAAAGGGATAACATTTTTATTTACAAAATTTTCATCCCACATTAGGGAGGCACATTTCTTAAATGTTACATCACACATGCGCCCTACAATACTTTGATCTGCCCTGAGCAGGGCAGATCAAAGTGCACCTGCGCAGAACCTCAATGCTGGCTAGTGTGCATGACGTAGGACGCGTCATGCATACAGGCCTCAAAGAAGGAGGACGGTGATTGCCACAGACAGAAGGCACCGGACCGGAGAGCAGTGACACCCATCGGAACGAACTGCCCCTTAGGTGAGTATTATAAAAGTGTTTTTTATGTTTTACACTGGGCTCTTATATACAGTATTCTGGCATGCTGTATATAAGAGCTCAGTGTTGGTGGCAGCAGCTTATAGTCGCCAAATCTGGTGACAGGTTCCCTTTAAGCAACTTAAATTGTACTAGAAATTCTGAATCGAAACGCGTTGAGAATAAAGCCGCTATCATTAATTTTACCCTGGATTCTTTGGATATCTTTTATTCCATCCCGACCAGCAGCGCATCTAGCATCTAACACTAGCATCTCCTACAACCGATCCCTAAGTTGGACTTCCCAAACTGCGGAGCAGCATCAGCTGGATCTTGTGCATTACGCAATCACCATTTAAGTTGTGGTCAGGATAACACCCTCTTTCACTTTTGTTTTACCACAGATTTCTTTTAAAAATCTATCAGAGCTCTTTCAGCTGCACCTGATGATTCCCAGATCCCCTTGTCCCTTTTCTCAGTGTTAGAGATCACAGCAGGAAGGGTGATTTAGGCGTGCACACTAATCATGCACAGACTGTCTTAATTGCCTCTAGTCCAAATTATGAGTCTGATATATGTATGTGTGACGCCCTGGACTAGCCAGGTAGTCACAGGTAGACCCCCTGCACAAACACCAGCCCCTAATAAGGTAGAAAAACAGAAACTCACTTCTCTTCTTACACTCGGGCTGTCCATTAGCACACTTTCTGCAGGGGGAGCAGAACATTCCATTACCCCCAGACACGGGGAGGTTCCTGTCTCTTAAAGTGGCAGCGTGTTTCTTATTGTCCATAGCAGTAACACCCCCCCGTAGTCGGGCAGCCCACGGACGGTCTGCATTAAACCAAGGGGGAATGTGACACCCTGAACTAGCCAGGTACTCACAGGTAGACCCCCTGCACAAACACCAGCCCCCAATAAGGTGACACCACCAACCTACAAAACCCTTGTCACCTCTCTGTGTTCAATGGTCACACCAGGGGGCGGAGCCAGGCAGTTGGCCACGCCCACCGAGGAGTCCAGAGGGCCTGAGACAGGAAACAAACAGTAGTCAGTTCCCCGTAGGGAGCACAATGTTGAGTAGTCAGTTCAGTTCAAGTGGCGTAGTGAGTGGAATTCAAGTGCAGCAGGCCTGTGGCGTCAGGTCTGCAGCAACAACACTGACCGGTGCCGGGGTCGTAGCCCTGGTACCGTGGCAAGGAGGCAGACGGTGGTTGCCGCCTGCAGGAGCCGGGAAGACGGCTGGTGGAACCGTAAGGGATCGGGACAGGGTAGTGGCCCGCCGGGACCGAACCGGGGAGCCAACTGGGAATCGGAGCACCAGGAGGGGTACTCAGACCCAGAACGAGGTCCAGAAGCCACTGGACCACGTCAAATTCACTGATTGAGGTCTGGACCTTAGGTCCTTTCCCGTGCCAAGACCCGAAAGACAGCAACAGCGCACCGAGGGGGCTAGAAAGCCACCGCACAGGCAGAGAGATCGCACAGGCCAGCGCCTGCGGGCAAACGGGTTCCCCGACACACATCAAGCCGGGGAGCGGACTACCGTTGCTGAAGCATAGGCAGTCAAGTTCTACAAAGAGGTGCAGGAGAAAGGCGGGAGCCACCAACCTGAGAAAGGGGCAAAGCGCAGCCGGCTGCGGGCACCGACCACCATCCTTTTTGATTTACCAGAGACTTCAGTGTATCTTTCATAGTGAGTACAACAGTGCCCTCGGGCCGCGCACCACACCACACCATCTTGCCCGCACCTCACAACCATCGGGCCCCGGGACCATCACCCCCTGCCCACGGATGGGTCAACACCAGGCTGCATAATACCGCCCCCGGGAGCCTAGTTAACGGCAGTGGTGGTGCCCACATTCACCACAACCTGTGGGTGGCGTCACGAACTTACACCTTTAAACTCCACGGCCTCGGCCGTGAACCTTCCCCACTGAAATCCCTACACGTAGCGCCAACTCCTTTTCAGAGCGACGTGACCCCCGGGTCCGGGAGGAGCTCGAGCCACCCACCAATGAGTACGGACCCGAGTGGCTCGGCAGCCGGCCGAGCCCTGGGGCGGTACACATCGACTCTTCTGGCACTGTGAAAAGGATTGAACCCATCCACTTACCGGTGGAAGTGCACCTTCAAGCAGAAGTCAGCGGTGACCCGTTGAAAAATTTCAGAATCCGCCATCTTGTCACGGTCCCTTGGCGCGAAGTTTCCTGCCAGGCCCGTCTTCCCCGCGAAAAGAGCGCAAGAGTTGAAGCCCCACCCCCTGGGAACAGAGCGGTGCAGAAGTTTGTGCGGCTGAAAAGTGAAGCTGAACAGAAAGAGAGCGGAGTGCCCCAAAAAGACCAAGGGGGAGCGGGTGAAGATCTGTGGCATGTAACTGACGCTGAGAAGTGCAGGGACGCCAGGACTCTGCCAAAACCCGTTCCTGGACAGCAATGCGGAAGGATGTGTTGGAGGATCCAGGATCCAGGCCCAGGCTGATTCCCTGATGGAGCAGTGGAGTCCGTGCTACCAGCCTGCAAAGATCCACCTGCGTTAGACGCCAGCAGTAAGCCGGTCATCGCTCCGACACCCATACCGGCCCCACGTCGCACCCGCGTCCAGAAAGTACCTCGTCCCGACTTGGACGCACCAGCGATCCCAGAGGAAGCCGCGCTCCAGATGATGACCGCTCCGGCAGTCCGCCCGGCCGCAACGGAGGCGATCCTCGACCAGCAGCTAGCACCACAAGTCACGTTGACCGCTCCTAGACACCCGGCCTCGGCTGAGGTACGGTGGGGATGTAGCTGCCAGGCGGCAGAGCAGGCCACGTCACAGTGGGGTCCCTCATTACCGAAGGTGCCGGTCGAAGCCGGCACGGAGGGGCTCTGGCTGGGCCCGTACCCCACGCAGGCTGACCTGGAGCAGGCAGCCGGCGCTCTGTATTTGGAGCGGCAGCAACAGCAGCTGCGCAGGGAGATCATTGCCCGAGAGGGGTGTAAAACAGATGTGCATGCCCGCATGTATATGGAGAAAGATCATCTGCAGCGAGCTACCATCGGGGTCCAGAGCAGTGTACCATGTGAAGGTGGTACTGGAGCCCCACGGTGGAAAATGGACTGTTGAAAACGTAGCGGATCCCGGCTACCCCAGTGTTTGCCCCCGTTGGGACTTTGTTGATTTGTCCCGTTTAACCCATAGACAAGGCCGTGAACTTGCAGGCCACCCAATAACTTTTGGGGTTGTAAATAATTCCCTACCACCCTTCAGATCCCACAGCCTCCGGAGAGGCAGACTGGAGGAAGGCCCTGCGGCAGAGGAGGCCGAGATCCCGTCACCAATGCAACCGGTGACCAACCCTCCGGGTCAGAGGTCCCTTGGGCGTGGGGCCTCTGAGACTGCCGGGTATGGAACTTTGTATCCGGCGCGTTTGAGCAACACCTGGGCCCATTCCTGTTCCTGGACTGAGGAAAAGGGGTGCTGCCTGTTTCCTAGGGGCAGCATCAAGGCTAGGTTTGTTTGGGTGGGTGACTGAAGGACCTGGTCCCGTTCCCGTTAAATAAAACTGTTTTAATTTTGCAACGTTTAAAAATGTGCCTCCCGCAAGGGATGATTAACCAGTGTGCTTGAATGTAAAAAGTTTAGTAAAATTGTACGTTTACCTGTTTTTTATCTTTCAGCAAACAGAAATAAACCGGTGGTGGTCGTGAAGCGATGGTCGAGAGGACCACCGTGGTGCAGAGTAGGTTACAGTACACAAGACAAGGTGCGAACAAAAAGGGTGTATTTATTAACAGGCGGGGAAAGATGTGGAGAAGGTAGGTTCAAGCACGGGGTATACAGTGGCAAAACGTGATTTAACAACACTTTTGTATTCTCTAGCTGGTCCGCTCAATAGCACGGTGCTCCAACTATTACAGGTTCAAGAAACACAAAAAACAGTCAGGTACAATGCTACCCTACACATAATCTCTCTGGCCTCTGCTAAACGGGCCACACGGATGCCGTGTTCTACCTACTGAAGCCTACTTTAGCCCCTAGTATGTGCACAATATTCAAATCACAGTGATGCTGGGGACGTGGATCCAGTCCTGGGGGCCCCCCAACAGCAGTCTCATCAGAAGGTGCGCCCATCTCCTGGGCCGGGTTAAGGAGATCAAAATCTTCTTCTTGCTTCAGATTCCTCGCTGGTTCCCTGGAATCTGTGAGTCGCTCTCTTGATTCAGAAGAAAACTCCAATCCTCCGAGACACACTGGCTGTGTGTTCCTTCACACGCATAAAAAAGGGAAAAACAGAAACTCACTTCTCTTCTTACACACGGGCTGTCCATTAGCACACTTTCTGCAGGGGGAGCAGAACATTCCATTACCCCCAGACACGGGGAGGTTCCTGTCTCTTAAAGTGGCAGCGTGTTTCTTATTGTCCATAGCAGTAACACCCCCCCCATATGCCTCCCCACTTAATGATGGTCGTCCTTGGCGGATCTGTCGGTACTGTTCTCGAATCGGACGAGCTTCCCCGGTTGGTATCTCATGCATGATGGCTTCAGTGCAACCGAAATCTTCAGCGTGGCGAGTGAATGCGGCCTGGTTCTCCCACAGCATATCTTCTATTGCTTGCACACGCTCAGGGCCCAGCGATTTCACATCCACTTCCATCTGATCGAGGATGGCCTTTCCACTCCACTCTGGGGATGCCATCTCTTTGGCCCTCGCAGAGACGGCTAGAGTCCACCACACACCTTCTATCGGCGATAAGGATATCTCTTTATGACTCACCACCTCGCCTTTATGTACGTACACCAGGGCCAGATCTGTCCCTCGAGGCAAGGTGACCTCACCGGGGCCCACATTCAAGGCTCTGATAGGGACGCGTCCTTGTTGGACCACAGCTACCGTACGAGCTATCATAACTTCTTGGTCCACTCTTCTGGTTGCTACAGGCTGAACAATCACGAGATTGCGATAGGTTCCCACTGGGAGGTGTAATATACTTTCTTGCCCGGGAGGCAGGATTATAGGTTCCTTCCCAGGAGCCCTGATGGACCCTACCATCTGATGAGATGGCACACTCTTCTGCGTCCCACAGATGCGGATCAGCCGTTGAAGTGCTTCTTGTGTAGGCTTATGTGTAGTAGCTTGCTTCCAGTATCCGGGTCGCCGTTTGGTGAACATAATCTGATCTAATTCACGTAGGACATTCATCCCCAATATTACAGGTACATCTTCGTTGACGGGCTCGGGGACTAGTAGGATCCCTTTTCTCCCCACTTCTTGCCCACAGATTCGAACATTCATCCACACAACTCCTGTGACTGGGATCGGTTGTTGATTAGCCGCAATCACTCGGATCAGTGTCTTTTTCTCTGGCCTGGCCAGTGTCTGGAAATGTTGATTGAAGTATGCTTCTGGCATCGTCGTCACTTGTGACCCGGTATCTATCAAGCAATTCACTGGGACACTCTCGAATTCAGCACGTAGGATGGGACAACCAGTGATCAAATGTTCGTTATGATACGGAGCGGCCTCCCTTCTCGCCTCCCCCGCAGAGTGCCACACTACTGCGGGGGTTGGTAGTTTAACGATGGCTTCCATTGGCTTTGAGTGTTATTCCGGCACCCCCTGGCAATATGCCCCCGACCTCCACATCCCCAGCAGTGGATGTCTTCTCCTCGCTGGGGAATACCTCGTGCCTCTGGTGGCTGACGAGAGGAAGCCTGCAGCCTCCAGTCCCCCATTGGTAGAGCCGAGGAATTATTGCGTGAGTATGATGGGCCAGGTTGGAAGGAGGAGGGTGCAGCTGGGTAGGGATGTTCACTAGACAAGTCCCTCATACTTTGCTCCATCTGGGTCAGCTTCTCCTGTACGTTGAGAACAAATTTCTGTAAATCTTGCACCAACTGGACCAGTCCCACCTGGGGGTTTGGGTCCACTCTGGAGGTTGCGGTTTGGACGCGCACCACCCCAGATGCGTAACTTTCTTCTTTACTTCGGGCTACTGCTTCTGCTAGGATTTGACGAAAAGTAAGAGTCGGATTCACTCGGACCCGTTCTGCCAGGGCTTGCCTCAAGGATACGCTATGCAATCCCAGAATAAACTATTCCCGGAGTATCCGGTCGGTAGAGCCTATGCCGCCGAGTCCATCTGACTCCTTTCTCTGGACCTCCGCTAACACTTCTTGTAGTGCTGTTGCATACTGAGAGATCCCTTCTTCTTCCCACTGCAGCCTCGAAAAAAATTTGGCGCGAAGATGTCCCGCGCTAGCAGTCTCGCCATAGATCTCTTCCAAGAATCCAACTAACTCTTTCAGGGTACTATGGGTGGGTTCTGGTTGTAGACAGGCGTTTCTACGGGCTTCTCCCTCTAGTGCAGTCAAAGTGATGTCCACCTCAAGCTCTGGGCCGATGTTATACACTTTCAGGGTGCTCTGCAGCCTGGACACCCAGTCGCACAGTGCCATGTTATTGCCATCGAATTTTGGTAGCACACTAAATATGGTGCTCATTGGAAGTGTCCTTGCAGGGCTTCCACCATTGCCCACAGCACCCCCATTAACATTAGCGTTCCCGCCGTTGCTGTCTGTTGCCTCCATCTTGGTGACCGTACCCTGCTCGCAGCACCACTTGAAGCGATGGCTGAGAGACCACCGTGGTGCAGAGTAGGTTACAGTACACAAGACGAGGTGCGAACAACAAGGGTGTATTTATTAACAGGCGGGGAAAGATGGGGATATGGCAAGTTCAAGCACGGGGTATACAGTGGCAAAACGTGATTTAACAACACTTTTGTATTCTCTAGCTGGTCCGCTCAATAGCACGGTGCTCCAACTATTACAGGTTCAAGAAACACAAAAAAAGTCAGGTTCAATGCTACCCTACACGTAACCTCTCTGGCCTCTGCTAAACGGGCCACACGGATGCCGTGTTCCACCTACTGAAGCCTACTTTAGCCCCTAGTATGTGCACAATATTCAACTCACAGTGATGCTGGGGACGTGGATCTAGTCCCGGGGGCCCCCCAACAGCAGTCTCATCAGAAGGTGCGCCCGTCTCCTGGGCCGGGTTAAGGAGATCAAAATCTTCTTCTTGCTTCAGATTCCTCGCTGGTTCCCTAGGATCTGTGAGTCTCTCTCTCGATTCAGAAGAAAACTCCAATCCTCCGAGACACACTGGCTGTGTGTTCCTTCACACGCATAAAAAAGGGAAAAACAGAAACTCACTTCTCTTCTTACACTCGGGCTGTCCATTAGCACACTTTCTGCAGGGGGAGCAGAACATTCCATTACCCCCAGACACGGGGAGGTTCCTGTCTCTTAAAGTGGCAGCGTGTTTCTTATTGTCCATAGCAGTAACACCCCCCCCGTAGTCGGGCAGCCCACGGACGGTCTGCATTAAACCAAGGGGGAATGTGACACCCTGGACTAGCCAGGTACTCACAGGTAGACCCCCTGCACAAACACCAGCCCCCAATAAGGTGACACCACCAACCTACAAAACCCTTGTCACCTCTCTGTGTTCAATGGCCACACCAGGGGGCGGAGCCAGGCAGTTGGCCACGCCCACCGAGGAGTCCACAGGGCCTGAGACAGGAAACAAACAGTAGTCAGTTCCCCGTAGGGAGCACAATGTTGAGTAGTCAGTTCAGTTCAAGTGGAGTAGTGAGTGGAATTCAAGTGCAGCAGGTCTGTGGCGTCAGGTCTGCAGCAACAACACTGACCGGTGCCGGGGTCGTAGCCCTGGTACCGTGGCAAGGAGGCAGACGGTGGTTGCCGCCTGCAGGAGTCAGGAAGATGGCTGGTGGAACCGTAAGGGACCGGGACAGGGTAGTGGCCCGCCGAGACCGAACCGGGGAGCCAACTGGAAACCGGAGCACCAGGAGGGGTACTCAGACCCAGAACGAGGTCCAGA